>NW_024530988.1:0-13223 GCF_017590135.1 Pyrgilauda ruficollis
ATAATGCAAAATGTCACTCAAATAACCACTTGTTTGCCATTACCACAAGCTGCAGGAGAACCTATACCTTGGGGAATAATACCAATAACCAAGATGCCAGAATCTTTTAAAAATGTATCTTGGAATTGTCAGATGGTGCCAAAGTCAGAGAAAGTATGGAGAAATTTATGCATGACAATGAGAATTATGGACGAGGCAGACTGTAAACAGAAGCCCACTTATTATGGGTAGATCCAAAATACGAAAAAGTGTTTAATCAAACCTCCAATTGATGAGCCGTGTACTACGGTACGAATCAGAACCACATCCCAGCAGAATGAAATGAAGTGTCAGAACATCACACAGAACTATGATACCTGGCAGGGGTGGAAAACATTGTGGAGTCCTAGCATTTTAGAGCATTACAATTATTTAAGAGAAGTTCAATGGTGTATTCAATGGTCAGGCAAGCGAAATCAATCCCATTATAGAACCCTTATTACATCCACGTCCTCTAGGAAATTTAAAGCACAGAAAGAAGAATGGAATTGCACACAAGTTTTTACGTGTGACACCCCAGAAGATCAGATAAGACTAGTACCAGTTAAAATGGCCTTAAAGTGGAGATGTGAGTGTAGAAGATATAATCATACAGTAAACAAGGCATCAGTACATGAACCCATAGACTGTAGATATACAACTGTGCACAGCCCAGAGACTCCCGGGCCCTCAATAAAGCACCGCACAAAGCTTTCGAGTTTTGTGTCTCTGTTCGGGCAACAGATGGGCCCATGAAGCCTCAGGCCATCAAGGCAGTGATGCCACCTATAAGTGGGCACAAGACCGAGGGGTGGATCTAACCATGGACAATATCTCTCAGGTTATCCATGACTGAGACATGTGCTGTGATCAAACAGGTCAACTGGGTGAAGTCCCTGTGGTATGGTGGGTGGTGGTCCAAATACGAGTATGGGGATATTGTAGGGTCCTGAGTTGACAAAGAAGTGAGTTTTTCGGGACATTGTGGTCAAACCAATCAGTGGTCAGATTTGAATATTGGCACCTGATGTGACCACTGAATACATGGATATGTCTCTGAAAACACAGAGGGTTAAAAAGCAGAGAACTCCCAGGGAAACTCTCTCTTGGTTCTGGTTGGTGAAAGAGGTCAGGCCTCCCCTGTCCAGCCATGGGCTGGGTGGGGGAGGGGAAGCCATGTGGCCTGGGTTGTGTCCTCCTTGATTTAAACGAGAAGAGAGACAGACATGAAAGAAGGAAATGGGCAAGTGTGGTGAAGGTCTGAGCAAGTGAAGGATGTCAGAAGAAAATGAAGAATCCTAGAAACTGCATTTAGGGGGATGCAATGGCTTGAGCCAAGAGAGTGACTAGCTGAAGTGATGTCAAGTGCAGGTGTGAAGAGAACTAAGAAGGATGAGGAGGGTGTGGTGGTGCCCTCTGGCTTCAGTGAAGAAAAAGATCTCTGTTCTTGAGACCCTTGGCCCCAGGGGAAGTGAAAATGGGGGGGGGACGGGACTGTTGTTCCCAGATGAGAGATGGTTGTTCTTTGGTACTTGGCAAAGCATCCTTAAAAGGGGAACCCTATAAGCAGTTTTGGTCCATGAACAGTGGTGAGAGCACTGTACATGGGAGGAAGATGTCATGATGGCCGATTTTCTCCGGGCGGTGCCATGTGTGACATGGAAACACAAGAGGTTTCAACTGTTTTCCTGGGGAAGACTATGGTACAAGAGAGGCTCCTCTCTCCCTTGATGAACTGAGAATTGATTGTCTGAGGGGTGGTAACTTGACTGAGAATCTAAGTTTTGTCTCACTGTGCTTGGGTGGAAACTGGGAGGGGGGAGGAGGAATGTTTTGGAAGGTTTTCATTTTGAATTTTGTGTGTTCTTCTTATTATATTGTAGATTAATAAAGTTTTTCTTCCTTTATTCCTAAGCTTGAGCCTGCTCTGCTCTGTTTCTAGTCACATCTCACAGCACTCATTTGAGAAAAATATATTTTCATGGGTGCACTGGCATTGCATCAGTGTCAAACCATGACATGTAGTAAGGTAGAAAAATTATAAAGAAAGGCCTCATAAAATCAGGCCTGCTCTGTTAAATCAGTGGCTTGCCTTGTCAAGCTAGCACTTTGCAAGTTCCCATGTGAAAGCAATCCTGGTGTGAGCAGTTTGTTAACATAACAATTTATTCCTGGGTGAAAAACAACTAGCACCTGCATAAACATTAAATCTATCCCATGAGAACCAGTAAAGAAAATATGTAAACAATTTAAGAGTAGAGAGATTTGATAGACAAGTAAAATACCTTCTACTAACCAATAGAGTAATTGGCAAGAAAGCTAATAACCAATTGGAGTTAGACAAGAGGTCTGTAAAACTGTATAAAAATGAGTCATGTGAATAAAGACAAGGCTTTTTCCACCATGAAGAAAATGGAGACGCGTGTGATTTATTCCGATATGGGGAGGCCTGGCAAACTGATTACATCACACTGCCTCAAACCTGCCAAAGCAAGTGCTAGGTGCTCGCAATGGTAGAAGCCACCACAGGATCACTGGAGACCTACCCTTTGCCTCACACTACTGTGAAGAAGCGTGTTTCCTGGGCTGTTGGGGTCCACTCTGGCTAGCTATAGACCCTTGCCCACACGATACTTCATAGATGAAGGTAAAAGATTAGAGAAGCGCTCTCCTCCACGTGGGAAACGTTGTCCTTTATTCCAAGACACACATCAAGCGGACAAACCCATGGGAGAAAAGAGGGCGTTCCCTGGCAGCAGGGAGCTTTTATACCCCCCGGGATGGGGACAGAGGGAGAGGTCCACAGCCAATGGGACACCAGTGAGGAGTGGCCAGGGGAGGGGTAAACCAGGGAAGAGACCACCAGGTGGTACCGGGACAGGTGAGGGAAAGACCATGTGATAGGGGAAAAGGGGTAACAAACCACATGATATAACATAAGCTATACAGTGCAATACAAAACTATTCTGTGCAAATTCCCAATCACCCAGTGCAAGAGAACAACTAAACTGGTGCACCACAACACTACTGCCTGTAACACTATCCTGGGCCTTGAAAAGCAAGTCCTTTGACGGCATTGTACCCCTGAGACAATTGAGTCTGACAACGGGATTCATTTCAATAATAGCCTTATAAACACTTGGGCTAGAGAACATGGCATTGAATGGGTGTACCATATTCCTTATCATGCGCCAGCTGCAGGCAAAGTGGAGAGGTGCAATGGATTGTTAAAAACCACCTTGAAGGCACTGGGTGGGGGATTTTTCAAAAATTGGGAGCTGCATCTAGCAAAGGCCAGCTTGTTAGTTAACACCTGAGGCTCCACCAACCGAGCAGGCCCTGCCCAATTTGAGGCCCTGCATACAGTAGATGGAGACAAGGTCACAGTAGTACACGTCAGAGGACTGTTAGGAAAGACTGTTTGAATTAATTCTGCCTTGAGTACAGACAAACCCATCCATGGGATTGTCTTTGCTCAGGGACCAGGTTGCACATGGGTGGGTAATGCAGAGGGATGGAGCAACATGTTGTGTACCGCAGGGAGATTTGATGTTGGGTAAGAACCATGTGTAAATACCACTGTTCAGTGAATGCCACTGCCACTATCTGTATATAGCTGTATATATGTATGCATGTATGTATGTATAAATGGGTGTGTTTAGAGTTAGAATATATTAGTTTGGGCATTAAGCCAACAATATGGAATAAGGGATGGAATGTCCTGGGGTGATGTAATGCTACTGTATCCCCTATCATCTGCTTGATGCCCAGACAAAGGTCTTGTACCTTTAAGCAAGATCTGGAAGGGGGGCGAACCGGTGGAATTCTTTCCGCTCGGTTTCTCACACATCCTCCCCCAGGCTCTCTCTCAGCTGTGTTGTTTAGCATGGACAGAGGGAGGACATCTTTGCTTTTTAGCTGGCTTCTCGTTTGTTAGCTGAGGCAAGAAGTTTTTCCTGGGACTGTGGCTGCTTCTTCTGGAACTGTTCAGCTTTTCTCCGGTCTGAAACACCAGAACATCACCAGGGCCCCCCCAACACCACAGCCTGGAGGCCAGCTCCAGATCTCAGAAGGAGCTGAGCCACACCTAAAGAAAGGACTCTGAATCTACCAGCTCTTCTCCACAACAAGAAGGTTTATTATCTAACATTAATCGTTCCTTTTCGTGCCTGTGAGCACCCTGCTTGTTAAGTAAACAGTTTAGGGTTTTTTTCATTTTCTTACAGGATTTTTTCCCCCCAAACCTGTGGGGGAGGGGCTGCAGGAATCTGCCATTTATTAGAGGACACGTTAATTTCAGGATGTTTCCTCCTAATTTGTCCAAAACCGAGACTTGTAGGTTTCATGTTTGAACCCTTATAAGCAAAGAATATTAACTTTTAAAATATTTTTTATACATGTCGATATTTTTGTTACTGGGTATCTGCCTCAAGTAACATACAAGCCAGTGAATTTCTGTAAACCTTTGGATAACCATGAACACGTAAAAGGAGAATACAGCAATGGAAATATATCAAGAATAAAACATGAAAGCAGACTGTTCTTCTGTGCTGTATTGAGTATACATGCAAAGTTTTGGCAGCAGGGGGAGGGAGCCTGCAGGTGTGACCTCTGGGAGAAGAGGTCAGAGGGTGCCATGTGCTGAACACAGTTGGTTCCAGCTGTGGAAGGGGCTAACAGCAGGCCTGTTAGCTAAAGGAGCGAGAAGAAGCTGAGAAGAAAGAAGAAGCTGAGAAGGAGCTCTCTCCAAGGCTGTAACCAAGGAGAGCAAGAGAAGTGGGGAACTGAAGAAAGATAAGTACTTCACAGCTGCACAAAGTATTATTAGAAAGTTAGTTAAGTCACTGTAACTTTTCACCAATGGTGTTATGTTGATTTATTGTGTCCAATAGTTAGGGTAGAAGAAGCATAAACAATCAGAAAGTGTATAAAAGGTCAGCCATGTTCGATAATAAAGAGTTGCCATCTGAGACTGCTTGTGGTCTCTGCTTCGTGTCGTGACCGCCTCAACAGCGACATCCAGCCAGCTCATAAATAGACCCACCCCACACCAAAGTTGAGACAAACAGCAAAGATGGTTATGCCTTTGAGAAAACATATCTTAAAAAAGGCAAAAATTCCAGAAAGAAGAGAGGAAAAAAAATACAGCCTGTGGAAAGGACAGTGCTGGAGCAGATACCTGCATTGCATTCTGTGGAGGACCCCATGACAGAGCTGGTGAATATTTCCTGAAAGAAATGCAGCCCATGGAGAGACCATGCTAGAGCAGATGTTCCTGATAGGAAGTGCAGTCTGTGAAGGAACCATGCTGGAGAAGAATTTTCCTGAAAGGCAGCAGGCCTTGGAAAAGACCCATTCTGGAAAAGATAAAAAGTGTAAGGAGGAGTGCAAGAGACGAAGTGTTGTGCGCTTGATGCAGTTTCGATTTTTGTCTTTTTTCTTTTATGTATTCTCTGTATTCTTTACACATATATTTGGAGCCCTGTAACCTATTATTGTATTCTAGCTACTTTTCCCAGTAGTTTTCCATGCCCTTTCCCTAGGCAGAAAGACAAAACATATTCCAAGGGCCCCTATCCTATCTTGGTTCTCCCTGGCCACCAAGGTTGAAAAACAGCTCTTCAGACACATTTTCATCAAAAAATCTGGACCCATCTAGAGGGTGGGGAGAACTTAGAAGGGGCTTGGACTGGGGGGAATTGCATCACCACTTGTGCTCCTAATTGGTGCTTTTTTTGTCATTTCCTATGATAACTGTTGAGTTGTCTCCCTGTCCTTATCTTGACTCATGAGTTTTTAATCTTATTCTCTCCCCTGTCCTGTTGAGGAAGAGGAATGATAGAATGGCTTGGTGGGCATCTGGTGGCCAGCCAAGTTCAACCCACCATCCCGTGGGGGGTAGGCTTTTGTGGATATTTTTCCATAACTGCCCCTGAAGGCTTTCAATAAAGATCCACTTTTTATTACCTCCCATACTAATGTTATCTTGAAAGTGTGTGTTGTTTCATTTCTAGGTTGAAAAAGTTCAACCCACCACATCTGACCAACAATTTTTGTAGGATTGTTCCATCTGCCCTCAGTTTTCTGAGCATCAACTCAGTGTGAATTTGGTCAGGGCCCATTGCAAGAAAATATATGTTGGGAAGGATGAAAGTTTGACAAGAAAGTCTCACAGATATGTATGCTTAGCAGAAAGATTTTTGAATGTAGAAGCTGAGGAAGGAATAGAGATGGGTGACTGCAACCTACTGTGGTGGTAAAACAGCAGGGCAAAGGCCTAAAAACTGAATCCTGACTCGAGCTGGCAGAAGTCATGAAAAAGCTGACAGCTCTTTGTGAGAACAGAGTGCTGTAGCAGTGAAAACCAATTTGTTTTCCCTGAGAAAGAGCTCTAAGATTGTGGAAAACAACCTGCTTTCCCTGAGAAAGAGCTCTAGGACTGTGATAAGCACTAGCCACCTGTGTAAGCTGTTTTTACACCATTAGATAGAAAAATGAAAACTATCTCTCACAAACAACTTTTCCTGCACGTACACTGTCTTGGTTTGAAAAGACAGGTGTTTGCTAAGGAAGGCAGGAGCCTCCCCTGTGTCCTGGTTTAGGGCAAATTTGGGAGAAAACCTCCAAAAGGGGCCCCCCAGAAAGCCAACCCATGCAGCCCCTCCCCACAAACGATTCGGGAAAGATTTCCTCAGAGAAAGGTGGAAAAAACCTGTTTATTTAACAGGCAAAGCAATGGCCTATTAACAGAAGATATCTCCCCAGAGGGAGGATTGATTGTGGAAGAGATAAAGAAAACTGCCCAATTAACAGAAGACAGCTGCCCCACCTCTAACAGATAGGAATAGAATGCACACCCCCATTTCCAACCTAAGACATACACACTGGGGGTTTGAGTGACCAATCAACACAGGGCAGCAACTTGTTACTGACCAATTGGGTATAGACAGGGGATGTTCTTTAAAAACCCTATAAAAAGAGACGTGTGAAATGAACTGGGGTCGATCTTTTTCTTTTTTTGCGCCATAAAGTCTGTCCTGCATCCTTCTTTATCGAGCACCACAGTGACCACCTACCATTCGCCATTTTTCCTCACTCTACTTGGGGGGAGTTGAAGGAGTCAGGACTGAAGGAGCAAAGCTGAGCCTGGTAAGTAAGGGGGAGGTGAGGGGCAGGTGTTGTTCTAATTTTGGTTTTGTTTCTCACTGTCCAAATCTATCTTAATAGCCAATACAATAAATTAATTTAAATAAATGAATAAATAAATGAAGAAATGAATGCATTAAATGTAATTCATTAATTACCTCACTACTAAAAAATAAAAAGACACATAGTACAGGAAAGAAGAATGGGCTTTTCTAAGATTATATGAGTAATTTGGCACTAACATAAACCTTTTGAAAACACAGTGTTCTGTTCCAGAAAATGAGAAAAAGGCAACTAAATAGGGTTAAAGGGATAAAGACCAAAGATTGTCTTTGACAAGAGACTAATAAAGACATAAAAGAACCCTTTAGGTGCATCGAAATTAAAGAATAATTATGTAGTTTCTCCATGCCTTCTAGAATTATCAAAGTGAGTAAAAATGCTATCAGAATTCACAGCTGTGTCTCCCTGTCTCCCACACACCTAAAGCAAATGCAGACTTATGGTTATTGCATTTTGCATCTGCACTGAATGATCTGACTACCTACAAAAGAAAATATGTCTTTTTAGTTGTCTAAACCCACCCCCCTCCAGAAGTTCCTAACTTGTTTCTATGCAGAACTGCCAGACCGGAAAGGGGAAGGGAAGGGAAGGGAAGGGAAGGGAAGGAAAGGAAAAAAGGAATCGAAAGTTTTATTGTAGAGCAAGTTTGGAAATATTTTATGTAATTCTGGAATTCACCATTTGTTAAAAGCAAAACTGTTCACAAGGAATCAGCTTCAGTTATTGTCATGTTTAGATATTTATTTGGTGCTTTAAAATTAACAGAAGATTCTTTAAAAATGCTTTTATCCTGAAGGGTTTCTTATTTTGAATCTGTTGTTTCTTTTGTTACTATACACAAAAAAAAATTCTGAAATATAAACAAATTTGATTAAACTATTTTTCTGGGAACAATATTCTATACCGACTTTTGGCTTTGAATTAGTAATACTTTAATATCTAGGAAACTTTTCTAGCACAAGAGATTAGTCCAAAATTATTAGTCTTCTAGGTGTCTGTCATGGTTTAGGAGAGCCCACACCAGAGCAGGCTCCTGGGAAGAACTGTGACTTGTGGAGAGGAGTCTATGCAGGAGCATGTTTTCTGGCAGGACTTGTGACCATATGGAGGACAGATGCTGGAGCAGTCCATTTCTTGGAAGACTATACCCTGTGGAAAAGGCCCATGCTGGAGCAGCTCTTGAAGAACTGTATCTCATGGGAAGAATTGATGCTGGAGAAGTTCATGAAGGGCTGTCTCCTGTGAGTGGGACCCCATGCTGGAGCAGGGAAAGAGGATGAGGAGGAAGGAGCAACAGAGACTGTGTTATGAACTGACCATAACACACATTTGCCATCTCCCTGTGCCACATGGCGGGAAGAGGAGGAAGAGTTGGGAGTGAAGTTATGCCTGGGAAGAAGGGAGGGGTGGGGGGAAGGTCTTTTTAGATTTGGTTTTATTTCTCATTATCCTACTCTCATTTGTTTGGTGATAAACTAATTTCCCCAAGTTGAGTCTGTTTTGCCTCCTATGATAACTGTTGAGTTGTCTCCCTGTCCTTATCTTGACTCATGAGTTTTTAATCTTATTCTCTCCCCTGTCCTGTTGAGGAAGAGGAATGATAGAATGGCTTGGTGGGCATCTGGTGGCCAGCCAAGTTCAACCCACCACATCTGACCAACAATTTTTGTAGGATTGTTCCATCTGCCCTCAGTTTTCTGAGCATCAACTCAGTGTGAATTTGGTCAGGGCCCATTGCAAGAAAATATATGTTGGGAAGGATGAAAGTTTGACAAGAAAGTCTCACAGATATGTATGCTTAGCAGAAAGATTTTTGAATGTAGAAGCTGAGGAAGGAATAGAGATGGAAGCAAGTTTTGATATAGAAGAAAAGAATTGCTGAGCCAGTCTTACTGGATAACCAAGAAGGCAAAGGGTATGTTAGTTAGAAGTGGTTTTTATGACTTAGAGCAAAGGATAAACCCACCTCAAACAAGATGTTTTTACCAGGCAGAAAGATAGCACAGGCAAACAAGTCAGCAGATGTTGCAAATAGAAAAAAGGTCTCAGAATTTTCCACTGCAAGAAAACTGAAAAACAACTTCTAGCTTAAACTGTAACGTACTAACTTTTAGTGATTGGAGAATAGTAACATGAATATAGTAATTATAGTAGTTATGATAGGCTATAGGTAAAAGTTAAGGCATAGATTGGTTCTACTGTATTAAGATGCTCAGCAAAGAAAAGTGTATAATGCATTTGTAACCTAAACTAAGGGTCTCCAGGCCTGCCTGCATCTGGAGCTGACAGCTGTAGGCACAGGCTCTGTGTGCCCACAACCCTGGACTGCTGTAACGTCTTGGATATAATAAACTGCATTTTGAAGAGCTGCCTGGAATCCTGCATCTCTCATTATGGCTCTTAAAAATATACCCTTGCTAAATTTTACAGGTGCAAGGGAGACACTTCTGTACTTCAGTGTTGTGATCCCTCTCTCCTTTTCCTCTGTGTTTCAAGGGAGTGCTGCTAACTCAGCTGCTGCACCAGAGCAAGCTGAGAAAAATCCTGAGGTGTTAGTGAGGAACAAAGTCTCACTGCAGATTGCTTCATCGCTGGCAAAAATTACAGATGTAGAGGACAATGTGTTCCTCCTGGGTTATTTTGCCCTCCTCAGTAGAATTTGCAAAAATCTTTGCAATGTCAACTGCCTTCACTGGGGTACAATGTTTCACATGGAAGAAAACAATATAGGACAATGTCATTCTTTAAAAGGTTTGCTTTTTTTTTTTTTTCTCAAATGTTGCCAGTTCATCTTCTGTTCCCTTTTGGAATTTGTTGTTAATACTAGTCCAGCTTCCAAGTGCTTTGTGACAGATGTAGCAGGGACTTCGGCAGGAATACCTCTTCCTAATGGCTAGTTAAACATCTACTTAAGGAAAAACACTAATAATGATTTAAAAGTAAAATGTGAATGTATTTAAATACTGATAAATCACGATAGGTTTTTTATCTGTGAAGCTACAGGAAGCCTACTGCAGCAAAAACCCTGAGAAGGGAAGAAAGCAGATTACACATCATCTGAAAACAGGAAAACCATCCTGTTTCTTCGAGCCTATAAGCCTTGAGAAAAATAACACTGTCAGGCCAATGGATTTATTACAGGCCTGCAACTGGGTTTCGTGTGAACAACTGAACAGAGATTCTCACACTAAGAGTATAAGTACTGTCTTAACTCGGCAATAAACAGATTCATTTGCTCTCACCTTGTGTGTCTCGCATTCATGCAGCACAAATGGCTCCCGATTTACAGGGACTTAATTACTACTGACATGATCCAGTCCAGTGGCTACCCTGACTGAACCAACTGTGGTTGTGTTCAGCTGATTACCAAGGAGCTCCTTTCATTGCTGTCTATAGAGCAGGTTTGCCTTTGTGAGCAGTCAGGAAGCATTTCTTATAATGGGGCAAAGTGCAACGAAATCCCAAAAATCATAAAGACTGTCTGTTGTGCATCACCAGGGAACAAGGATATAAACTCCAACCCCAAAGAATTATGCAACTACTTATATGGGTCGGACAATTTTGGCCCTGGTACCCATCAGATGGTTCCTATGACCTTACTTACTGGCAAATGGTCAGTGAATGTTTACAAACCTGCCAAATCACTCGTCATGGTGTCCACCCTGTTGATATTATTACTTGCTGTGTGATTATATTCAGCTTTGCAACAATTTAAGGACGTAGATTGCATCCTTGAGGATGATCCACCTGCATAGCCGTCAGGGACTGTTGTTTTTGTTAATGAAACATCACCCGAGGAGAATGATCTGGAGAAAGAGGATCCATTTTGTTGGGGTAACAGGTGTCAGTGTAAGGAAAGACTTAAACAGAGAGCAACAGCACCAGCGCCGGCAGCAGCAGTTTCTCTCTTGACAGCGTGTACCTGAGAGACAACTGAATGAACGAGTTTCTACTTCTACGTCAACATAGATGTACACTCTTCACGCACACTCTTCATGCTCCTTTTCCATGGCATTGGAGAGAACAATGGAAAATGTCAAGAGGACAGATTTATTGTAGGACTGTGATCACATCTGTAAGCTGTAACCAAAAAAAAACCCTCTTAGGAGTAAAGATCTATATTCTGATGCTTCCAAATAAACCTTGAATCACTCAGATTCACACTCTCTCTGCTGGTGGGTCTCATCTCTTCATGTATCACAAATGGCACCCTACAACGTGGGCTAACAACTGCTACAGTGATCCAGTCCTGTGAAACATACCAGCCAAACCACTGTGTTGGGTTTGCAAGATCACCGAGGAGCTCCTCTCGTCGTGGCTATAGAATCAGGTTAGCAAAGTGAGCGGCTGGGCAGCATTTTTCTTTAATTATGGGGCAAAGCGCAACCAAATCTCAAAGACTCCATAAAGATTCTCTGTTGAGCATTACCAGGGAGCAAGGATTTAAAGTAATACTTCAGAAATGTATATCCTTACTCATATGGATTCGACAAAATTGCCCCTGGTACCCCTCTGATGGTTCTTATGAACTTAGTCATTGGCAAAAAGTCAGTGAATGCTTACAGACTCGTCAGGTTACTCGCCATGACGTTCACCCTGATGATATTGTGACTTGGCATGTCATCTATTCTGCCTTGCAACAATTTAAGGAAGTGGACCATGTCCCCTTGGATGAACCACTATCCTCTCCTCCTGAGAAGGATGATCCGGAAAGCCAAGATCTGTTTGATCCGGGGCCAGTTGATCCTGACCAAGAACCAGATTTATACCCTCCTCTGATCCCAATACACATTACGGCAGCCACAGCACCAAGCACGGAAGAAATATTACAGACAGCATGCCGAAAGGCAGCTGCAACCCTTTAACCCACTCCTCCTCCCTATGCCATGGCTCACCTTGTTAATGATGATGAAGACATGTTACCCACTGAATCTGAGCAAGAAAGATTCATACATAGCTGCCACAGGAGAGCTCTACAAGAAGGAGATATTTAATTTTTTCAAGCTATGCCTGTAATATATTGCAACCAAAATCCACATCATGAACAGTTGTCCTATGAAATGGTTAAAGAACTAAGGAAATCGGTGAAGGAAAAAAAAGGTTGCATTCCTCTTTTACTGTGAATTTAATAGATGCTATAGCTGAAACATGTACCATGCTACAGGTGGACTGGAAATCTCATTCTAAAACAGTTTTAATTGGGGGGGGGGGGGCAATACTCTGTGTGGTGGATGGAATTTGTAGATTTGGCTCAAACCCAAGCATTGAACAAAGGTAATTAAAATCTGCCACTTAATATCATGGCACCCCAGCTCTCAGTGACCAGCATGTATGCCACTCCCTGTGCCCAGCTGCAATTATGGCCCTAGGCCTGGGACCAAAGCACAACTATTGCCTTGTGTGCTCTAAAGAAAGTACCTGATACAAAAAACCTAGAGCCAGGATTTGTGGCCATTTGTCAGGGTGCCCAGGAACCATACATCACCTCCATTAACCAATTTCAATCAGCGGTCAGACAACAAATTGAAATGCAAGCAGCAGCCAATGCTGCTTTAAAATCCCTCGCTTATGAAAATGGCAATAATGGCTGTAAAAAAGCCCTAGATTCAATATACAACCATGCCAATGTTGAATTTGCTTATTACATCCAAGCATGTACTAATATAGACTCAAAACAATATAAAGCAGAACTAATTGCTACTACAATTGCCCAACAATTGCAAACAGCTAAAGCAACTGTTAAGTGCTTTGCATGCAGAGATGAGGGATATATTCAGAAACAATACCCAAAGGGACAGAAAACTAGTAAAAAGCCAAATAAAGCCTGTCCTAGCTGTAAAAAAGGCCTTCATTGGAGTAGCCAATGCCAGTTTAAATTTGATAAGGATGGTAAGCTATCCCGGTAGGTTCCAGCTGGGCTGTGCCCGGTGGACTGCCGAGGCCAAGATAGTCTCAGTGGAGGCTCAGGGTTGGTCCGATCTCCCAAGCCGTTCCTA
>NW_024530989.1:0-679 GCF_017590135.1 Pyrgilauda ruficollis
CAGTTTCATTTCCCAAAGCCCTTCCCCAGAAATTCCAGGCCCACCAAACCATCCCCAGCTCAGGGAACGTTCCCATTCCGAACCTGTCAGCCACATCCATGTCCCCCTCGATCTTGTGGAGTCCCTTCATGATGTTGTCGAACTGTTCCCCCTGGGAATGCAGCACCTTGGCCGTGTCCTCCAGGCGTTTCTGGGATCCCTCCAGCATTCCCGTTAATTCCTTGCCCTTGCTGGATTCCAAGGCCGCCCCCGCTCCGGCCTCCTGGCTGGACACCAGCTGCTCCCTCCAGAAATGCTCCAGGATGTTGAACACCACATTCCTGTTGGGATGCAGGGAGCTGAACCAGTGCTTGGTGCCCTTCTCCAGGATGGTGAGGGAGCTGAAGATTAAATGGGAAGATTCCTTCTTGATCTCGCTGATCCCGGAAAGATGGAAATCCACCAGGAGCTCTCCCGTTTTGTCAGCCGTGAATTTGATGGAAAGGGGAGTCAGGGAGAGCTTCCCGGGGATCCATTGTTTGCTGGTGTCCAGGTAGTAGGAGCAAGGCCAGGAATGGATCCGGATGTCCTCGTTCATCAGCTCGCTCTTCCCGGCCTCCTCTCCCAGGGAAACGCTCTCCAACCCAGCGGGAGACACTAAAATCCAAGGGGAAAAAAGCAGGAATCCTGAATAAACACA
>NW_024530990.1:0-679 GCF_017590135.1 Pyrgilauda ruficollis
AAAAAAAAAAAAAGAAATAAAGTGGTGTGGTTTTACTCACTTTGTAATTTTATTGTGTTTAGGCATTCTTTGTCAAAGACTACATCTTGAACCATCCAGAAGATGGAGAGAAGATCACACGCTTAAGAGAACTTACACTGGAGCAGGTAAAGTGGGGAAAAGACTGACAAGATGGTCTGTTCAGCTATTCTAGCTAAAAATGTCCCAAGATAAAAAATATCAGAGGTTAGTAATTGCCCTGTGGTCTTCAGTGTTTTCTGAGTTAGATTCCAAGTAGAAAGTAACTTTCCATACAAGCAGGTTTCTGGGCCATGCTAATATATTTTCCCTAGTCCTTTCCATCATCAAGTTAATCACTTCAAACTGGCTTGTGTAAAATAAAGGTGGAGTGAGAGGCCTGTCTTGTCATGCTCATATACAAATAATTGCACAAAATATTTTATCGCTATGACAGAATAAACATTATTTCATTTTAACATTTGATGGCTTTGGCATATATTTGTATTTTACCAATATTACAGAAAATATTTGCACTACAAGGTTTGCTATAAGAGCAAAAAAGCATTAAAAATCTTATTTCAATTAAAGATATCTAATAGTAACGGGCAAAGTAGGTAGGCAGTAAAAGAAACACAAAATGATCAAATTAAGCATATGAGTATTCTATTCTTTTTTTTTT
>NW_024530991.1:0-678 GCF_017590135.1 Pyrgilauda ruficollis
TCTCCAGGCCTGCCTGCAGCTGCAGCTTACAGCTGAAGGCACAGGCTCTGTTGCCCACGACTCTGGACTGCTGTAAGCTCTTGGATGTAATAAACTGCATTTGGAAGAGCTGCCTGGAGTACCACATCTCTCATTTCAGCTCTTACACTCCCATTTACTGTTTTCCAATTAATTCAAATTTAAATTATCTCTAAATGTGCCAAGAATAAAACTATTGCCTTGTTTTGGGGGTATATTTAAAGCAGACAGAAACCTGAAGCTATTATCAGAGACAGTGCCACTGTCACCCTTTATACCAAGAAGACATTGGGAAATACAAGAAACAAATTCTCTTTAAAACTGAGCTGAGGAAAAAACTAGATCTTGTGTGTAACAGAAAAACATTCTAAATGCTAAGATAAAGATAATTATTTTAAAAAAACTTCTCACAAACATGTTGATGTTCTGTGTACCATACTGCAATTACCATAATTATCTTTCTGGCAAAATTACGTTTTGTTACTATTTAAACTACTGATTTATTTTCACATGAAGTCTTAAAGTTGAAGCTTCTTTAAGCAGGGAAGAAAGAAAAGGAAAAGAAAAAAATGGGAAAAAAAGGAAAATGATAAGGTGGAAAGGTGGAAAGGGAGAAGGGAGAAAGGGGGAATGGGGTGTAATGAGAACGGGGAGGGGAGG
>NW_024530992.1:0-678 GCF_017590135.1 Pyrgilauda ruficollis
AATTCCAGGAATTCCCTGGATGTTGGGGACACCTGGAGGTGCTCCCATTCCCGAGCTGCTCCGCACACAGATCCAGGTTTGGGAATGATTTATTAACCCCTGCCAGGAATTCCCGGCTCAGATCCAGGGAATTCCGGCGCCGGCGATTCCCGTGTTTAGCTCCATCCCGGTGGGATCCGTGTCCGGAATATCCCCGGGAATGGGAAGGCTGAGCTCACTGGCCTTGCGTGGATCCCAAATATTCCTCCAGCAGCATTCCCAGCTCCGAGTTCTGCCGCTGCAGGGCGGTGGCCTCGGAAAAGAGCTGGGATCTCCGGGTCAGCACTTTGCTGGGAAAGAGACACCGGGATAACGTGGAAAATCCATGGGATTACGTGGAAAATCCCTGGAATTGTCCCAGTCCTGCCACGCCCCCCAGGCACTCACTGATATTCCGAGAGCGCGTCTTCAAGCGCGTCCCAAAGTTTGAGTTTCCGCTCGGGAATGACGCGGGTGAAAGCTTCCCAGTATTCCCCGTCCTTGGAATTGTCCCGGAGATCCTGGATTTCCTTGGGGGGTCCTTCGTCCCTGCGGGTGGAAAACAAAGCTTTGGGATGGAGATGGGAAGCTTGGGATGGAGAAGGAACCCTTGGGATGGAGAATGAATCCTTAGGAATAGCAAACAAATGTTTGGGATAG
>NW_024530993.1:0-678 GCF_017590135.1 Pyrgilauda ruficollis
TGAGCTCCCCTTCCTTACACGTGGAGAATGAGAGGGGCTGGGATCCTTCTTGAGGCAAGGAGGCACATTACTCGCAGGCTGCCTGACAACAGGGGAAACTGCCTTTTCCTTTTGAAACACACAGTGAAGGGGCAGGCTCAGCCAGTGCAGAAGCTTCTGCAGAGCCTCCGGGAAGAGGAAAAACACTTCATGCTCCTTGCCAAGACGTTTTAGATGCTAAGTGGAGCAGCAGCAAACCTGAACCAAGTGACTAAAGCCCTCACAAGCCAGCCATGCAAACAAGGAAAACAACCCTTCAGGAACAGATTTTTTCAAACAACCCATAGCAAAACAAGCAAATGCACATTGTTACAAATAGCATTGCCTCTTATCATATGTGAACCAGAGATGCTGCTGTTTAAAGGATGAAAAATTTGGCTCTCATGAGCACAACATCCAGTGCATCAAAACCTGCTAAATTTCCAACGCATCTTCTACATTTTGCAACAAAGGCACACACTCAGCTTCATCAGACACAGCTCAAGCAAGCAGATCCAGCACGCTTTAAATTATTTTGAGCAGATCTGGCACAACTCTTTTGCAGTTCAAAAGAACCTGCCACAGCATCCATAGAAGATCTGCAATCGCTCACTCCAGTGTCCTGGGCACAGAGATGCTGTGAACACAGTACAAAGTCAG
>NW_024530994.1:0-678 GCF_017590135.1 Pyrgilauda ruficollis
AATTTCCCCCAATTTTTCCCTGTACTTCCCCCGATTTCCCCCAATTTTTCCTGTATTTTCCCCGAATTTCCCCCATTTTTTTCCCCAATTTTTTCCCCCAATTTCCCCCAACTTTTCCCTGTATTTTCCCCGAATTTTCCCCTGTATTTTCCCCCAATTTCCCCCATATTTTCCCCAAATTTCCCCCAATTATTCCTTGTATTTTCCCCAAATTTCCCCCAATTTTTCCCCAATTTCCTCCTATTTTTCCCCGTATTTTTCCCTGAATTTCCCCCCATTTTTCCCTGTATTTTTCCCCAATTTCCCCCAATTTTCCCTGTATTTTTCCGCAATCTTTCCCTGTATTTTTCTCCCAATTCCCCCCAATTTTTCCCTGAATTTCCTCCAATTTTCCCTGTACTTTTCCCAATTTCCCCCAATTTTTCCCTGTATTTTTCCCCAATTTTTCCCAGTATTTTTCCCCGTATTTTTCCCCAATTTCCCCCAATTTTCCCCCAATTTTCCCCCAATTCCCCCCAATTTTTTTCCTGTATTTTTCCCTGTATTTCCCCCAATTTTTGCCCGTATTTTTCCCAAATTTCCCCCAATTTTTCCCCGTATTTTCCCCGTATTCCCCCCAATTTTTCCCATATTTTCCCCAATTTCCCACAATTTTTCCAACTATTTTTCCCCAATTTT
>NW_024530995.1:0-678 GCF_017590135.1 Pyrgilauda ruficollis
GTTGGCTCCAGCCATCAGCCAAATTCACTCCAGCCACTCCCTCACTCCCCTCTTCTGCCAGGAAGGAGTGAAATGCAAGGAAAGGGAGAAGACTCGTGAATGAAGGCACAGACAGTCCAACCTGCAAAGCAAAAGCTGCACATGCAGGCACAGCAGAACAAGGCATACCCCTGGGCAAGCGGACGTCCCAGCGGACTCCCCAAGAAGCTGGGGCCTCGGCACACCTAACACTGGCTTGGGAACACAGACACCATGAGCCCAGCTGGTCCTCCTGCCTCCCTCCTGGAACTGGGCTTGCTGAGCACCACGGGGCATCTCCTTGTCCATTGGGGTCAGCTGTGCCATCTGTGTCCCCTCTCAGGCACTTGCCCACCCGGATCCTGCTCACTTGGAAGGCACAGGCAGGATGAGAAACAGAGAAAGCCTTGGCACGGCACAAGCACTGTTCGCCAGTAGCTGAAGCTCTCAGGATTGTGTTATCAGGGTTGTTTTCAGCACAAATCAGAAAAGCAGCACTTTCTGGGCTGCTCTGAAGAAAATGAACTCCATCTCAGCCAGAAGCAGTGTGATGAGAAATGAAAATGAAAATGGAATTGGGATTTTTCATTCCTCAAGCTGCAAGGAGCAGTCATACTCTAGGAGAGCTGCACTGGCCCCCAGATAAAAGTGGAGAATCTG
>NW_024530996.1:0-671 GCF_017590135.1 Pyrgilauda ruficollis
GATTTTCCAGCCTCAGTGATCCTGGGAATAGGATCACACAGGACTGGAGCCAGAGGGGACTTTTTACACCCAAAGATCTCTTTTGCAATCCAAGAAAAAAACTCGGTGGAACTGAGCTCTGCTCCTGGCACGTCAATGATGACTCTGAGCTAACGAATATTCTGCAGTGAAATTATCATTAATTATTTTTAAAAAAGGCTCTGCAGCTGCAATTCCAATCAGGACCTGTCGGATCCTGCAGCTGCTTTCCCGTTTTCCCTCGAGGTTGGCCTCACCTTAAAGCAAATCACAAAATCCCCTGGGACAGCCACGGGCTCCAAACCTTCCTTCCTGACAGTCCCTCGTTTACTCCAAATCCACCTTTGCAGGGACTTTGATTTAGTCCTCAAGTGTTGCTTTTTTGGGGAAGGATGGATTTATCTCCCCTTTTTTGGGAAAGATGGGAATTTTCCCCTTCCTACAAGCAGTGCCCCCATCCTCCTGTGAGATCTCCTGGGGACTCGGGGTTTAAAATCCTCCCTCCTTTCCAAGCCCAGTTCCAACTCCCACCCCACCCCACCTCTCAGGCTTCTCTGGAATTTCATATTTTGAAGACCTTCTTGTTTCTCCCTGGAAAAATCCCATCCCATCGCTGTTCATGGAATTTTTCCATCTCCAGGTTTTCCAGCAAA
>NW_024530997.1:0-678 GCF_017590135.1 Pyrgilauda ruficollis
GCTCCAGGGGTCACTCAGGCTTGGGGGACTCCGTTGGTCACTCAGGGTGGTTGTGGGGCTGTGCTGGTCACTCCGCTGGTCACTCTGTTGGTCACTCCGGGGGTCACTCGGTCGGTCACTCCGCTGGTCATTCCGGGGGTCACTCGGCTGGTCACTCTGTGGGTCACTCCGTTGGTCACTCCACTGGTCACCCCGCTGGTCACTCCGTTGGTCACTTCGGGGGTCACTCCGCTGGTCACTCGGCTGGTCACTCCATTGGTCACCCCGCTGGTCACTCGGCTGGTCACTCCATTGGTCACCCCGCTGGTCACTCGGCTGGTCACTCCATTGGTCACTCCATGGGTCACCCCGCTGGTCACTCCATGGGTCACTCCCCTGGTCACCCTGCTGGTCACTCGGCGCGGCCGGGGCGCTGTGCTGGTCACTCCATGGGTCACTCCGCTGGTCACTCCGTTGGTCACTTCGGGGGTCACTCCGTTGGTCACCCCGCTGGTCACTCCGTTGGTCACTCCCCTGGTCACTCCCCTGGTCACCCTGCCGGTCACTCGGCGCGGCCGGGGCGCTGTGCTGGTCACTCCGTTGGTCACTCCATGGGTCACTCGGCTGGTCACTCCGTTGGTCACTCGGCTGGTCACTCCGCTGGTCACTCCCCCGGTCACTCGGCGCGGCCGGGGCGCG
>NW_024530998.1:0-678 GCF_017590135.1 Pyrgilauda ruficollis
CTCCCAAAAACCCCACAGTGCTCCCCAGAAAGATGGGACACGAAGCAAAATGAAGGATTTTCACCTTCAGCATCCTGCTAATTGACTCTCCATCCCCATCCCTGCCTGCTGGCTGGAGTGGAGGATGTGCCCATCAAGGTGAAATGCAGGCAGCAGGGCTGGGAGCGTGCAGGGAGTGCTCCACATGAATCAGGGATTCCAGGGACATAAAACACCCAGCCACCCTTCCCAGGCTCCTGCCAGCTCACACCCTCCCTCCCCATATTTCCTGAGCTGCCTCATGCTCCACCAGCAGAGGAGAGAGGTAATTTTACTTCAAGTGTGTCACCTGTGAAAGTTGCACACGGGGACAGGAATGGATTGGTGCTTATCCACAACAAATGGTTAATAAAGGCAGCTGGTGGCTGCAGGGGGAGCAGCCAGGGAAGCAGTTTCCTTTCCAAACAACACAGCCAAGTGTCAGTTCTGGGAGGTGAGCTCCACTACGAGGTTTCTGGATGGATTTCTCTTCCCTAATCCACATGGGCAGCCAGGGGAAGTGATGGTGCCTCTCCCTGAGTGCTTCTCCAAAGGGGCCTGGACTCCTGGGGCTTCCTGCAAATGGGAATTTTGGGGTTTGCACAGCTCTTGTGGCACCCCTGAGCTGGGGACAGGCTGGGCTCTGGCACCCCTTGCTCA
>NW_024530999.1:0-13231 GCF_017590135.1 Pyrgilauda ruficollis
TTTCCTTTTCTATTTCTTTCTTACAGTCACAGCAGAGAGCACTAGGGATCTGACCTCTTGGCAGGTTGGTATACCACAATTCTTGACACTCTATACACTTAAAACAACCCCATGGATAACACTTACAGTTTGGAGTAATACATTCTATCTCTCGTGAATAAAACTGGTTTTGCGGCTTAAGGTAGGAGCGTTTTCGTGACATACATCAGTCTCTCTTTAATTTTATTTTCAGTTCTCCCGGAGTAGATGCAATTCTCCACTGGGATTCAACAGGAGTTTCTGTTGGTGGATCCGTTGGTCCTTTGATCCGTGAAGCGTGGGTCCAACCCTTTTCCGCGGTTCGGACAGCTGTATCAGTAGTCAGCAGAGTTAAATATGGACCTTCCCACCTAGGAGACAAACTTTCTTCCTTCCAGCTTTTAATTAGGACCCAGTCACCTGGTTTTATTTGATGTATGCTAAATCCTAAAGGAGCTGTTTGAGCGATTACCCCTTTTTCCCTTAGTTCTAGGACATGTTGTCCCATCTTCTGGATGTATTTTTGAATAGTCATATCTGCTATGACTGCTGATGTTTGGGGTACTTCCTGGGAATAGGGCGTTCCATAAAGCATCTCATATGCAGAAAGCCCTGTATCTGCATTTGGAAGTGTTCTAATATTAAGTAATGCTAAAGGTAAACATTTTACCCATGACATTTGGGTCTCAATCATCAATTTTGTTAATTGCTGTTTTATAGTTTGGTTCATTCTTTCCACCCTCCCAGAACTCTGGGGGTGCCACGGGGTGTGATATTCCCAGGAAATACCCATGGCTTGTGTTACTCCTTTTACAATACTGGAAGTAAAGTGGGATCCCTGATCAGAATCAATGGCTCTAATAACCCCAAATCGAGGAATGATTTGTTCCAACAATATTTTAATTACGAATTTTGCTGTGGCCCTGGCAGCTGGGTAGGCCTCCACCCAATGAGTTAGTTGGTCTACTAACACTAATAAGTATTTCCATCTGCCTACCTTTGGTAACTCAGTATAATCCACCTGAACCCTCTCAAATGGTCAGTAGGCTATTTTTCTACCACCTGTTGGAGCTTGCCTCATTACCTTTTTGTTAACCTTTTGACAGGTCAAACACCCCTGTGTTATCTGTTTTGCTATCTCAAAGATTCCAATACATCCATAATATTTTAAAAAATGATCACACAAGGCTCTTGTTCCCCAATGTGTACGCTGATGTAACTGGCTTAAAATCCTCCGAGCATAAGCCTTAGGTAAAATTTCTCTTCCATCTGAGAGTACCCATTTTCCCATCTCTTTCTTAGCTTCTAATCTTTTTATAGCTTCCTCCTCTTGAGTACTATAGCTTTTTGGCAGTTCCTCTTGAATTTCCGCTATAGTGTTTAGCTGGACAGTCTCTTTTAATTTAAGAGCTGCCTCCTTTGCGGCTTGATCAGCTGTGTTATTTCCTCTTACTAAATAGCTTGACCCTCGTTGGTGACCTTTTACATGTACTACTGCTATCCTCTTGGGTCCTTTCAGGGCCTCAAGCACTCTAATTATTAACTCCTGATGGATCAGTTTCCTCCCCTGAGTATTTATCAAACCTCTTTCCATCCAGATTTTTCCAAATGTGTGTACAACTCCAAAGGCATATTTTGAGTCTGTATAAATAGTCTCCACCTTATCTTTTAAAAGTTCTAAGGCTCGGTACAAAGCAAATAATTCACAGGCTTGAGCTGACCAGCTAGAACTTATTTTTCCTCTTTCTACTACAGACATGTTTTCTCCTTCTACAATAGCATATCCTGAACTCCGTTTCCCTTCTATCACTCTGGATGAACCATCGATAAAATATTTTTCTCCACTAGATAACTCTGTTTCACTTAAATCTGGTCAGCTTCAGCCCTCACCTACCATCTAGTGGGATGGGGTATTGTTTCACCCTTATGGCAAATTCTGGGTTTACAATGGTGATTTTTAAGGGTTCAATATTTAATTTACCAATCTCCCCAGGAGCGGACCAGACATTAGGACATATTTTAACCTAGTCCTGGTTTGTCAATTTGTACAATTGTACCCTTAATTGATCATTTTGGGGTTTAATATCAATCCCCAATGATAACATTAAATCTCTTCCCAATAAGTTGCATTCTGCCTCTGAAACTAGTAACAGATCACTAATATCTAATTTTCCTTTTGATTCAATTAGTACTTGTTCAATAATGGGAACCTTAAAGGCCTCCCCTTTTGCTCCAATTACTTGAGCTGTTTTCTGGCTGATTTTACATCCCTTTAGTAATCTTTGTACTGTCGATCTTTCAGCCCCCGTATCTACTAAAAATGTAACTTCTTCACCTTGGGGACCTATTTTTAATTTTATCAAGGGCTCCTGTGATGTTCTGGTACCTAATAAATAGAGCCTCTGATACCTCTAATCCTCTACAAACAGTTTTTTATCTGCCTCTCGCTTCTTGCAAACCCTTCTAACATGTCCTACCATGCCACAGTAAAAGCAGGTAGGCCTTCTTGAACCCTCACCTGTCGTTTTTCTAGTGGTTCTAGCATTCCCTGAAGGCATATCCTCCTTCTGAACCTCTTTCACTGCAGCCACGAAAACCTTAGCTTGAACTTTCACCTTCTCTTCATCCCTTCGCACATAAACCTTTTGTGCTTCCCTTAACAATTCTTGTAAACCTCTCTCCTGCCATCCATCTAACTTTTCAAGTTTCCTTCTAATGTCCTCCCATGATTTTGCCACAAACTGCGTTTTAATTAATGCCTCCCCCACAGCTGTATCAGGATCCAATCCTGAATACATTTGTATATTCTTCCTTATTCTTTCTAACCAATCTATGGGTGACTCATCCTTCCCCTGACATTCATTCAGGGCCTTACTAATGTTTTGCCCTCTGGGGACTGCTTCTCGGATTCCCTGAATAATTATATTCCTGAGATCCACCATATTCTGCCTAAGCCCTTGCCTCCCATCTAGTGGAATAGGGTATTGTTTCACCCTTATGGCAAATTCTGGGTTTACAATGGTGATTTTTAAGGGTTCAATATTTAATTTACCAATCTCCCCAGGAGTGGACCAGACATTAGGACATATTCTATCCTCGTCCTGGTTTGTCAATTTGTACAATTGTACCCTTAATTGATCATTTTGGGGTTTAATACCAATCCCCAATGATAACATTAGATCTCTTCCCAATAAGTTGCATTCTGCCTCTGAAACTAGTAACAGATCACTAATATCTAATTTTCCTTTTGATTCAATTAGTACTTGTTCAATAATGGGAACCTTAAAGGCCTCCCCTTTTGCTCCAATTACTTGAGCTGTTTTCTGGCTGATTTTACATCCCTTTGGTAATCTTTGTACTGTTGATCTTTCAGCCCCCGTATCTACTAAAAATGTAACTTCTTCACCTTGGGGACCTATTTTTAATTTTATCAAGGGCTCCTGTGATGTTCTGGTACCTAATAAATAGAGCCTCTGATACCTCTAATCCTCTACAAACAGTTTTTTATCTGCCTCTCGCTTCTTGCAAACCCTTCTAACATGTCCTACCATGCCACAGTAAAAGCAGGTAGGCCTTCTTGAACCCTCACCTGTCGTTTTTCTAGTGGTTCTAGCATTCCCTGAAGGCATATCCTCCTTCTGAACCTCTTTCACTGCAGCCACGAAAACCTTAGCTTGAACTTTCACCTTCTCTTCATCCCTTCGCACATAAACCTTTTGTGCTTCCCTTAACAATTCTTGTAAACCTCTCTCCTGCCATCCATCTAACTTTTCAAGTTTCCTTCTAATGTCCTCCCATGATTTTGCCACAAACTGCGTTTTAATTAATGCCTCCCCCACAGCTGTATCAGGATCCAATCCTGAATACATCTGTATACTCTTCCTTATTCTTTCTAACCAATCTATGGGTGACTCATCCTTCCCCTGACATTCATTCAGGGCCTTACTAATGTTTTGCCCTCTGGGGACTGCTTCTCGGATTCCCTGAATAATTATATTCCTGAGATCCACCATATTCTGCCTATCCTGATCATTATTATGGTCCCAGTTAGGGGTTGCCAGGGGCCATTTCACTTCTCCTAGAGGTCCCTGCTGATGGTCTCTATCCCAAATTCTCATGCCAGCCTGTCTTATCAATTGCCTTTCTTCTGTTGTAAATAAAATACTTAAAATTGACTGAATCTCTATCCAGGTGTAAATGCTAGGTCCTAGAAACTGATCTAACCTCTCAGACACCCCCAGGGGATCCTCAAGTAACTTCCCCATTTCTTTTCTAAAAGCTCTTACATCCCCTGTGTTCAGGGGGGCTGACACATACCCAATGACGGGCCTCCCTTGATTCCCTACTAATGGTACTTCCCTTAATGGATACAACTGGCCCCCCTCCCTTCTTTATTGCTATCCTCACAGCTTTCTGCTCGAAAAGAAAAAGGGGAAAGAAAAGGGGTGGGAACAAGAGGGGGAAAAAGAAAGAAAAATTGGGATCCTTTACAAGTATTGCCTCCTCTGTTCCCCCTTGTTTCCCCACCGCTTGCAGCTGCACCACTCGATCCAGCCCCTGTGCCGGCTCCGGCCCCGCCAGTGAATTTGTCTGCCCCAGTCCCAGCTGCCTGGCCCGTGGCCGCTCCGCCGGCCATGCTGGGAGTCCCTCCTGCTGCGTGGTCTGTGGTCGCCGCTCCGGCTGCGCTGGGGGTCCCGTTGGTTCCGGCTGCTCCATCTCAGACCGCTTCTCCCGCAACTGTCCCCACTGCCCCACCCCCGGCTGCTCTGCTCCTGCCGACTGCACCACTGCGGCCGCCCCCGCCCAGCATGCGTTGTCTACGCTGGCTGCGCTGGGAGCTGGCTACCCAGCTGCCATAAACCATGCGCGGGCCATCCACGCTCTGGTTTGGTTTCCACCGGAAGACCCCCCTCCTTTGGCGGTTCCGGCAGCAGACCCCGCGTACGCCCTCCCCTTGGACGGCCCAGCCTCGGCGCGGATCCCTCCCCTCACCTCCCTTCCTCCGACACTTCCATCCGTCCCTGACCTAAGTCCTGTTCCATTGGTAACGACAGCTCCTGCTTGAAATAAATGGGCAGGAGATCTTTCTCCTTTTTAATGCCTTTATTAAAGAGATTCAGCTCAGGTGGGGAGAAATCGACGGGTCGCGCCCACGCCACCGCTGTCCCCAAGAGTGGCACGGAGGAGGAGGGTGATGCAGCTCTGTCCGCTGGTCTGCAGGCAGAGCTGGGGACTGCGTCCTCACGGGAGATTGGCAGATTCCTACTTTTCGGTCCAACACTTCGGGTCCCCTCCTTAGTGAACATCCTTTCAGGTCAGAGTGAGAAGCAAAAAGGATCCAAGCAGGTACTGGACTCTGTGCCCATCCTTAGACATCACCTAGGGTCCCCTAATTCTATATTGGCTCGCTGTTTTTAGGGGTTTTCCTGGGAAACTGGAAAATTTTGGAGCAGTGCATTTCTCATCTGCATACGTGGTCTCAGGCCACTCCTATTCTCCTGGGCTGCCTGGTCCAGGTGTAGCTCCCGGGCAAGCACTGGGAGGACAATGGCTAAATCACCAACCATTGACGGGCAATTAAAGAAAAACTCTTAACAATGAAGCTAATTTAACAGCAATTGGTCCAACCAGTTTTAGCTCTGTAACCTTAAACAAAAATAGGTAACTTTTTATTAATAACACTGCTGTTCAAGAAAACTTTCTCCCTGAAGAAGCACATTATCAAAACACAAGAAACTCAGCCAAAAGACAGGCCTCCCCTGATCGTTCCTCAAAACAAGGGAGAAAGGTTATAAAGGATTAAGAACAAAAAGAGTGGCATGAAAAGATTAGTTTATTCCCACTATGAGAAGTTCCAATGGGAGGGGGAGGAACAGGGTTTGTAAATGCCCCTTTGACTTCTTCTGAAGTCAGAAATTTTAAAAATTAAATTAAAGGATTACTGGAAGATCCCATAGGCACAGCTGAGCAATTAGACCAATTCTTAGGTCCAAACACTTTTACTTAGGAAGAAATGCAATTTATAATGAAAATAGTCTTTTTCTCAGGAGGAGAGGAAAATGACTGGGGCTGCTGTAATAAAAATTTGGGAAAGAGAAAACCAGCAGGGTCCCCCAGGAGATCAGAAAATGCCAATAGCACCTCCTAATTGGGGTCAAAATTATGAGGAGGGGAGGAAACACATGAATGATTCTTGTAATTTGATAATCAAGGGAATAAAAGAGGTGGCACGCCAAAGGCAAAATGCTACAAAGGCTTTTGAGGGACAGAAGGGAAAATAAGAAACTCCAACTGAATGGTTAGACAGATTTAAGAGAAATATGAAACAATATTCCAGAATAGACCCTGAGACTATTGTGGGACAAGCTCTGTTAAGATGAATTTTGTCACTAATGCCTGGCCAGATATTAGAAAAAAAAAAAATGGAAGACTGACACTATAGGTCACTAGATGATTTATTAAAGGAGGCTCCAAAAATTTAGGTCCAGAGAGATGAAGAAAAAGCTAAAGTGAAAGCAAAAATTATGGTAACCACTATGCGAGAAAGTAATTTCCAGAGGAATCTAAAACCCCCAGGCACCATGCCTAGACATGAAGGTTGTAGAGATTGGGGAAAGGAAACGAACTCCAGTACAAACCAAATCTCAGGAGCATTCTAGAAATATCTATTTTTACTGTGGGGTCGAAGGACATTATAAAAGAGACCGCCCCTATCGAATGAAAGATCTGAAAATCTTCTGAGAGATGGGCACAGAGAAGGAATAGGGAAGTCATAGGCTCTATTTTTGGGGGGACAAATACCATCTGGAGCCTGTGATAACTTTAGAAGTAAGTCCCCAAGAAGAAAAATTAGAATTTGTGGTAGACACAGGGGCAGAAAGAACCTGTCTGTTAAATATTCCAAAAGGTTATAGTGTAAGCAAAGACACTGTAAAGGTAACAGGGGCAAAAGGAGAGAGTTTTACAGTTCCTGTCATTAAAGGTGTGGTAATTGAGGGAGAAACTAGAATTTGGATGGGAGATATCTTATTGGTCCCTGGGGCAGGTAGCAACTTATTAGGAAGAGACTTACAGGTGAAACTAGGAATAGGGGTTATACCAGAAGAAGGGAAAATGACAGTTAGAGTTGTAAAACTTGGCCAAGAGGATGAGGAAAAAGTTAACAAAGAAGTTTGTGCTGGGGAAGGAAATAGGGGTGGATTAGATATTGATCCCATAAGGGTCACGACTGAGAGAGAAGATTGTCCCATACACGAACCTCAGTACCCCATATCTTTAGAAGGACGGGAAGGTGTGAAGCCAGTAATAGAAGGACTAATAAAGGATGGGACATTAGAATTAGGTAACCTAATACGTAATTGTTTAGAAATTATCCAATACCAAACAAAAGTTCAGGAAGATCTTGAAGAACAAACCCTTTCAGAAGAGGAAACAATATATGTGGATGGTTCCTCCAGATGTCTACAAGGAAAAAGAATGTCAGGGTGTGAAGTAGTTGATGGAAAAAACATGCAAACTATTGAAAAAGGAAAATTACCCTCAAACCGGTCAGCTCAAACTTGTGAATTATATGCTCTAAAAAGGGCACTGGAATATTTAGCACACAAGAAAGGAACTATATATACTGATTCAAGGTATGCCTTTGGAGCAGTACATACCTTTGGAAAAATTTGGGAAGAAAGGAGATTACTTAATTCAAGAGCAAAGGGATTAGTACATGAAGGACTCATTTCAGAAGTTTTAGAGGCATTAAAATTACCCAACGAGATAGCTATAGTACATATTAAGGGACACCAAAAGGGAATGACCCCAGAAATAAGAGGAAATAATTTGTCAGATCAAGAAGTTAAAGATGCAGCAGAAAATGGGGCTGAAAGAGTTATGTTAATTTTAACTCAAAATAAGGAAAAAATTGAAAATTCCAAAGTTTAGTGAAGCAGAGAAAAAAGAATTAAGCAAGATAGGAGGAGAGCAAGATGAATCTGGGAAATGGAAACTTCCTGATGGAAGACAATTACTTAATAAAACACATACCAGGAAAATATTAGAAGATATGCATCAGAAAACCCATTGGGGTACTCAGGCTTTGTGTGATCATTTTTTAAGGAACTATGGATGCATTGGGATTTTTGGAGTAGCAAAGCAAGTAACTGAAAGATGTATAACTTGCCAAAAGATAAATAAAAAGGTGATAAGAAAAACAACATTAGGAGGTCATGAGTTAGCTCTTCAACCATTTCAAAGTATCCAAATAGATTTTACTGAACTTCCTTAAGTACAAAGATGGAAGTATTTATTAGTAATGACAGAGCATCTAACTCATTGGGTGGAAGCAGTTCCCACTGCCAATGCCACAGCCAACATGGTATGTAAAACCCTTTTGGAACAGATTATTAAATATTGGTTTTTACCAATATTACTGAATGGGACGTGCCTTGGCTTGTCTGGTCCCTGCTGCTGAACCAAATAGGGCCACCTGTGGTCTTTTCTCCCCAGAGGCACTATTTGGCTACCTGTGGATCACAGCTGGGCATGCTGGGACAAGTCCAGGCATGTCCGAGCTCCAGTGCTTACGGGCTAGAGCTTGTTAGTAGAAGAGGGTCACTCCTCAGGCCTCCCTGTGCTGGAAAAACCTTTTAAGGCGATAGTGAAGGAAGGAGTCAGTCCTGATGAAGGGTTTAATCCAGAGTTTTTATTCTGGCCGCACGGCCCCTGAATGTAGTAACAGCTCTACAAGGACTCCCCCAGCGCATGGCGTGCTCATCCTTTTTACCCCGGGGAGAGGGGGAGGGGGGGAACTCAAGGACCACCAACCAGGTACTAGGGGAGGGGGTCTCAGGTGAGAAGGACACCTGGATGGGCCAATGGCCCCCCAGGGGGTGGAGAGCATCCTTTGAATCTGCCAATCACTTGAAGCCCTTCTGGAATTTCTGGGTTGATGGACAGTATTCAGCAGAGGTCAGGGAGGGGGAAAGGAGAGATGATTGACACACTTGGGGAAAGACCCAGGTAACTGAGGCAAGCCATGACATCACACTGCAACATCTCCCCCTTGTTTTGTTTAAAATGAAGAGGACTGGGTTGGGAGGACAGAATGCTTGCCA
Organism: Pyrgilauda ruficollis; assembly: GCF_017590135.1. Lineage (NCBI taxonomy): Eukaryota > Metazoa > Chordata > Aves > Passeriformes > Passeridae > Pyrgilauda > Pyrgilauda ruficollis. Next base: position 9,123 of record NW_024530999.1, read on the forward strand.
AACCATGGTTGGTAAATTCATTCCTCCTCTTCAGGAGGGTCAGTATTTTCTACTGAGGCTTCCTGGTCTTCCATTGGAGCACTAGGGGCTTCCACATGGTAGACTTCAGGGGGGAAAGATGAGCTTCAAATTAGCTTGTAAGCCATGCGCTTGATAAGACCAAAAACAATGCTAACAACTACAATAACAATAACTAGAATAAACAGTACTAACAACAGAGTTTTCAGAATAGATCGCAACCAGCCCGAGAGTCCCCAGCCCTTGAAAAGTCCACTCAGCCAGTCGTCTGTTTCTCTCTTGATGTCGTTCACGATGGTTTTCATTTTGTTGATAGTGGCATGGACGTTCTCTGCTTTCGATGACAAGTTGAGGCAGCAGAGATCTTCAAATTCTTCACAGCGATGGTTGTGCAGGAGGAGCAGATAGTCTATAGCTGCTCTGTTTTGAATGGTGGCTTGCCTGGTAATTTCCTTGTCTGATAAGAGGTCACTCAGGGCAGTAGAGGTGAAGTTTGCCGGTTTTGCAACCCAACATTCCAATCGGCCTAATTCTCCCATGCTTTTTGCTGCCAAGATCCACGGCAGAAGGACTGTAACTGCGGTGGCCTTAAGTCTCGACCAGTGAACAATTTCCGAATTACAGTCTGGGTCTAATTGCCTTAGGTCTCTTTTTTGGATAGCCAATTTGTGTGCATTGTTTTTTATTTGCCAACGCATTAGATTTGTTCGATTTGGGGTAAACAGGCTCACTTTGCCAAAGGTGCATGGACCTCCGAGCAGATGGGGGGGAGGCCTGCCCATGCTCTGTCTCCACATATTAGAAACACACCTTTTGGGAGTTCACGGGGCTTATAATCATCATTTGACGAGTGCATGACTAGGACTGAATTTTTGCACTAGTTTTTGTCTGTGTAGTGTGGGTTGCTAGGGTGAGGATAGGTGTTCAGTTCAACTTCACAATGTGGTAACCGGGGATTAAATTTAAAGTGAATGCAAAAGGTTGCATTCATGGAGCCCAAGAGATGGAATTCTTGTGGCTCCCTTTTTGCCACCGGTAACTGTCTTGCCCACTCCTGCCAAAACAGTAAAGGATTGTCAGCAGGGTAGTGACCAGGAGGAGGTGCAAGTATGTTAACTTCATTTAAAGCGTGACACATTTCCTTTGGGAACTCTGCAGATTTAAAAGGAACTCCCACCAGGCAAGTTGACAGGGGGTCAGAGGCTGTTGCTGTGCAGAGACAGATGTGATCCTGTCCAAGAGCTTTGGCCAAGGTGGTCCACACATTTGCTTTGGGCTGAGGGACTATCCAGGAGATCACTGGGAGAATGATCATGAATAGGACAAGGAGCAGACTCGGCTTCATGGTGTCTCGAGACTGCACATGAACAGTGGGATCTAAACTGGTAAAAGGAAACTTAAGACAAAATTATATTACAAACTATTCCAGATAGGAGGTGCATATGGAATTTCTTCCAGTGAGCACGTGTGGTGTTTTCTCCTCCAGGCAGCATTAGCAACCTGGGGTGTTTCTGTAGACTTCCCTGAGACCTTGGGGGCATAGGGCCTTACCCATTTGGAAGGAATCCACTTCAAACCAGAGGGGGTGGACACGCAGGAGTATCCACGTCCCCATGTAACCAATTTGTAAGGTCCCACTGTCTTCCAAGTCTCAGGGTCTTTTAATAAGACTGGATGCTTTTCTTTCACCGACATCTGACTGCTCCCCCCAAAGTGGCCTACGATGGGCGGACTCAGGCTGTCAAAAGAACAGTTCAGAAAACTGATTGTAAACAATGCTCTGGAAAACCGGATGTGGGGAGGTTCCACTTTCAGGACCTGATGTTGCTGGTCCAGTACTCTTGATATCATGGTGAGTTCTTTCCACTACAGCTTGACCTGTAGGGGAGTAGGGGATGCCTTTTCTGTGCACTACTCCCCATTGCTGCAGGAATCTCCTGAATTCCTTGGATTTGTAAGTGGGCCCATTATCAGTTTTCAACACCTTGGGGATGCCCATGAATGAGAAAGCCTGTAGCAGGTGCTTTATTGCATCAGAGGATGATTCTCCCGTGTGGGCAGAGGCATAGACTGCTCCAGAAAAGGCATCTACACTGACATGAACATATTTCTACCATCCGAATGGTTGTATATGTGTTACATCTGTTTGCCACAGTTCACAACTGTTCAATCCCCTCTGGTTTGCTCCCGCACTTATCGTAGGGAGTGCATGTTGTTGGCAATTGGGGCATGTGGCCACAATCACTTTGGCCTGTTCTTGAGTGATGTGAAACTGACGAACTAGGCCAGGTGCGTTTTGGTGGAAAAGCTGGTGGCTGATTTTTGTTTGTTTCTGCTCCCACTGGAAAATGATTCCATGGAGGTGTGGCAACTTAACTGAAATGATAAATTTGAATGGCAGGTCAGGCTGACATCGGTTGGCCTTTCTTGTGGACATTGCTGTCTGAACTTTTTCTAGAGCTTTCTGTGCCTCTGGGGTAACAACCCTCGGGGAACTTGGGTCCCCTCACCCTTTCAACAAATCGAAAAGAGGGGCAAGGTCTTCGTTGGTCAGATCTAGCCAGGGCCTTACCCAATTTAAAGACCCAAACAACTTGTGGACATCCGCAAGGGTCTCGATCCTCGTTTTGATTTCTAATTTTTGAGGAACAATGGTCCTTTTTCCAATTTCCAAGCCCAAATACTTCCAAGGTCGCATCTTTTGAATTTTCTTTTCTTGGAGTTCGAACCCTGCAACAATCAACCCATCGATCATTAGGTCAAGCGCATGGGTAAGTAAATCGTCATTGGGGGCACACACAAGAATATCATCTATATAATGATAGATAATGGCCTTTTCTATGGCTGCACGCACCAGGGACAGTAAGGAAGAGACATATCATTGGCAGATTGATGGCGAGGTCTTTAGTCCCTGCGGAAGAACTTTTCAATGGTACCTTTTCCAAGGGGCTTCTCAGTTGATAGTAGGGACTGAGAATGAGAAACACGGTGCATCGTCAGGGTGTAGAGGGATTTGGAAAAAACAATCTTTTATATTAATAACAGCTAATTTCCAATCTTGTGGAAGCATCGCTGGGGATGGCATACCAGGTTGGACAGAACCTGTTGAGAGTTTTTACAGGACAATGGACACATACAACATATGCACAATCCAGCCTTCATAGAAAATTAGTAAGGTCACCATGTCCTTGAAGGACACAAAAGGAGAACATGCTCAAAAGCAGACAGTTCAGGATGCAAAGGCAGACAAGAAAACTGCAGTGAGACGCCTGAAGAAGGAAGATTAACTAAAATGAACTGATATATTAAAATGCATGCTCAAAAGGATTTAACCAATCATGTATTAGCTTGAGGCATGAACAATAGAAAACAGTATAAATATAGCTTGCTTTTTGTAATAAATCGGCTTCACTTGATCATATTGATCATGGCGTGATGTCCCTTTACTGATCCTCCGCAATATTTTGGCGCCCGAATGAGAGGGACCCGAAGACAGCTATTTCACTCTTGTGCAGAGGTTCAGCAACAGCCTTCGGGAGGCGGAGAAGCCGGTTGAAAGTATCCTCACTGCCCCGGTGAGAAGAAAAGGTGGATAAAGGAGCTCCAAGTGAAGAAGAATTGATCTCGCCCTGATCAGGTGAGCAGCCAGGGAGGAATGGGGTTGGACCATGAAAGAGATGGGGTCCAGAAACTCCTCCAACATATTCCCTCTAAGAGGACGGAAATATGATGCTTCTGCTCTGAAGGGACTTATTTACTGGGCATAGGAATGAAACCTCATACCAGGAGCGCAGGTCTCTTTTGAGGTATCGACATGGGAAGCCATGGGCAGCATGTTGTGGGACTGTATTGCTTCGGGAGGACATGAGGCTAAAGAGGCATCTAAATATGTTACCCTGTGGAAAAACATTGTAGAGGTATTACGGGTGAGGAAGGCGGAAAAGAAAGCCGCTGCAGCAGCTTGCGTTGCTTTTTCCCCGAGCCCCGATCCTGTTGTTTACGATGCTTGCCTTTGACAATGTTAACGACAAGACTCAGCAGATTTTAGGCACGTTGCAAGAAGAGCTGCATGGGTGGCTCAACCCCCTCTG
>NW_024531000.1:0-678 GCF_017590135.1 Pyrgilauda ruficollis
AAAAAAAAATCCTCAGGTATGGTGGGCTGGCAAATCCCACTGCAGTGAATGGTGTCATAACCAGGTGGAGCCACGAGAAACCAGTAGGGACCTCGTGTTCACAGGCAGTAGCACCCAGAGCCACAGGCCTTGAAGTCCCAAAACGTTCAGGACCTGTTTCTTCCTGCTGGGAGCGCGGCTCAGCTGGCCTGGCCTGAAGTCAAGCTTTCTTCAGCACTTGTGGTTACACCCTGGCTGTGTAAGAGAGCACAGTGAGAGGGAGTTTAACACTGATGCCAGCTCTTCTAGTAACCTTCAGCAGTTTATACAGCCATCTGACTGAGGTACCAATTTTTACGTGCTGTGCATGGAATACTGTTCACCTTTGTTCCATTCACAGGGGCAGAGCAGGGCCTGGCTTAAAAAGATGTCTGGCTTAAAAAAACCCAAAATGACATAAAAGAGCCAGAGAACGCCCCTGCAACAAACTGCTTTTCAGCAAGCCTTTCTAATGATTAGAAACTATTAGCCAGTTTAAAGAGAACATTTTCCACAGCCAGAAGATGATGCTCCTTTTTTGTTAGCTTAAAAAAACCCCAGAATCCAACTTCCTAAACCTCTAGTCATATTTACAGATCTCTTATTGCTCTCCTAGTATTATATGATGCCTATATATGTATGTACACACACATACACACA
>NW_024531001.1:0-678 GCF_017590135.1 Pyrgilauda ruficollis
GGATGGGAGCAGGGATGGGAGTAGGGATGGTGCCAGTGCCAAGCAGTCTCATCAGGACTCAGGGTAACTCAGATTTCAGCCTTCAGCTTTGGGCAGTTGGGGATCAGGAGCTGCTTTCACCCCTGGGAAAAGCTCAGCAAACGAAATATTAATGTGAAAGCAGCGTGTGTTTTAAAAGCCCAGAAAATCCAGCGCCTTCCCCTGAACCATTGTTCTCTCCTGCCATGTCTCTGGCTAAATTAAGACTTTCTTAGAAATGCACAGGTTAAAAGTTTAAAAGCTTAAGGTTTCATTCATAATTCACATATCAATGAGGCTTTGATTGCTGGCAGGAGCAGCCTGCAGTGAATGCTGATGGGGGAGCCAGCACCTCCGAGGCTTCCCTTCCCCTCCAGGGGCAGAGAAGAGGCTCCTGGAGGAGCCAAACCTCCCCTTCTGGGTCACTGAGCCTCCTCTTCCCTTCCAGGGGCAGAGCAGAGGCTCCTGGGGGAGTAAAACCTCTAAACCTCTCCATTCTGGGTCACTGCCCTGAGTCTGACCCAGCTCAGCCACTGCCAGGAGTCCTGAAGGTCTGATGGTGCTCAGGGCCCTGTGACAAAGGAGTCACCTGGTCCTGTCCCCAGCCAGGCACACCCCATCCATCCCATCCTTTCCCATCCCATCCTATCCCATCCCATG
>NW_024531002.1:0-678 GCF_017590135.1 Pyrgilauda ruficollis
AAAAAAAATTAAAAAATCATGGTTATAGCTGTAAGGGAAACTAGTCAAAAAGTACTTTACAATTCCCAGGAACTATGCCTGCTCTAGAGTTCAGGTTTGGACAAATTTGAGTTGACAGCAAGACATTGTCAAACCCACATTTTTTCCATAGAAAATAAGTTCTCAGGACCCTGCATCTGCACTCACTGACTCATTTTCTGTAAGCCTTATAATTCTCTGATGAAACTGATGGATTCTGGACAGACCTGCTGGGAGTACAGCCCTGAAGTCACAGGACAACTATTCCCATGTTTTCACCCAGTTCTTCAGCCATGCTTCACAGCAGGAAGTGGCAGAGGGGCAGAGCCAGGGCTCCAGCTGGGTGTGCCACCAGATGCTGCTACAGGGCCACCCTGCTGGGGCTGCTGTGGGAGCTCCCTCCTCAGGACACAGCTTGCAGTTTCTGCCACAACCTCAGAGACAAATTTTGCAGGATTGTGCCCAGCTTTCGGGCAACTTGCTTAGGCTCCACACTTCACTTTTGGGGCAAATTTCAGGACAGCCAGTTTTCCCAAGGTAAGTATCAAGTCCTTTCAATGTTGCTGGTCCTGGATAATCTAGATAGGGTGCCTCAGCTTTTGTGGTCCTTACTTTCGAAAGGTTTTGTTAGATGCAGAAACAACTGGGCAACCTTTATGA
>NW_024531003.1:0-678 GCF_017590135.1 Pyrgilauda ruficollis
AAATTTTCCCTGATTTCCCCAATTATTTCCCCTCAAATTCCCCATTTTCCCCCAAATTCTCAATTTTCCCCCAAATCCCCCATTTTTCACCCCAAACCCCCCAGGCTGGGCTGCGGCCGTTCGCTTCAACCCCCGGGTGCGATCGGAGCTGGAGCGATTCCGGACGCGGCCGGACACCTTCAGCCTGGGCGTGTGCAACGGCTGCCAGCTGATGGCGCTGCTGGGCTGGGTGGGGACAGGTCAGTGTCACCTGTGTCACCTGTGTCACCTCAGTGTCACCTGAGGTGTCCCCAAAAGTGTCCCCACCTTTGTCCCTCTGGGGTTTCCCCTTGGGGTTTCTGCCCCTGGGCTGTCCCCTCGCTGTCCCCTCAATGTCCCCTCGCTGTCCCCTCGGTGCCACCCCCCTGGTGACACTCTGGTGACCCTTGGTGACATTTCTCCTGGCAGGTGACAGCCACTTGGGCCAAATTGGGGGTGGTGACATCCCTCAAATGTCCCCAGAAGTGTCCCCACCTTTGTCCTTCTGGGGTTTCCCATGACAGCGCCGCGGGCCCGGCCCCGGCGGTGGCGCTGGAGCGGAACCTCTCGGGGCGCTTCGAGTCGCGCTTCGTCACCGTGAGCGTGGAGCCGGGCCCGGCGCTGCTGCTGCGCGGCATGGCGGGGGCGCGGCTGGGCGTG
>NW_024531004.1:0-678 GCF_017590135.1 Pyrgilauda ruficollis
AGGGTGGTGGAGCCCACCCACAGCACTGTTACCATTAAAGGTCCCACCTGCAGGACATCTGGGAGTGTGCCTGAACAAGAGAAGTTCTCTGTTTCCATCTACAGAGCTCAGTTACAGCCTGAAGGACCCAAAGCACATCCAAGGGGAACATTTATTGTCTCAGCACAGCAGCAGCCCCATCTTCACTCAGGTGAGCCCTGCACACACCTGGGGCATCTCTCACCACCTCACAGATCAAACACTCCACCACACTGACACCAGGGGCAGTTCTGGGGACAGCAGTGAAACAAGAGAAAACAGGAATACAAACCCCAGAGTGTCCCCTTCTGCCTTTGGCCCCAGTGCTTTGATGGTGACAGCTCTCTCCAGAGCCCAGCTCAGCTGCAAAAGCACCATGGCTGTGCTGAAGGCAGCTTTCCTTGCTGTCCTTTATTACAAACAGTGTAAACAGAGTGTGTGGGATCCTGAAATCCCTGCTGGAACATGCAGAGGGCAGGGAATGTTTCACACCTGGGTTCTTAACACTGGGCAGACTCCCAGCCAGGAGCAGGAGAAGGATGGAAGCTGTAGAGCCCAGGGGCGCTGCTGGGACAGGGGGTACTTGGCTGCTCCTGTGCTGCTGGAATGTGGCTCTGCAGGCATTCCAGCAGTGCAGCCGTGCCCTTGGCCAGGCCAGGC
>NW_024531005.1:0-678 GCF_017590135.1 Pyrgilauda ruficollis
GTATCCCCGCTGGTTCACCCTAAGTCACATCGAATCCCAGCAGTGTGAGCTGGCATCTACCATGTTGACAGCAGCCAAAGGTACATTGCTGTCAATTACATACTCAACTAAGTGCATGCTTTTAATATTTCATTAAATAAACAGATTATAAAACTTCTGTTTAGGAATTCAAATCACAGCCTGACAGGAGCTTGAAATAGGAAAAACAAACTGAACTGACTTAAACCTGTCACTTAATTTTCTAGAAAAGTGGTTAAACTAGTTACATAGTAACCAGATGGGTTTGATTTGAGGCTGATGAGACAGCTTTTTGTTCTTCTGACACAATATAGACTGGGAAACCCAGGAGTAGACAAATCACTTCTAAAATTCACAAATCGAGATGACTTTTGGCCATGTACTACACTAACACCATCAGGCACCAGAGGAATTTGTGGTCTTGTATCTTTTGTTCATGTAATTTCATTATGGAATGTTTATAAAATTAAAATGTGCATAACTGAAACATTGTACTATTTCATAGCAAAGGCAAGCTCAATTATAATGCATTTCTGTCTGTTTTGGAAGCTTGTTCTGTTTTGGTGATTCTGTTTGCACCTTGCAGGTGATGTTCAGAGGCTGGAAACAGTGTTAGAATCCATTCAGAAAAATATCCACTCCTCATCACACATCTTCAAA
>NW_024531006.1:0-662 GCF_017590135.1 Pyrgilauda ruficollis
TTTTTTTTTTTCATTCTTCATATTAATTTTTATGTTACATTTACAGAGATCTTCAGAATGTTGGTGAATTATTTTTGTGTCAGATGTTAACATTGATCATTTATATAGAAGTTATCTAAATTACACTAATCTTAAGCATTTATTGTGACGCTTTTCTCACATGTGGGGAAAAACATATCTGAACATATAACCGAACATATAACTGCTTTATTAGAGCAGGAAAAAGAGTGTACAGTGAGTCTTCACATACTTATGATTGACACCATTTAGTGGGTGCTTAGTGCCATATACCCTTTTAAAGTCTCATTCTTCTGCAGAGTTAATAACATATTCAAAGATTATTGCAAACCCTTTTTATTGCTTAAATATTCAATGGTACCAGAAGTACCTTTGGCTTTTTCATACACTTATAAGATGAATATGACGCTTGAGTCATGCTTAAATCTACACTCTAACCATGAAAGATGAAGAAAAGCATGTTGGTTTAGTCAAGATGGTGAATCCTACAGATGCCTCTGCTTTTTTCCCTCTTTCATACTTGTCTTTTTCCCCTTTCTCATACTTGTTATTTGCCAAAAGGTTAATTGATATTTATTATATAAATTGATATTTATTATATAAACAGAGGGCCCACCCTAAAACACTTTTTCATTGGAAAAAAA
>NW_024531007.1:0-678 GCF_017590135.1 Pyrgilauda ruficollis
GGGATGATTTTGGGGTGATTTGGGGTGCTTTAGGACGTGCTGTGGATATTTTGAGGTGCTTTGGGCCTGTTTTGGGTGGCTTGGGGCAGCTTTGGGCGGATTTGGGGCTAGGGTGATTTGGGGTTGTTTGGGGCGGTTTTGGGGAGGTTTAGGATGATTTGGGTGAGTTTTGGATATTTGGGGTGGTTTAGGATGGTTTGGGATGGTTTGGGGTGGTTTAGGGTGATTTGGGGTTGTTTGGGGCGGTTTTGGGGAGGTTTAGGATGATTTGGGTGAGTTTTGGATATTTGGGGTGGTTTAGGGTGATTTGGGGTTGTTTGGGGCGGTTTTGGGGAGGTTTAGGATGATTTGGGTGAGTTTTGGATATTTGGGGTGCTTTAGGGTGGATTTGGGGTTGTTTGGGGCGGTTTTGGGTGTCTTGGGGCCGTTTGTTCGGGTTTTGGGTCCTTTGGGGTTTTTTGGGCTATTTTGGGATGCTTTAGGACACTTTGGGGCGTTTCGGGGGCTTTTGGGAACTTTGTGCCATTTTGGGGCCTCTCCGGCGCTTTCGGGGAGGTTCGGGGGTTTTTGGGGCACCTTTGTGAATTTTGGGGCCTTTTGGGGCACTTTGGGGCATTTTTGGCTCCCTTGGGGCCTTTTGGGGCACAGAACAATCCCCCCTCCCCTCCCCACCCCCCC
>NW_024531008.1:0-678 GCF_017590135.1 Pyrgilauda ruficollis
AACACATCTCGGGGTCATCTCGAGCAGAGGGATGCACACTCATCCTGCGTGCATGGGCTGTTATCCATCCCAGCAGCATCTGAACACAAGCACACTGCTATCAGCCATTGCACTGAGCTTCATCAGCACCAGCAATAAAAACTGCATCTTTACAGCAAAGCACCACACATATAAAATCCATTCTAATATTTGCAAAAAGCCAAGATTATAACATGTATCTATAACAGACATCCTCCCCCATGTCCCTGGGAGCGGCACAGAGCCAGTTTTGGTCAGGGCAGTGAGGCCAGGGATGAAATCCCCACTGCAGAGCCCCCCAGAGGGATGGAGCTGCCCCATGAGGATCACAACACCACGCTGAGCACAGCGTGGGTTCTGCAGCACACAAACAGAGGGGAGCCTCCTTATTGCAAATATCTGCAGGTGAGAGCTCATCTCCCCCAGGCTGGCCCTGGGCTGGGAAATGAGGCACTCACTCTGCCTGCTTCGATGGGCACAGTTTCCTCCTCCATTACCGAGTTTATTTTTGGAGCAGATGAGCCCAGACTGTGCAGAGCGTGTGCAGCCAGCATGGAGATAAAACACTGTGGTGTTTGCAAGGTGAGCAAGCCAGGCTCCTCCGGACAAAAGAGCTGAAGTTAATTCCAGCCTGGTTTGGGCTGGAGGGACCTCAAAGCC
>NW_024531009.1:0-678 GCF_017590135.1 Pyrgilauda ruficollis
GAACTGGGATGGAGCTGGGAATTGGGATGGAAGTTGGGAATTGGATTGGGAGCTGGCTAGATGGCAGCAGAGCCCCAGGCAGCAGCATCATCTTGGGGACAGCATTCCCGAGGGACAGGTCAGCTGCTAGAGGGACAAATAACAGGAAACCTGAACTGAAAGTGAAATTGATACTTTTGGGAATGCAAAAAACACAGGGGCAAGGAATGGCTGGATGTGGACTAGTCTGGTTTGATGTAAATTCCCAGCTCCCACCGGGTTATTGCTGACAGCAAAGTGAGGAAGGTGTGTGGTAGCAAAGGAAGGAAAACCAATGGAAAATCTCTTTAGATCAGAAATTATGTTTTACTTGTGCTTCTACATGACGAATCCCATTTAAAATTTTCATGGAAAAGTACACTAATGAAGGATGTCCTTGGGCTGGCAGCCACGGCCAGGCAGAATAAAGCAAACTGCTGCAGGTGGGAGCCCAGGTGAGACAGGGGAGAGAATGGGAATGGTGGAAGTGAGAAAACCTGTGGGTGGAGACAGAGACAGTTTAATGGGTAATGCAGACAAAGCAGGGAATCATTCCCCCTTCCCATGGGCAGCAGGGCTCAGTTACCCTCAGGAAAGCCGGGCTCCATCGTCTGACGATGGCTTGGGAAGAAAAACGCCCTCACTCCTCCTTCCCCAGCT
>NW_024531010.1:0-961 GCF_017590135.1 Pyrgilauda ruficollis
TTCTTTTGGGTTTTTGGGGGTTTTGGGTATTTGGGATTTTGGGGTTTTTTCGGGGAGTTTTGGGGGATTTTTGGTATTTAGGATTTTGGGTTTCTTCGGGGGTTTGGGGGTTTTTTTTTGGTTTTGGAGTTTGGGGAATTTTTGGGGATTTTTGGGGGTTTTTGTTTGGGTTTGGGGGGAGTTGAGTTCTTTGGGATTTTTGGGGGTTGGAGATTTTTTTTTGGGGGGGTTTTGGTGGTTTTTAAATTTGGGTTTTTGGGATTTTCTGGGTGTTTTTGGGGGGATTTTTTGGGGTTTTTTTGGGGGGAGTTTGAGTTCTTTGGGATTTTTGTGGATTTGGGGATTTTTTGGGGTTTATTTTATTTTATTTTTGGGGGATTTTTGGGGTTTTTTGAGTTCTTTGGGATTTTTGTGGATTTGGGGGTTTTTAGGGATTTTTTGGGTTTATTTTATTTTTTCTTTGGGGATTTTTGGGGTTTTTTTGGGGGGAGTTTGAGTTCTTTGGGATTTTTAGGGATTTTTTTGGGTTTATTTTATTTTATTTTTGGGGTTTTTTTTGGGGGGCAGTTTGAGTTCTTTGGGATTTTTGTGGATTTAGGGATTTTTTTGGGGTTTATTTTATTTTATTTTTTGGGGGATTTTTTGGGGTTTTTTGAGTTCTTTGGGATTTTTAGGGATTTTTTTGGGTTTATTTTATTTTATTTTTGGGGTTTTTTTTGGGGGGCAGTTTGAGTTCTTTGGGATTTTTGTGGATTTAGGGATTTTTTTGGGGTTTATTTTATTTTATTTTTTGGGGGATTTTTTGGGGTTTTTTGAGTTCTTTGGGATTTTTAGGGATTTTTTTGGGTTTATTTTATTTTATTTTTGGGGTTTTTTTTGGGGGGCAGTTTGAGTTCTTTGGGATTTTTGTGGATTTAGGGATTTTTTGGGGGTTATTTTATTTTATTTTTGGGGGATTTTT
>NW_024531010.1:1559-2567 GCF_017590135.1 Pyrgilauda ruficollis
TTTTTGGGGGATTTTTTGGGGGGAGTTTCATTTCTTGGGATTTTTGTGGATTTGGGGATTTTTGGGGATTTTTTGGGGTTTATTTTATTTTATTTTGGGGGGATTTTTTGGGGTTTTTTGAGTTCTTTGGGATTTTTGTGGATTTAGGGATTTTTTGGGGTTTATTTTATTTTATTTTTGGGGGATTTTTGGGGTTTTTTTTGGGGGGAGTTTCAGTTCTTTGGGATTTTTAGGGATTTTTTGGGTTTATTTTACTTTATTTTTGGGGGATTTCTTGGGGTTTTTTGAGTTCTTCGGGATTTTTGTGGATTTGGGGATTTTTAGGGATTTTTTGGGGTTTATTTTATTTTATTTTTGGGGGATTTTTTGGGGTTTTTTGAGTTCTTTGGGATTTTGTGGATTTGGGGATTTTTGGGGATTTTTTGGGGTTTATTTTATTTAATTTTTGGGGATTTTTTGGGGTTTTTTTGGGGATTTGGGGAGCGGTCACTCCCCTCCCGTAATTACGGTAGCGCCGTTCCCGCAATCTGCGCATGCGCGGTGCCGTAATGCTCCGATTAGCGGCGCCCTCCAATTACCGCAGCGCTAATTAATCAATGAACTAACTAATTAATTACCGGATTGGGGAAGCGCTGGGGGCGTGGCCACCGGGATGGACACGCGGACAGCTGGAAGAGGGAGAGCGGTGTAATTAATGGCTGTTAATTAATTAATTACTTAATTAACAGGATGATATTAGCCCTGCATAAGCTGCATGTTTAACACTGTAAATAAATTAAATTTACGGGCGATTGTGTGTGAAATAAATTAATTTTAATGAGTTTTTATTAATATGTAAATGTATTTTAATAGTAATGAGTTTCATATGAAGATATTTTTATGAATATATTTAAATATATTAATAATATATTTTTAAATATATTAATATTAATTGGTTATTTATGGGGGATTTTGGGGGGATTTTTGGGGGGATTTTGGGGGGATTTTTGGGGAGAATTTGGGGGGATT
>NW_024531010.1:3542-13205 GCF_017590135.1 Pyrgilauda ruficollis
GGTTTTGGGGTGATTTTGGGGGGTGTTTTGGGGTGTTTTTGGGGTGATTTTTGGGGGTCCCAGAGGTGGTCTTGGGGTGTTTTTAGGGGGTGTTTTTGGGGTGATTTTGGGGGTCCCGGGGAGGGGATTTGGGGATGTTACACCTGGGTTCCAAAGGGGGTCCCGGGGATTCCCTTGGGGTGATTTTGGGGTGTTTTTAGGGTCATTTTGGGGTGATTTTGGGGTGGTTTTAGGGTCATTTTGGGGTGGGTTTGGGTGAGTTATGAGGTGTTGGGGGGTTTTTGGGGGTGGTTTTGGGGGGTCCCGGGGGTGTCCCAGGGATGGGGTTTCGGCATGTCTCACCTGGTCTCCAAAAGCGGGTCCAGGAGGTGCTTTTGGGGTGTTTTTTGGTGGTTTTGGGGTGTTCGTGCGTGCTTTTGGGGTGGTTTTGGGGGTTCCCGGGGATGTCATGGAGAGGGGATGTGGAGATGTCTCACCTGAGCTCCAAAGGCGGTCCCGGAGGTGCTTTTCGGGCGGTTTGGGATGTTTTTGGGGTGGTTTTGGGGTGATTTTGGGTATTTTTGGGGCGGTTTTGGGGTGTCCTGGGGGGGGAGCGGCGTGAGGGGACGGCGGTGAACGGCAGCGCCCCCTGGCGGCCTGAGGAGGCGGAAAACCTGCGCATGCGCAAAATGGCGCCGGCGCGCCGCAAGATGGCGCTAAGACCGCGCACTCCCCCTGCTCAGGCCACGCCCCCTCCCATAAGCCACGCCCCTTCCCATAAACCACGCCCCTTCATTTTAACTACTATATGGTGAAGCCCCACCCCTTCTTAGGCCACGCCCACTTTGTTGGCTTATCTACTTCCCATCATTAATATTAATGAGGGGGTGGGGCCAGGCAGCTCTCCGCTTTTTAATATAGGGCAGCTCGAACAGGAAAACAAGTCATGAATATTAATGAGGGGCACGGTGCATCACGTGACAGCTCGTTAGCAATAATAATGAGGCTGGGCTTCCGGAGGCGCTGCTAATTAATGCTAATGAGGGGCAAGCTCATTAATATTCACAATGGGTGGGTAATGATTGTGGCATGCTCATTAATATTCATGAAGCATTAAGCCTCATTAATTACCCTGCTAATGAGCTGTGGCTCATTAATACTCATTGCAATTGGCCATTGGTCATTATTATTAATGAGATGGTAATTAGATAATCTGCTAATTACTATTCATAAGCCTGTGGTATACAAAAATGACTGGCTCATTAATATTCATAATTGACCCGCTGTCCACCTTAATTAGAAGAGTGACTAATAACCAACAGCTAATTAATATTCATGAGGGCAGAACCAGACCTGCCCAAGCCCCTCCCAGTTTCCCCGATGGAAAAGGGGGCGTGGCCTCATGGAGGGGCGTGGTCCAGCTGTGGTGGGCGGGGCCTTGCAGGTCTCAAAGGGGGCGTGGCCAACAGCAGCTCTGGAATTCTGGGCGTGCCTGGGGGCGTGGTCTGGAGGCAGTCCGGCGTTGGGCTGCGGTGGTGGGCGTGGCCTGCCCTTATATGGAAAAGCTGCTTTACGGGGGGCCTAAGTTGCTTGGGGGCGTGGCTTTGTGGAGTGGGGGTGGCTTCATGACCCGATTCGGGGCGTGGCCTCTGCCACTGGGGGCGTGGCTTTTCCAGGGTGGGTGTGGCTTCTATGTGCCAATCTGGGCGTGTCATCACGAGGTGGGCGTGGCTTCTCCATCCCATTCTAATGACTCAGTGGGCGGGGCTTTGCACGGTGGGCGTGGTTTCCATACCATATTTGGGGCATGCCAGCAACTCATTAGTGGGCGTGGCTTTGTGCAGTGGGCGTGGCTTCCCCTCCCCAATCAGGCAGGGAGGGGGAGTGGCTTTTCCCCCATTTGGGCGTGTCCTCTACTGATCGAGGGCGTGGCTTTGCCTTGTAGGCGTGTCTTTTGGGGCGTGCCCTTAACTCCTCAGTGGGCGTGGCTTCATCCAGGGGGCGTGCCTTTCCTGGGTGGGTGTGGCTTCCTTTCCCCGTTTTGGGAGTTTCCTCTGCCGATCAGGGGGCGTGGCTTTGACGGGTGGGTGTGGCTTCATTACCGAATTCAGGGCGTGTCCTCGGCCACACAGGGGGCGTGGCTTTGAGTGGTAGGCGTGGCTTTCCCCCGTTTGGGCGTGTCCTCTGTCGATCGGGGGCGTGTCTTTACCGGGTGGGCGTGGTTTCATCCTCCCCATTCTGGGCGTGCCCTCAACCCCTCAGTAGGCGTGGCTTCACCACATGGGCGTGGCTTCCCCGCCTCCTTCGCGCATGTCCTCTGTGGTGGGGGCGTGGCTGTTCCCCTGTGGGCGTGGCTACTTTCCGGCGTTTGGGGCGTGTCCTACTGCGGGGGGCGTGGCTTTCCCGGGTGGGCGTTGCTTCCATCCCCGTCTTGGGCGTGGCTTCCCCCTGTGGGCGTGTCCTCCATCCCTCGTTTTGGGGCGTGCCCTCTGCCTTGGGGGCGTGGCTTTGTCACCTGGGCGTGTCTCCCTCCCCCATTCTGGGCGTGCCTTCTCCTAGTGGGCGTGTCTCCATTGTGGGCGTGTCCTCCCCTCCCCACTCCCTCCTCGCCCCCCCCCCTCCCCGGAGTGGGCGTGGCTTTGTGGGCGGTGCCGGCGGGGGCCGGGCCGCTCCCATTGGCGGTGGGCGTCGCGGTGGGCGTGGCGCGGGGGTGGGCGTGGCCCGCGGTGGGCGGGGGCGGGAGAAAGTGGGGGGGGGGAAGCCACGCCCCCTTTCCCCCCCGGCTCGGAGACCCCTCCCCAAATTCCCGACCCTTCCCCTAATTAAGGAGCCCTCCGCTAATTAAGGCCCCGCCCCAATTTGGCGACCCCTACCTAATTAAGGGGGCGCGTCCCTAATTAAGGGCGCCCCCCCCACCCCCGTTTTGCGACCCCCTCCCCAATTAAGAGACCCGTCCGTAATTAAGGACACTGCCCTAATTAGAGACCCCTCCCTAATTAAGGTCCCCCTCCCCACTTTGAGGCTGTCCCAATTTCGCGACCCCTCCCCAATTAAGCGACCCCTCTGTAATTAAAGGCCCTGCCCTAATTAGGGACCCCTCCCCAGTTTAAGGCCTCTCCCTAATTAAGGACCCCTTCCCAATTAAGTGACCTTTCCCTAATTAAGTGACCTTTCCCTAATTAGGGACCCCTCCCCAATTAAATGACCCCTCCCTAATGAAGAAATCTGTCCCCAATTTAAGGCCTGGACCTAATTAAGGACCCCTCCCTAATGAAGGACCCCTCCCCAATTTCACACCCTTTTGCCTAATTAAGGCACCCTCCCTAATTAATCGCCCCCTCCCTAATTAATCGCCCTCTCCCCAATTAATTAACCCTCCCCAATTTCAGAGCACCTGCCTAATTAAGCGGCCCCTCCCCAATTTAATGATTCTCCCCCAATTAATGACCCCTTCCCTAATTAATGACCCCTCCCTGATTAATGACCCCTCCCTGATTAATGATCTCTCGCTAATGAAGGACCCCTCCCTAATTTAAGGCCTAATTAACGCCTCCCCCATTTATGACCCCTCTTTAATTAATGCCCCCCAATTACTGACCCCTCTCTAACTAATGATCCCCCAATTAATGACCCCTCTCTAATTAAGGACCCCTCCCCAATTTAAGGCCTAATTAGCGACCCCCCATTTATGGCCACTCTCTAATTAATGAC
This sequence comes from Pyrgilauda ruficollis, assembly GCF_017590135.1. NCBI lineage: Eukaryota > Metazoa > Chordata > Aves > Passeriformes > Passeridae > Pyrgilauda > Pyrgilauda ruficollis. Next base: position 7,233 of record NW_024531010.1, read on the forward strand.
CCCTCCAATTAATTAGCTCTCGTTTTAATTAATGCCTCCATTAATGACCTCATTCTAATTAATGCCCCCCAATTAACGACCCCTCTCTAATTAATACGCTCCATTAATGACCCCTGTCTAACTAATACCCCCATTAACGACCCCTCTCTAATTAATACTCTCCATTAATGACCTGTCTCTAATTAATGTCCGCTGTTAATGACTCCTCTTCAATTAAGGACCCCCCATTAATGACCCCTCCCCAATTAATGACCTCTAATTAATGACTCCCCCAATTAATGACCCCTCTCTAATTAACGCCCCCATTAATGACCTCATTCTAATTAATACCCCCCAATTAATGACCCCCCAATTAACAACCCCTCTAATTAACGACCCTTCCCCAATTTCGCCCCTCCCCCCATTTAATGACCCCTTCCCCAATTCAAGGCCTAATTAACGCCTCCCTAATTAGCGCCCCGGGTGGGGGCGGGGCGGGGCCCAGCGGGACCCGCGGCCTCGTTCTGGCCTCGCGTGGCCTCGTTTTGGGCCGGGGGGCGGGGCCAGCCTGACAGCGAGGGGACGCTCCGGGGTGACACTTTTATTGGGGTGACATTTATGGGGGTGACACTTTGGAGTGACACTTTTGGGGTGACACTTTTGGGGTGTGACACTTTTGGGTGACATTTATTGGGGTGACATTTATTGCAGGTGACACTTTTGGGGTGTGACACTTTTGGGTGACATTTATTGCAGGTGACAATTTGGCGTGACATTTATTGGGGTGACAATTTTGGGGTGACACTTTTGGGGTGTGATGCTTTTGGGTGACATTTATTGGGGTGACATTTATTGCAGGTGACAATTTTGGGGTGACATTCTTGGGGTGACACTTTTGGCTGACATTTATTGGGGTGACAATTTTGAGGGGACACTTTATTGGGGGTGACAATTTTTGCGTGACACTTTTGGGGACATTCTTTGGGGTGACACTTTTTGGGGGTGACACCTTTTGGGTGACAATTTTTGGGGTGTGACATTTATTAGGGGGTGAAAATTTTTGGGCGACACTTGTTGGGACAGTTTTTGGGTGACACTTTTGGGTGACGCTTTTGGGGTGACACTTTTGAGGGGGTGACGCTTTTGGGGTGGCAATTTTTGAGTGACATTCTTGGGTGACATTTATTGGGGGTGACACTTTCGGGGTGACAATTTTTGGGACAGTTTTTGGGTGACACTTATGGGGTGACATTTATTGGGGGTGACACTTTTTGGGGTGTGACACTTTTGGGTGACATTTATTGCAGGTGACACTTTGCGGTGGCCTTTATTGCGGTGACGCTTTTGGGGTGTCACACTTTGGGGTGTGACACTTTAGGGTGACACTTTTTGAGGGGGGGTGACACTTGGGGGTGACATTATTGTGGTGACATTTATTGCGGTGACACTTTTGGGCGGCGACACTTTTTGGGTGACAATTTTTGGAGGGTGACGCTTTTGGGGGTGACATTTATTGGGGTGACCCTTTGGGGTGACACTTTTTTGCTGACACTTTGGGGTGACACTTTTTGAGGGCGTGACACTCGGGGGTGACATTTATTGGGGTGACACTTTTTGAGGGGTGACACTTTTAGGGTGACACTTTTTGGGTGTGACGCTTTTGAGGATGTGACGCCTTTTAGGTGACACTTCTGTGTGGCACTTCTGGGTGACACTTAATGTCACCCTCAGTGCCACCCCCTTTAGTGTGTGGCATTTATTGGGTGACATTTTTGGGTGACACTTTTTGGGGTGACATTTTTGCGCTGGCACATTTTGGGTGATATTTATTGGAGGGTGACGCTTTTGGGGTGACGCTTTTGGGGTGACAACTTCGGGTGACATTTTTTGGTGACGCTTTTCGGGGTGACGCTTTTTGGAGGTGACGTTTTTGAGGTGACGCTTTTTTTGGGGAGGGTGACGCGTGAGGACACGGGGTCACCCCCGAGGTCCCGGTGCCACCCCCAGTGTCACACCTGGGGTCCCGTTGTCACCCCATTGTCACCCCCAGTGTCACCTCAGTGTCACACGAGAGTCCCGGTGCCACCCCCGATGTCACCTTTAGTGTCACCTGTGGTGTCCCCCCCAGTGCCACCCCCAGTGTCACCTTTAGTGTCACCTCTGGTGTCACATGAGGGTCCCAGTGTCACCCCTGGTGCCACCCCCGGTGTCACCCCAGTGTCACCCCCAGGGTCCCAATGTCACCCCCGGTGTCACACGTGGGGGGTCCCAGTGCCACCCCTAATGTCACCCTCAGTGCCACCCCCTTTAGTGTCACCCCCGGTGTCACACGTGAGGTCCCAGTGTCACCCCAGTGTCACCCGTGACACTTTTGGGGACAGCCTCGGGTGGGTGACACTTTGGCGTGACACTTTTTTGGTGACGGCTTTTGGGTGACACTTTTAGGGTGACACTTTTGAGGGGGTGGCACTTTTGGATGGCAGTTTTGGGTGACATTTATTGGGGTGACACTTTTGAGGATGTGGTGCTTTTTAGGTGACATTTTTGGGTGGCACTTTTGGGTGACACTTTTGGGGTGACAATTTTTTGGGGTGACAATTTTTGGGATGACATTTATTGCGGGTGATGCTTTTGGGGTGACAATTTTGGGGGGTGACACTTGGGGGGGTGACAATTTTGAGTGACACTTTTTGGGCGGTGACATTTATTGGGGTTGACACTTTTGGGGTGACAATTTTGGAGGTGTGACACTTGGGGTGACACTTCTTGAGGGGTGACAAGTCTGGGGGTGACATTTATTGGGGGTGACACTTTGAGGTGACACTTTTTGGGGGGGACATGGCAGTGACATTTCGGGGTAACACTTTTTGGGTGACAATTTTGGGGTGACACTTTTGGGGGTGACATTTATTGGGTGACAATTTCTGAGTGACACTTTTGGAGGTGGCACTTTTGGGGTGACACTTGGGGGTGGCACTTTTTGAGGGGTGACACTCAGGGTGACACTTTTTGGGACAGTTTTTGGGGTGACAATTTTGGGTGACACTTCCTGGGTGACAATTTTTGGGGTGACATTTATTGCAGGTGACACTTTTAGGGTGACAATTTTGGGGGTAACACTTTCGGGTGACACTTTTTGGGCGGCGAGGAGGGGACACTTTAGGGTGACACTTTTGGGTGACATTTATTGCGGTGACACTTTTGGGCAGTGACACTTTAAGGGTGACAATTTTTGGTGGGTGACACTTTTGGGCAGTGACACTTTAAGGGTGACAGTTTTTGGTGGGTGACACTTTGGGGTGACACTTTCTGGGTGACATTTTTGTGTGGCATTCATTGCAGGTGACACTTTGGGGTGTGACACTTTATGGCAGTGACAGTTTTTGAGGGGTGACACTTTTAGGGTGACACTTTCTGGGACAGTCTTTGGGGTGACAATTTTTGAGGGTGACACTTTTTAGGGGTGACACTTTTGAGGATGTGACACTTTTTAGGTGACACCTGTGTGGCACTTTTGGGTGACACTTTTTGGGACAGTTTTTGAGGTGACACTTTTGGGGTGACATTTATTGGGGGTGACTTTTTGGGTGTGACACTTTGGGGTGACACTTTTTGGGTGTGACACTTTTGGGGTGACACTTTTTGGGTGAAACTTCTTGGGGGTGACACTTTTTGGGTGACAATTTCTGAGTGACACTTTTGGAGGTGGCACTTTTTCAGTGACACTTTTGGGGTGACATTTTTGGATGGGTGACACTTTTGGGTGACACTTTCTGGGTGACTTTTTGAGGGTGACACTCCTAGGGTGACACTTTTTGGGACAGTCTTTGGGGTGACACTTTCGGGTGACATTTATCAGGGGTGACATTTATTGGGGGTGACACTTTGGGGTGACAATTGTTGGGTGACAGTTTTGGGTGACATTTTTTGGGACAGTTTTTGGATGTGGCATTTATTGGGTGACATTTTTGGGTGACACTTTTTGGGGTGACATTTTTGGGTGACACTTTTCGGGTGACAATTTTGCGCTGGCACATTTTGGGTGACATTTATTGGAGGGTGACGCTTTTGGGGGTGACAACTTCGGGTGACATTTTTTGGTGACGCTTTTCGGGGTGACGCTTTTTGGAGGTGACGTTTTTGAGGTGACGCTGTCCCAGTGTCACCTCTGGTGTCACCCCCAGTAAATGGGTCTGGGGGCTGCGGGGGAGGGCTCCCTAATGGGTCTGGGGGCTTTGCACACGCGCGTGCAATTGGGGAGGGGTCCCCAAATGGGTCTGGGGGCTTCGGGGGGCTTTGCACACGCACGTGCGAGGGGATTTGGGGCATTTTTGGGGCATTTTTGGGGATTTTGAGGCGGTTTTGGGGGGACTTTTTTGGGGATTCGGGGGAATTGCGGGGATTTTGAGGCGATTTTGGGGAAAGTTTTGGGGGATTTGGGGAAATTTTGGGGAATTTTTGGGAGTTTTGTGGCATTTTGGGGGTTTTCGAGGTGGTTTTGGGGGGATTTTGGGGATTTTGGAGGATTTTTGGGGTTTTTGAGGTGATTTTTGGGGGATTTTTTGGGATTTTGCGGCAGTTTGGGTTGGTTTTGGTGACATTTTGGGGATTTTGAAGAGTTTCGGGGGATTCTAAAGAGGGTCGGGTTGGTTTGAAGGAATTTTGGGGGATTTTGAGGCGTTTTGGGGGATTTTGATGAATTTTGGTGAGGTTTTCATGAGTTTTGCTGCGATTTCGAGCCCGTTTTTGGGGATTTTGGGCACATTTTTGGGGGTTTTGAGCCCATTTTTGGGGATTTCGATCCCATTTTGGGGGATTTTGGGCGAATTTTTGGGGATTTTGAGCCCATTTTTGGGGATTTTGTGCCCATTTTGGGGGATTTTGGGCGAATTTTTGGGGGTTTCGGGCACATTTTTGGGGATTTTGGGCACATTTTTTGGGGATTTCGATCTGATTTTTGGGGATTTTGAGCCAAATTTTGGGGATTTTGGGCACATTTTTGGGGATTTTGAGCACATTTTTTGGAGATTTCGGGCAAATTTTTGGGTATTTCGATCCCAATTTTGGGAGTTTCGAGCCCATTTTTGGGAATTTTGAGCCCATTTTTGGGGATTTTGGGCTCATTTTTGAGGATCTTGTGCCCATTTTTGGGGATTTTGAGCCAGTTTTTGGGGATTTTGGGCACATTTTTGGGACTTCAATCCCATTTTTGGGGATTTTGGGCACATTTTTTTTGGGATTTTGGGCGCATTTTTGGCGATTTTGGTCTCATTTTTGAGGATCTTGTGCCCATTTTTGGGGATTTCCACCCAATTTTTGGGGATTTTGGGCACATTTTTTGGGATTTCGATCCCATTTTTGGGAATTTCAAGTTGGATTTCATGATTTTGAGGCAGCTTTTTGGGAACTTTGGCCACTTTTGGGCGATGCCCTCCCCTCCCCCACCCGTGACCACACCTGGGGGATTTTGGGGCGATTTTCAGGAATTTTGGGTTTTTTGAGGAGTTTGGGGGGATTTTGAGGAAGTTCAGGCAGGGTTTGGTGAGTTTTGGGTGGTTTTGATGAGTTTTGGGCTGGTCTTGAGGACATTTGGAGGGATTTTGAGGATATTTGGGGCAGTTTGGGTCAATTTTGGGGGCTTTTGATGAGATTTCAGGGATTTTGATGAGTTTTGGGATGGGCTTAAGGACATTTGGGAGGATTTTGATGAGTTTCGGGTGGTTTTGATGAGTTTTGGGTGGTTTTAATGAGTTTTGGGCTGGTTTTGATGACTCTTGGGTGGTTTTGATGAGTTTTGGACAATTTTGATGAGTTTTGGGCTGGTCTTGTGGACATTAGGAGGAAGTTTGAGGATATTTGGGGCAGTTTTGGGTCAATTTCAGGGGCTTTTGAGGAGATTTTAGGGATTTTGATGAGTTTTAGGATGGGCTTAAGGACACTTGGGAGGATTTTGAGTCAGTTTGGGATGATTTTGATGAGTTTTGGGTGGTTTTG
>NW_024531011.1:0-678 GCF_017590135.1 Pyrgilauda ruficollis
AGACGGGGCTGACTCAAACACACCTGAAGACCCCGAGGCTCAGATGAGACCCCCAAAAACCTCCCAAAACTCCCCAAAAAACCCTGAAATCCCCTAAAAACCTCTAAAAAATCCCAAAATTCACCCAAAAAACCCCAAATTTCACCCCAAATCCCCGATTTTGGGGTGCCCTCAGACGGGGCTGACTCAAACACACCTGAGGTTCCCCAGGCTCACATGAGACCCCCCAAAAAACCCCCAAAAAACCCTAAAAAATCCCCGATTTCGCCCTAATTTCACCCAAAAAATCCCGAATTTCGCCCAAAAAACCCAAATTTCGCCCCAAATCCCCGAATTTGGGGTGCCCTCAGACGGGGGTGACTCAAAGACACCTGAAGACCCTGAGACTCAGGTGAGACCCCCAAAACCCCCCCTAAAACCCAAAAATATCCCCTAAAACCCCCCCAAAAAGACAGAAATGGCCCCAATTTCACCCAAAAAATCCCGAATTTCACCCAAAAAACCCCAAATTTCACCCCAAATCCCCGAATTTGGGGTGCGCTCAGACGGGGCTGACTCAAACACACCTGAGGTTCCCCAGGCTCACATGAGACCCCCCAAAAACCTCCCAAAAACTCCCCAAAAAACCCCTAAAAGCCCCTAAAAACCTCTAAAAATCCCGAATTTCGCCCAAAAAAC
>NW_024531012.1:0-678 GCF_017590135.1 Pyrgilauda ruficollis
AATCCATGGGAAAAATGGGAAAATCCATAGGAAAATCCATGGGGAAATTCATGGGAAAATCCATGGGAAAAATGAGAAAATCCATGGGAAAATGAGAAAATCCAGGGAAAATCCATGGGAAAGCAAGGGAAAACCAATGGAAATTCCATGAAAATCCACGGAAATCAGGAAATCCATGGAAAACTGATGGAAAAGCCATGGAAATCCAATGGAAAACTAAGAGGAATCCATGGAAATCCACGGAAAACTCATGGAAAACCAACAAAAACCGAAGGAAATCCATGGAAAAGCCACGGAAAACACTTGGAGAACCAACGGAAACCAATGGAAAGCCAAGGATAATCCATGGAAATTGATGGAAAATTAATGGAAAACACATGGGAAACCCATGGAAAATCAATGGAAAATGATGGAAAATCAATGGAAAATCCACGGAAACCAATAGAATTCTAAGGAAAATCCATGGAAAAGCCATGGAAACCAATAGAATTCCAAGGAAAATCCATGGAAAACCCAAGGAAAATCAATGAAAACCAAGGAAAACCCATGGCAAACACATGGAGAGCCAATGGAAAACCATGGAAAACCCATGGAGAACCAATGGAAACCAATAGAAAACCAAGGATAATCCATGGAAATCTAGGAAAAACACATGGAAATCAACAGAAAACCATGGAA
>NW_024531013.1:0-678 GCF_017590135.1 Pyrgilauda ruficollis
CCACCCAAACCATTCCATGATTCTCCATTTGTCCCACCAACAGCTCTCCTTCCATCCCTCCAGTGTTTTCCACAGCACAGGTGCCCTGTCTGTGTGATGTTGTGCTGCCTTAGGAAAATCCAGGTGCTCTGTACCTGGAAACAGCTCAAATTCCTCCCCAGCTAAGCTTGGAGCTGCTTGAGAGCTCTGCTCTTGTGCCAGCTGTGGTGCTCCCACCAGCTCCAGGCTCCCAGCTGCTGGTTCCTACCCTCCTGTAATCCCAAATATTCCCATTCCCCCTTCCCATGCTTTATGTACCTGTGATCTCCTCCACAGTAATTCCTTCTGTGTGTCTCATGAAGCTGGATAATCCCATTAAACTGGAATGAGAACAGCCCTTGGGTCAGCTCTTGCTGTTGCACCTCTCAGAAATCCCAGCCAGCATTTCAGGGATCCCTGCACGTCTGCAAGTGGCATTTGTTTATAGCCCACATTTCTTAGGATGTTCCTAATTGTCCTTCGAGCGTATCACGGCATTTCCAGCTCATCCATAACATTCCTCCTTGTTTAGACACAGCTCAAGGCTTGGGAGATGTGGCCAGCAGCTCCCTCGGAGGGGAGCTCAGGGCTGGGAGCAGTTGTGGGTCTGTCAGCACGGGAGACCAGCTCAAACCAGGAGCTCCCCGTTTGCTGGGGCTG
>NW_024531014.1:0-677 GCF_017590135.1 Pyrgilauda ruficollis
CGGGATGGCGGTACCCGGGATGGCGGTACCTGCTGCGCGATCTCGTCCTCCAGCCAGTTCCCGATGCGGACCCCGAGGCGGTAGGAAGCCATGGCCGGGCCGGGCCGCGTCCCCCGTCGCCATAGCGACCGCGCCGCGCCACGATTGGTCAGCCAAGGCGGAGAGGACGGGGCGATGATTGGCCAGTCCGAGGAGAACGGGGCGGGGCCAGGGGTGGGGCCTGAGCGGCGCTGAGGGCGGAGCGGGGCCGTGAGGGGCCGTGGGGTCACGGAGGGTTTCACCGGACAAAAGAGCGTTTAGAGAGGGCAAATCGTCCCGTCCCGCTGTAAATCCAACACTGCCAGCACACACATCCAACACACTCGCGTGTGTGCCCCAAGTGCACACGTCTTTTAAGTGCCCCCGGGCGTGGTGACTCCAGCGCTGCCCTGGCAGCTTGTTGCGGTGCTCGCCAGTCCTGTCGGTGGAGCAGCTCCCGGTGGGAAGTTCACCGGAGCAGCCTGAGGCTGTTCGCTCTTGTTCTAGCGCTTACCGTGTCGGTCTGTCCTCCAGAGCAGCCAGAATAGCTCAGACCGGTGCCTCCTCGGGCACTTGCCTTTACACTCCGTATAAGACAAAGAGGTGCGCCAGTATAACACAGCAAATCAGCTCATGTTATCACTGCCCTGCTGGTGAAT
>NW_024531015.1:0-677 GCF_017590135.1 Pyrgilauda ruficollis
AAAAAAAAAAAGAAAAATAAAAAAACAGTTTTTTTAAAAAAGTTTTTCCAGTTCTAGATCCATGATTTCATATACAGGAAAGGAAAGAAAACTTCTAATTCCTGAGGGTAAATTGTGAGGAGAAAATTACCTAAAATATGGAAAAATTAGGGTTTTTTAGTTTTCCCAGTGATAGATCCATGATTTTACATGTTGGAAGGGAAAGAAACCTGGGAATTCCTACTTGGGGTAAATTGTGGGGAGAAAACTAAAAAAAAAGAGGAAAAATTTCCAGCTCTTTTCTCCTGAATCACACAAAATTCCACTTTTCTTGGTGCCCAGATGGCAGCTCAAACCTCTGTTCCTTACGGATGGGATAGAGGCCGATTTTCCCGTGTGGAATTGGAATGAGAGGTGTTTGTGTCCCTCCCTCACCCCCTTCTGGCACCATTCCCTGGAAAACCGGGATCCCACCTTTGTAACTCATCCCTTCCCGAGATATTTTGGGAGCTAACGTTATTAGTGTCTGATAATTGGAAGCATTTCTGCTCCAGAATTCTGGGAGACAGGAGTTTCCTTAGCCCTGGGCTTCAGGCAGCTGAAGATTCCCACATGGAATGGGAGATGAGGATCCCGAATTTCCTTGAGGTGAAGAATTCCATTTGCATTCCAAAGCCTTCTCTATCCCAATTTCCCTC
>NW_024531016.1:0-677 GCF_017590135.1 Pyrgilauda ruficollis
GCCAAAAATGGACTTTCTTGGCAACTTGGCTGTTGCCAATGAACAGGTTCTGGAGCTGCCCATACCTGGCTGCTCCCCACAACTCCTTCCTCCCTAAGAAAACTTTATATCCATTCTCTCAGTGGGGAATTCTGCATTTACCCAGTGAGATCTGCAGAAAGGGTGTGGGAAATGCACCCCATTCCTGCCATGTTTGGTTTGACAGGTCCATCTACACCCTGTTTTCACTCTGGACCCAGACACTGTTTGCAATTTGCTGCTGTCCCCTCTGCACAGCTCCAGGTGCAGCGTCTGCCAGGCAGCAGCTCCATTCCCTGTGCATGGAAATGTGCAGCTGCCTCAGGGAATCTGGGATGTCTGGGAATCCTCTTGTATCTTTAGCCTTAGAGATGGTAATTTGCAATCACAGCCTCATCCCAGCCAAGGAGCTTCCCCACAGACGTTTGGGAAGCAGCCAGGCTGCAGCTTGTGGCAATCACTCATCTCTTAATGACTCTCAAATCCTTGAGAACATTTGAATAATTCTTTGTTTACAGTTGGAGACAGGAACTCTTGGGCACATCATCCTCTTCCAAGCAAACAGGCCACCAATTCAGTTTGCTTTGAACCCAAGGGCAGAGGTTTGCAGAGTCCTTCCAGCCTGACTGAGCATCCCCATCCCTGGAAGTGTCCAAGGC
>NW_024531017.1:0-677 GCF_017590135.1 Pyrgilauda ruficollis
TAACTAATAGGAATTTTGGAAGAAATTGTGACGGATTTCCCCTTCAATTCTGCACTTACTCCACCAGCTCATTCCAAGTCAAATACTCCAATTTTTGCGTAATTCCTGACCCAATAATTAAATTTTTTTTGTAGAATTTAGGGTCGATTTCCAGGTAATTAATAGGACTTTTGGGTGAAATTATGACAAATTTCCCCTTCAATTCTGCACTTACTCCACCAGCTCATTCCGAGCCAAATACTCCATTTTCTGTAATTCCTGATACTCAAATTTTTATGTAATTCCTGACCAAATAATTACATTTTTTTGGTAGAATTTAGGGTCGATTTCCAGGTAATTAATAGGACTTTTGGGTGAAATTATGACAAATTTCCCCTTCAATTCTGCACTTACTCCACCAGCTCATTCCGAGTCAAATACTCCAATTTTTCTGCCATTCCTGACCCAATAATTCAGTTTTTTTGCGCAGTCCCACTCCCGCTATTCCCACCTCCCGCTGTTCCCGCAGGACCGCTGTCGGCCGCGGCTCCGGGCGGGGCCCCCCAGAAGCTGCTGCCGCCTCCCCCCGCGGGCCGCCCGTCCCCGGTGCCCCCGGCCGTCCGAGTCAAATACTCAAATTTCTGTAATTCCTGATACTCAAATTTTTGTGCAATTCACCTTAATTCCTGACCAAATAA
>NW_024531018.1:0-677 GCF_017590135.1 Pyrgilauda ruficollis
TTTTTTTTTTTTTTTTCCTCAAGAAGTGGACCAAATTAGCCTAAACTAAAGTTTATACCATGCAGAAATACAACTTTCATGTATAATACTCTCACGTTTGAGTTGAGTCTCCCATCTTCTCATTGCCTTCTTTTCCAATGTGTGTTGGATTACTTGCACCTGTGCACACAGAACTAGACCTACCAAGTTTCCTATAAGGACAAAATTCTTTCTGTGCTTCCTGGAGTCTTCTAGATGTGAAGGAGGTGCTAAACCAGTCAAAATTAATAACTTGGAACCTCTTCCTGTGAGTTTTTCTCCATACAAAGTTAAACGGTGAGTGTAAGGTTCAGAATGAATGGAATGGTTTAGCATTGCTTAAGGTAAGTCCAGACTAACAAAGTGTAAGAGTTCATTTGCTCTGTGCACAGAACCATTTCTTTGTATTTGCATCCAGTTTTAACCACAACCAAGGGCAGGTGAATCAGCAAAAGGAGTTAGCAGAATTCTAGAGTTCAAAGTTTTAGCTTGGGTGCTTGCTCCTTGTGTGGATGTAGCTGAATCTTGGCTTCTGGATCCTTTGAAAGCACAGACAGAGTTTGAGGTAATCCAGAGTGTGTTATTGCCCACAGAGTTGTGGGGTCGCCCTCACTGGAGATACTCCAGAACCACCTGGACACAGTCCTGTGCCATGTGCT
>NW_024531019.1:0-677 GCF_017590135.1 Pyrgilauda ruficollis
AGGCTCCATTTCAATCAATCCATGCACAACCACTCCTATTTCAGATATAAATTGTGTATTCCATGCTGACAAAGGTATCCCAGTGGCAACCACAACTTCCTTGGGTGCCCAAGCCAAGGCAATCAAATCAGAGGAGCAAATTCCATCAGCAAAACCCAACAGCAGGCAAAGCTAATTAATCACTGCAAACACATTTTCTTTGTCTGAGTGCTGAACTCTCTCATACAACCTCAATGCCCATGCACAGTCCTTCCAAGACTGGTGCCCTTCCAGTTTCTGCGACACATGAGGTGCCCTTCCTTCAGCAGGAACTCTCCACTGCTCCAAGACTGGCATTGAAATACTGATAAATGGCTTTTCACTGGGCAGGGGATGAATAATGAGGGTTCAAAGGGGGAAAAAAATACAGCACAGCCCCAAAAAGCACCTTACAGAAGCTACAGATCCCCTTGCTTCTGGAGAAGCCACTGAACTGCAGCACAAACTTTTCTACACCTGTAAGTGACCAAGTAAGAATACATTGCTAATATTGAGTTATCAGTGAGTAATTACTCTGCATATCTCTGCATGGGGGTGCCTTAATTCTGGAAACTGTTCTGTGGCATAAACCCTCCTTTGTTGAAATCCAAAATGCAAGGAACTCTCAGAGATTTGGGCCTGTGAGCCAAAGCTTAGAA
>NW_024531020.1:0-677 GCF_017590135.1 Pyrgilauda ruficollis
ACTGGCAGCCAAAGGAAGGCTCAGGAGGTGTTGGCTCGTTGCTCGTTGAGGGAGCAAATGACAAGGAAAGGCCGACACACTCCCTGCCTGCTTGCCCTCAGTTTAACTCCTTTGCCTCTCCTCACTTCCATCACATCCCTGAGCCTCCCTGACGCCTTTCTGGGAATAAAGCAGCACCCTCAGTAGCAGAAGAAGTAATTAAAGGACTCCTACTGCACATGCACGAGTTCATGGTACCACAGACACACTCTGCAGCTTGCACAGAGTTAAAGCGTAACTCATAGCTCTGCATTGATGAAGAAGTGTGTGCACACACATTTCGAAAGGAGACCCAGGCACAGACACTTCTCCTTCTGCCATGCCCCCACTGATGTGCAAACACACACATTCACTCCTATTCCTGCTACTGCACCCAAGCCTTTTCACGCACATCTACATGAACGCTCCTGTCCAGAAACGTGCACACATAGAGAACATCCCAGCATGGATCTATTCCCACATTCCCACACACTTACATATACACCTTCCCTTCTTTCCACCTCAGCTCACCGTGATGGTCACTGAGTTTTTGCCTCCCCGTGTGTCAGCACTGTGTGCTGTTTCCAACCCTGTCCTGTTAAAATTGCCTTCAGGAAAATCTTTGTGCTTCACTGGACATCTTGCCCTCTGTTCAGCCT
>NW_024531021.1:0-10579 GCF_017590135.1 Pyrgilauda ruficollis
AAAAAATATAAAAATAAAAATATAAAAATAAAAATCAATATGTGCAGACACAGATCCCACCTTGCCCCCCCGTGTCAGAGCAGCCCCAGCCCTGACCCCATTCCCTGCCCTGTTCCACAGCAGGCCTGGCCCCTGGCCCTTCAGTCACCCTGCACACCCTGCACTGGAGCCCTGCAGTGAGGGGAGCTGCAGCCCAGCTGGGGCCACTGCAACTCTGCACGGGAACCCTGCACGGGAACCCTGCATGGGAACCCTGCATGGGAACCCTGCATGGGAACCCTGCACGGGAACCCTGCATGGGAACCCTGCACTGCAACCCCTCACTGGAACTTACACTGGAACCCTGCACTGCAACCCTGCACTGCAACTCCTCACTGCAACCCTGCATGGGAACCCTGCACGGGAACCCCTCACTGGAACCCTGCACTGCAGCCCCTCACTGCAACCCTGCACTGCAATCCCACACTAGAACCCACTGGAACCCCTCACTGCAACCCTGCACTGCAACCCTGCACCGGAACCCTGCACTTCAACCCTGCACTGGAACCCCTCACTGCAACTCCTCACAGCAACCCTGCACTGGAACCCTGCATGGGAACCCTGCACTGGAACTCCTCACTGGAACCCTGCACTGGAATCCCCCACACTGCAATCCCACACCAGAACCCCACACTGGAACTCCTCACTGGAACTCCACACTGCAATCCCACACTGGAACCTGCACTGGAACACTGGAACCTGCACTGGAACCCCACACTGCAATCCAACCTACGCTGGAACCCTGCACTGCAATCTCACACTGGAACCCTGCACTGCAATCCCCCACACTGCAATCCCACACCAGAACCCCACACTGGAACTCCTCACTGGAACTCCACACTGCAATCCCACACTGGAACCTGCACTGGAACCCCACACTGCAATCCCACACCGAACCCCACACTGGCCGTGCCCGGGTCCCTCTGCAGTGGCACTGATGCCTCAGTTTAGTTTTTCTATTTTTCACATTCTGTGCTGTTTTGGTGCGTGGGTCTGGATTCCACATCAGGGCATGGTGAGCTCTGTGCACAGAGCAGGGAGACAAAACAATTCCTGCTCCAGCTGGGCACCAAGGACAAATGATCCAAATCTCAGCCCAGGAGCACAAACCCCGTGGAATGAAGAGAGGAAAACAAGCAGGATGGGAGTGCAGGGGCTGAGCTGGAATTGGACACTGAACTGCAATGTGCACATGGAGCAGAGCTGATCCCAGGGAGAGACCCCGGGAGCGCTCGTGCATTTTGGGACCATTTGGGTTCATCTTGGCTGCAGCCCTGGCTGGGCCCAAGGTGGATCCATTGAGAATCTCCTTTTAATAAATCCCTGCTTTATTCTTTAGCTCTGTCCAGCCTCTGCTCCAGGGCAGCCTTGCCAAGGCATCAGATCCCCTGGGAAGCAGCACAAAGCCAGCAGGAGCAGTTTTTGGAGGCTCCCCGTGGCCACGCTTCAGCCAACACCAAATATAAACATAGAGGGAGAGGAGAGCAAGCCCAGTGGTGGCACAGAGCTGCCCCTGGCCTGGGCCAGCCTTGGCCACCACGTTCCTGGGGACACTCAGGTGCAGGAATCCCAGCACACACCACCCAGCACTGAGGGCTGGAGGTTGTTTTCCAGCAGAACCCAAACTCCCAGAGGTTCCCTGGTGGTGCCAGCTGGGATTTGCCCTCACTGCAGGGGAAGGTGCCCCACTGGCCCTGGAATAACAAGATACCAAAGAGAATTTTTGTGTGTTTGCTCTGCAGAAGGCACGCGGGGAAGCAGCACACCCTGCAGAGTGAAACAATGCAGATCCTTCTGTCCTTCACCCAGCTCTGCAGAAAAATCCCTTCTCCTTTGGAGAGCCACCCTGGCTGCCTGTGACACCACGCAGCTGTGCTGCTGTCCCTGAGCTCAGAGAGTCCCTCAGAGCACGGCAGAAACTCAGGGAATCCTGGAAAGGTTTGGGTGGGGAGGGACCTCAGAGCCCACCCAGAGCCACCCCTGCCATGGCAGGGACACCTTCCACTCTGAGGCTCCCCGGAGCTCTCTGAAGCTCCCAGGAGCTCCCAGAGGTTCTCAGAGGCTCCCAGAACATCTCAGAAGCTCCCAGAGGCTCCCAAAAGCACCCAGAGGCTCCCAGAGGCTCTCAGAAGGTCCCAGAGGCTGTCTGAGGCTCACAGAGGTTCTCAGAGGCTCCCAGGAGCTCCCAGAGGCTCCTAAAGGTTCCCAGTGGCACCCAGTAGGTCTCAGAAGCTCCCAGAGGCTCCCCAGAGGGTCTCAGAGGCTCCCAGGAGCTCCCAGAAGGTCTCAGAGGCTCTCTGAAGCTTCCAGAGGCTCCCAGGAGCTCCCACTGGCACCCAGTAGGTCTCAGAGGATCCCAGGAGCTCCCAGAGGCTCCCAAGAGTGTCCAGAGCCCTTCAGAGGCTCCCAGAAGGTCTCAGAGACTCTCTGTGCCCTGAGGCTACCACCAGCCCTGCTAGGACAAGGACAGGGCACAGGGACAGGCAGGGACAGCCTCTGTCCCTTGCTGGGACAAGGACAGGACACAGGGACAGGCAGGGACAGCCTCTGTCCCTCTGCTGGGACAAGGACAGGACACAGGGACAGGGACAGGCAGGGACAGCCTCTGTCCCTCTGCTGGGACAAGAACAGGACACAGGGACAGGCAGGGCAGGCCCCGGTCCCTTGCTGGGACAAGGACAGGACACAGGGACAGGGACAGGCAGGGACAGCCTCTGTCCCTTGCTGGGACAAGGACAGGGCACAGGGACAGGCAGGGACAGCCTCTGTCCCTTGCTGGGACAAGGACAGGACACAGGGACAGGCAGGGACAGCCTCTGTCCCTTGCTGGGACAAGGACAGGACACAGGGACAGGGACAGGCAGGGACAGCCTCTGTCCCTTGCTGGGACAAGGACAGGACAGAGGGACAGGCAGGGACAGCCTCTGTCCCTCTGCTGGGACAAGGACAGGGCACAGGGACAGGCAGGGACAGCCTCTGTCCCTTGCTGGGACAAGGACAGGACACAGGGACAGGGACAGGCAGGGACAGCCTCTGTCCCTTGCTGGGACAAGGACAGGACACAAGGACAGGCAGGGACAGCCTCTGTCCCTCTGCTGGGACAAGGACAGGACACAGGGACAGGGACAGGCAGGGACAGCCCCTCCCCACAGCCCTGCCCCTCCCTGCCTGGCACCCCTCTGCTCTGAGCCAGCAGCAGTGTCCCAGCCCAGGTGGGGACAGCAGCACAGATGTCACCTGGCTGCGGGAACACCAGGCAGGAGAGGGAAAATCCCAGAGCCAGCAGCAGCCGTGGGTGAGCCCTGGGATGTTTCTGGAAGTCAGGGAGCTGCTGTGGGCCAGGCTCTGAGAGGGGAGGATCAGCCATTGACTGATCCTTTAACCATTGACTGATCCATTAATCACTGACTGATCCTTTAACCATTGACTGATCCTTTAACTATTAACTCATTCTTCAACTACTGAATAATTCATTGGGCATTGACTCACTCTCCCCTGGCAGGGTGGGCACAGCTGGGGCTGTCCCTGGATCCCTGGCAGTGCCCAAGGCCAGGCTGGACATTGCGACACCCTGGCACAGTGGCAGTGTCCCTGCCATGGCAGAGGTGGCACTGGGTGGGCTCTGAGGTCCCTCCCAACCCATTCCATGGCTCTCTGAACTCCTGTGCTGGGAGATGACAAACGCAGAGGGCACAGGGAGTGTGCCCAGCTGGTCAGTGAGGGCAGAGATGTGTGGAGCATTAATTGCTGTTCTTCACCTTGAAAGGTTTCATTTCCCACAAAGGATGGAAACACAAACAAATCTGACGGGAAGGAATTCCTTGCCAAGGAGCCCAGCTGAAATCTGCAGCTCTTCAGGAGGAACCTCAGAGCTCAGAGGAATTCCGATCAGGAACAGGGAATGACATCACTGCACACACGGAATGGGGGCAGAGCCAAGGGAAGCAGTTCAAATAAAAACTGAGTTGTTATTATTGCTCAGTCCTTCAGAGGGGAAGGAGTCGGGGCTGGGAGGTCACTGCAGGTCAGGACTCTGCTGCTGCTGCTGAGGGGCAAAGCTGCTCTGAGCAGCCAGTGCAGGAGAAATGCCAGAAACACCAGAGTCCTTGAGGCTGGGAAAGCCCTCCCAGCCCATGGAGTGCCAGCTGTGACAGATCCCCACCTTGTCCCCAGCCCAGGGCACTCAGTGCCACATCCAGGTGACACCTGCAGGGATGGGCACTCCAAACCTCCCTGGGCAGCCCCTGCCAAGGCCTGAGCACCCTTTCCATGGGGAAATTCCTCCTGGTGTCCACCCTGAGCCTGCCCTGGCCCAGCCTGAGGCCATTTCCCCTTGTCCTGTCCCTGTTCCCTGGCAGCAGAGCCTGATCTCACCTGGATGTTTTGGGTCACTCAGGGCAGATCCTGCAACCCCCAGCAAAGGTTCTGAGGACTCCTCATGTCCCCACACTCTGCATTTCTCTGTATATTTATAGAATGTAGTTTATACATTAAGCTTCTACTTTACATAGGACAGGAAATTCAATCAAATTCAGAGCATTCATGACAACCAAGTTCCATTGGATTTACATGGAGCTGGTGCCACCACTGCTGTGTGACATGCTGGTGGCAGCTCAGTGTGACACAGACACTGCCAGCTGCCGAAAAGCTCCATTAAGCTAAAAAAGGGGAAGAGCAGATTTGTGTTTGTGCAGCCCCTGTGAGCTGGCCAAGGGGATCCTCAGGAAGCAGCTTCCCCCCAGTCACGTGCAGGAACTGCTGCATTTAGAAAAGCTGATATTTCTACCCAGTCTTCAGCAGGAAGAAACAAAATGCCAGAAAAAAAAAAAAAAAAAAAGAGAATCCTTTTTTTCCTCTTGTTCCTGGCAGCTGCTCTGGGCAGGGCCTGGCTCTCAGAGGACACAAAGGTCCCCAGTAGAGCAGGTGCCACCTTCCAGCTGTGACCTGGCATTTCCCTGGCTCCCAGGGTTTCCTCTGTGCCAAAGGACAATGCAAAAATCTCCAGTTCAGGGCAGTGTTTGATCCCTTATTCCCCTTTTCCCAAGCACAGGGCACTGGCAGGGAGCACAGAGCAGCCTTTAATTACTGCAGGTGATTAATTCACTGCCCCACTCCACAGGAGCTCTGGCGTGTTTGAACCTTGCCCAAATCTTCCAATCTGATTTCAGGCTTTTTGTAGACACAAATTTGGAGACTTTGAAGGCTGAGCTGGTCCAACAGAGCTCTGGGAGCCAGGAGGGACCCTCAGTTGTGCAAAGACTCAAGCCAAGCTGATCACTGCCTGCTGGAGAAGGATCATCCATCACCTGGCCTAGCTCATTTTCCCCTTTTCCCTTGAAACTGAGGTTATTTTTTCCCCCACATTTTCCTTTTTAACACAGAACCTGGGGCTGGGTTTTGCTGGAGCTCCACGGCTGCAGCTGTGCCTCTGCACCTTGTCCTCCACAGCCAGCCCTGGTGAGGCTCTGCCAGAAGCACCTGAGCGAGGCTTTTCCACTCCTCAGCTTCCTCAGGAAAATTTAAAACACCACAGAACCCAGGATTCTCTGAGAATCATGGAATTGTTTGGGTTGGAAAAGCCCTGTGAGAACACCGAGTCTAACCATGCCCAGCACTGCCAAGGCCACCTCTGTCCCCAAGTGCCACATCCACAGGGCTTTCACTCCCTGCAGGGATGGGGAATGCACCTTGTGCCAGGCTTTGAGCACCTTTTCCATGAAGGGATTGTTCCCAATATCCAACCTGGACCTCCCTGTGGTGACCTGAGGTGTTTGCACAAGGCCTGCACCCCAAAAAAGCTGTTTTTGTCACCAAACTCCAGCGACGAGGCCGAGCAGCTGCTCCACTCCCAGGCCCAAGCCACGGGGTCTGTCACCCTGATGGCCACAGAGAGGTCCCAGAAGGGGAACTGGGCTGGTGGGCTTCTCTTTGAGCTAGGTCTTATGAGAACTTATTACACTTGAGATAGTTTAGCTATTCTGAATGGCATAAAATTAGCAAGATGGCTTTTGAGGTAGTGTTGGAAACAGAAAAAGGTTTAATAAAAGGCAAAATAACAAAGCTCTTACAGAGAAAAAAAAAACTGAGCAGGGGCAAGAGGTTCTTGTTCCTGCTAGAACACCCCACAAAAGTGATTATTTCCTTTGTTCTCTTCTTTTCTTAGTGAATTACCTAGGTGGGACCTCTTGGCCTCTCTCTAATCAGACAGCCCAGGTGTGAGGTGAAGTCTGCCTCAGCCAAGGAATTCTGTGCACGAGTGAGGGGAGAAGGAAGAAGGAGAAGAGTGGATTGAAGGTGAACACTAACAGGACTCAATATCCAAATATTGCCTGGCTTACGAGGGAGAGGAACCTAAACCAGGCCAGAGCTGAGGCTCAAACCCTCCAGGAGCCAGCAGGGATGCAGGGCATGGCAAGGGAAGGCTGGCAGGAGCAGCCTGGCAGTGCCTGGGAGGTGTCAGAGCCTTGCACTCAGCTGTCACAGCGTCCTGGGTTGTAAGATGTGGTTTGGGGTGTGTATTCACTTCCCATCTGTCAGAGGTGGGGCAGTCATCCTCTGCTCATTGGGCAGTTTTCTTTATCTCTCCCACAGCCTGTGGGATCTCCTCCAGGAGATCTCTGCTGTTCATGGGTCATTAATTATTAATTATCTTCTGTTCAGGGCCAGTGAGTGTCACTGATAAAATTCCATCATCCCATTGGGAGATGCTCTGCCCAGGGGAGGAGCCAAGCATTCCTACCTGGATACAATCTGAGCCTGGAACAGCACAGCAGCCTCTGCCCACTGCATTCCCAGAGGAGCAGCTTTCTCCTGCCCTGCATTCCCAGAGGAGCAGCTTTCTCCTGCCCTGCATTCCCAGAGGAGCAGCTCTCTCCTGCCCTGCATTCCCAAGGAGCAGCTTTCTCCTGCCCTGCATTCCCAAGGAGCAGCTTTCTCCTGCCCTGCATTCCCAAGGAGCAGCTCTCTCCTGCCCTGCACTCCCAGAGGAGCAGCTTTCTCCTGCCCTGCATTCCCAAGGAGCAGCTCTCTCCTGCCCTGCACTCCCAGAGGAGCAGCTTTCTCCTGCCCCGCATTCCCAGAG
The DNA here is from genome assembly GCF_017590135.1 of Pyrgilauda ruficollis. Taxonomy (NCBI): domain Eukaryota; kingdom Metazoa; phylum Chordata; class Aves; order Passeriformes; family Passeridae; genus Pyrgilauda; species Pyrgilauda ruficollis. Next base: position 7,121 of record NW_024531021.1, read on the forward strand.
GAGCAGCTTTCTCCTGCCCTGCATTCCCAAGGAGCAGCTTTCTCCTGCCCTGCATTCCCAAGGAGCAGCTCTCTCCTGCCCTGCACTCCCGGTTTGACTGAACTAAGGGAAAAGCCATTATTTTGCCAGATGTTTCTTTCTGTAGGGAACGAAGGAGGAAGTAATGGTTTGAGAAAGTACAGGGAAAGCCAGTGCAACATATATGAACCTCCAGAAGCTGAGCAGAAACACAGTAAGGAAGGGGGTTTACATTTTCCATTTCAGGGGAGGCTCCTGCCTTCCTGAGCAGACACCTGTCCTTTCCAACCAAGACACTCAGGTACCTGTCCCCTTCCCTGCCCACCTGCAGCAGCAGCAGCTGAGCTGGGATCATTCAGAGGCCAGAGATGTGCTCTGCTCCCAGCCAGGACCCAGGTGAAACCTCCTCTCCCCAGACAGGAACTCACCTTTCCTTTTCCACCTGCTCTTCCTCCTGTCCTTGGCGGCGCAGCCGTCGCTGCTGGAGCTGCTGTGCTCCGAGCTCTGCGAGTCAGAGTGGCCATCGCTGCTCTCCTCCGAGCCCTCCGACAGCTCCTTCAGCCCATCCGGGATGTCCTTCTGCCAGGGGACACGACAGAGCCACAGCAGGGTCACCCCAGGGCCAGGGACAGCCCCGGGGCACAACCCCACAACCACAGGGGTTTGTTCAGCAGGTGTGGCCCTTTTAATGCCAGGGGACACGTCCTGAACTCTGCCCCCAGCCCCGGAACTCTGTCACCTCCCAAAGTGCCCTTCCCCACATTCCATTTACCCCACCTCTGAATCAAAACCCTTCATCCAACAGATCCCATTGGGGTTTTCCAGCCCTGGGGACCCCAACCACCCCTTTTTTAAGCCGTGTCCCAGGGCTGGCACTCACCTTGAGGGTGTAGACGCCCATCCTGCCCGGGACCTTGTAGAAGATGCCCTCCTCCCCCCGGGAGTTGGTGTGCAGCATGGCATTCAGGCAGGCCAGGGGGGACGTCCCGCTGCAAGAGACCCCGTGAGTGTCCCCGTGGGACCCCCAGCCCCCGGGCAGCCCCGCAGTGCAGGGGGCCCTGATCCAACCCCACAGCCCAAATCCAGCCCCGCAGTGCAGGGAGCCCAAATCCAGCCCCACAGCCCAAATCCAGCCCCACAGAGCACGGGCAGGGGGCCCTGATCCAACCCCACAGCCCAAATCTGACCCCACAGCCCCCCAGGCAACCCCACAGCCCAGATCTGACTCACAGCCCAAATCCAGCCCCACAGCCCAGATCTGACCCCACAGCCCAAATCTGACCCCACAGCCCAGATCTGACCCCACAGCCCAGATCCAGCCCCACAGCCCAGATCCGACCCCACAGCCCCCAGGCAGCCCCACAGCCCCCGGGCAGGAGCCCAGATCCCGCCCCTATTCCCAAGGGAATGCAAAGTGAAGCTGGCACAATCAGCAATAGGGGAAGCAGTGCATGGATGCTGCAATCCTGGCAAAAAGCAAACAAAAACCCCCCAGGGTCAGGCTCTGCAAGGTTCCTCTGACAAACCCCAAAGCAGCCCCAGCTCTGGGTGAGGCTCAGAGCAGCTTTGGGATGAGCTGAGGATAGGCTCCAGAAGGATTCAAAGTTCTGTTGAAGGTTTTTTCCCCAAAAAAGAACCCGAGTTCTGCTGGAACAAGGGTTGCGGGGCACTAAATGGGAACCAAGTGTGCAGCTCCCCCTGGGAAGGGGGAGCTCCCCAGTCCCAGCCAGGAGAGTGGAGCCAGACCCATCTTCCCACCAGTGCTGGAGGGGTTTTTGGTTGGCTTTTAACCCGTCCTGCTGCAGACAGGAGCAAGCCCAGGCTGGCCCAGCAGGTGAGCTGTGTCCCTAGGGAGGGACAGAGGGACCCCAAACTGGACACAGGGACCCCAAATGGGATACAAGAATCCCAAACTGGACAGAGAGACCCCAAACTGGACAGAGGAACCCCAAACTGGACACAGGAACCTCCAAACTGGATACAGGAATCTCAAACTGGACAGAGAAATCTCAGATTGGACCAAGGAACATCAAACTGGACACAGGGACCCCAAATGGGATACAAGAATCCCAAACTGGACAGAGGAATCCCGAACTGAACACAGGGACCCCAAGCGGGATACAAGAATCCCAAACTGGACAGAGGGACCCCAAACTGGACACAGGAATCCCAAAATGGACACAGGAATCTCAAACTGAACAGAGGAATCTCAGATTGGACCAAGGAACACCAAACTGGACACAGGGACCCCAAACTGGACACAGAACCCCAAAATGGACACAGGAACCTCCAAACTGGACACAGACCCCCAAATTGGACACATGAACATCCAAACTGGATACAGGAACCTCAAACTGGACACAGGAACCTCAAACTGGACAAAGGAACCTCCAAACTGGACAAAGGAACCTCCAAACTGGACACAGAACCCCAAACTGGACACAGAACCCCAAACTGGACACAGGAATCCCAAAATGGATAGAGAAACCTCAAACTGGACACAGGGACCCCAAAATCAGAACGCCACCAAACCAGCCCCAGAAGGACACAAAACCAAGGCCAGATGCTCCCCCAGAACTCAGATGAACCCAAAGCGTTGGGGCCGTGCTGGACCTGCCTGAGCCTGAGGGAAAGAGCTCGGGGTGCTCTCCTTGGCTCACAGCTGGGGCTGCCCTCAGCCCTGGCAGGCTCTGCTCACCATCAGCCCCACGAGAGGCTGGGAAATGGTTTATTCTTGGAGGTGGAGCATGTTCTTCTGGGATGGGGTGGGATAATGGGAGGACTGCAGCCCTTGCTGGGTCTTTGCTGCCCCTGTGCCCAGAATCCCCCAATGTTCCTTGACTCTGTTCTCCCACTCCCTGTGTTCTGCACCTGGGCTGCCTCTGCTTACCTGGAGTGCAGCAGCTGCCTAAACCCAGCCCTAGGAACCAGATTCTGTTCACTGTCACAGAATTCACAGAATTCACAGAATCCCCAGGTTGGAAGAGACCTCCAAGGTCATCAAGTCCAACCCAGCCCCAAGAGCTCAACTCAACCCTGGCACCCAGTGCCACATCCAGTCTTCTCCTAAATACATCCAGGCATGGTGGCTCCACCGCCTCCCTGGTCCCTGGGAATTCCCAAAATTCCCAGAATTCTCAGAATTCTCAGAATCATTGGTTTGGAAGAGACCTCCAGGACCACTGAGTCCAACCCAGCCCCAACAGCTCAACTCAGCCCTGGCCCCCAGTGCCACATCCAGGCTTTGTTAAACACACCCAGGGATGGTGACTGCACCACCTCCCTGGGCAGAACATTCCAGAACTTTATCACCTTTCTGGAAAAACCTTTTTCCTGCTATCCAGCATGAATTTCCCTTGGTGCAGCTGCAGGCTGTGTGCTCTGGTTCTGTCAGTTCCTGGAGAAAGAGCCCAGCCCCAGCTGAGCACAGGCACCTTTCAG
>NW_024531021.1:11654-12334 GCF_017590135.1 Pyrgilauda ruficollis
GGAGCTGCTGCAGAATCTCTGGAGCTCAGCAGGACCTGGCCAAGGTCTGGGACTATCCCAGTGCCCCTGGAGCTCAGCAGGACCTGGCCAAGGTCTGGGACTATCCCAGTGCCTCTGGAGCTCAGCAGGACCTGGCCACGGTCTGGCACTATCCCAGTGCCTCTGGAGCTCAGCAGGACCAGGCCAAGGTCTGAGATTGCTCTGCTCCCCCTAGGCCCTCACAGGAAACTCCCTCAAGTCCCTCAGTTATTTCTAAAGCTTCTGCCCTGGAAGGTTCTCCAGCTTGGGATCATGGTTATGGATCAGTGATGTTCTCCAGCTTGGGATCATGGTGATGGATCAGTGATGTTCTCTAGCTTGGGATCATGGTGATGGATCAGTGATGTTCTCCAGCTTGGGATCATGGTGATGGATCAGTGATGATCTCCAAACTGGGATCATGGTTATGGATCAGTGATGTTCTCCAGGCTGGGATCATGGTTATGGATCAGTGATGTTCTCCAGGCTGGGATCACGGTTATGGATCAGTGATGTTCTCCAGCTTGGGATCATGGTGATGGACCAGTGATGTTCTCCAGCTTGGGATCATGGTGATGGATCAGTGATGTTCTCCAGCTTGGGATCATGGTGATGGATCAGCGATGTTCTCCAGGTCGGGATCATGGTGATGGATCAGTGAT
>NW_024531022.1:0-610 GCF_017590135.1 Pyrgilauda ruficollis
GGGGTTACCGTAACGTCGCGAGAGCGCGGGCGGTTCTACCGTAACGCCGCGTTGAGAAGCGCACGTCAATTCGGCATTTGGGATGCTGGGCCCGAAATTCCCGTTTTTATCCCCAAAATTCCCGTTTTTATCCCCAAAATCCCCATTTGTATCTCCAAAATCCATCAATCTTCTCTCTCCCCCGGGAATTCGTCGCTGTTTTCCCTAAATTCGTGCTTTTCCCCTCAGAAATCCCCTCCACCCTCAACTCCCCCCGCTCCAAAATTCCCAAAAATCCCCAAATTTTTCTCCCCAAAATCCGGGATTTTTCCACCAAATCCCCCAAAATCCTCCTTTTCCCTCAGGGATCCCCCGCTCCCTTCACAAAACTTCGCTTTTTTTATGGCTCAAAACTTTTTTACTACAAAAAACCTTCCCAAAAAAACCAGCATTTGTACAAAAAAACGACATTTTCCCTGCAAATCCTGGATTTCTGTGGGAATGAGGCGCCGGGACCCCAAATTTTGGGGCACCTGGAACTTCAAAAATCTCAAACCCAAAGATTTCGGTTTGCAGGAGAAGTTTTGGGGCGCCAGGAACCCCAAATTTGGGGATTTTGGGGTTTTTGGGA
>NW_024531023.1:0-677 GCF_017590135.1 Pyrgilauda ruficollis
TCATCGTGGTCACCGTGGCCGGTGAGGAGCCGAAACCGCCGGAATTCACCCCAAAAACCCGCCCCTCCCCCCCGCGGCTCCGGCTGACCCGGATTTGTCGTTTTTGTCCCCAAAGCTGAGGGGCTGCGACCCCCGGAGGGCACCGAGGGCAGCCCCGCCCCCCCCGCGCCCCCCCAGGCCGGGCCCAGCCCTGGGGGGCAGCAGGTGCGGAAAATGGGGGGAAAAGGGGGGAAAACGGCACAAAATGGGCTGGAATTGGGGGAAAACGGCACAAAATGGACAAAAATGGGATGGAATTGGGGGTAAAATGAGCAGAAATGGGGTAAAATTTAATTAAAATTGCCCGAAATTGACAAAAATGGGGTGGAACTGGGGGAAAATGGCACAAAATGGGAAGGGACAGAAATGGGGTAAAATTTAATTTAAATTGCCCAAAATGGACAGAAATGGGGTGGAATTGGGGTTAAAATGGTCCAAAAGGGACAGAAATGGGGTAAAAATTAATTAAAATTGCCCAAAATGGACAGAAATAGAGTGGAATTTGGGTTAAAATGGGCAGAAATGGGGTAAAATTTAATTAAAGTGTCCCAAAAAGGGACAGGAATGGGGTAAAACAGGGTGAGAATGAGCAGAAATGGAGAAAAAATGAGATAAAGTTGCCCAAAATTGACAAAAAT
>NW_024531024.1:0-677 GCF_017590135.1 Pyrgilauda ruficollis
TTTTTTTTTTTCAAATAAGACAAATCTTTGAAAAATACCACCAGATTGTAATGTGTATCCTTATCTCCAGAAAAATCACATACCAGATGAAAAAGAGCATCTAAATGTGGACATCTCTGTTAGAGTGCCTGAGTTTGCTACAAAAAAGAGATCAATGGTATCACTAAATCCCATTCTGGGACTCATTTTTTGGGCTTTCAAATTATCCTGGAGCATTCAGTACCAGAGTTCAGAGCTCGCTTTGATTCTTGTGGAAATAAGCAGCGATTGTACATTCAGAACAAGTACAGCATATGCACAAATTTATCTTCATTATCAGTCTCTTTTCAATGACTCCAACAGTTGAAACATGCCAGATTTTGGGCTTATTTATGATACTCATGAGAGTGCAGATATGCAACTAAATATTCACATCCGCATCACTGAGACATTGCTAACTGCATTTCTTCAATTGTAAAATGGGAATAATAATGCTTAGCAGTCCACGTTGCTCATTTAATGAAATAATTAACCAGAGACAATTTATGGTCCAATTTAGATACTCCTTAAAACTACAGCAGAAATAAGAGACATAAGTCATGGCAAGGTATCTCCTTGGCGATTAAGTGCCACTGGCATCTGCTGAGGCACAGTGCCACAACAGAGGGGCTCATGATGCCTAGAGAGGCTACCTGGAA
>NW_024531025.1:0-677 GCF_017590135.1 Pyrgilauda ruficollis
CCTTTTCAATTTCAATTTTCCTCAGTTTCCCCAATTTCCCTCTTTTCCCCCCAGTTTCCTCCTGGACCGCCTCCTCCAGTACGAAAACGTCGACGATGATTCCTCAGGTACCGGGGGGCGTGGCCAACAGTCACTCCCAGGTCTGGCCCCGCCCCCTCCTCTGATTGGCTCCTCCCCCTTCCCAGACTCGGAGGCGACGGCGTCGTCCGACAACAGCGACGGGGACGGCGCCAAGGGGGCGGAGCCAACGCCCGCCAAGAGGTCAGCAAGGGGTTAACGGGGGGACAAGATGGCGGATGGGGGTGGGCGTGGCTTTGAGGTAACAGCCAGTGTGGGCGGGGCTTCAAAATGGCCGCCCGAGGGTTGGGTGGGGCTCAAAATGGCGGGTCTTGAGGTGGGTGGGGGTTCAAGATGGCTGCCGGGAGTGGGCGGGGCTTTGAAATGGCTGCCGGGAGTGGGAGGGGCTTAGAGATGGCCACTCCCTTTTGTGGGTGTGGCCTGAAGCTTCAGGCAGCTTCAAAATGGCCGCCGCGCTTGTGGGAACGGCTTTAAAATGGCTGCCGGAAGTGGGCGTGGCTTCAAAATGGCCACCCCCATAGGGAAGGTGGGAAATCCAAGATGGCAGCCACTGGGAGTGGGCGTGGTCATGCTTTTAAGTGGGTGGGGCATCTGTATGG
>NW_024531026.1:0-677 GCF_017590135.1 Pyrgilauda ruficollis
CACTGCCAGGGGTGAGGCAGCCACAGCAAATCTGGGCACCTGTGCCCAACCTCACAGAAAAGGATTTCTCCCCAAGACCCCATCTAACCCAAATCTCTGTCAGCTGAAAGCCTTTAAGGGTTCCTTCAGACCACCTGATCCTGAGGCACTGCCGCTTCCCCTAGTGCAGAACAGTGATAGCTTAAAAACAAAGGGAAATATCTCCCTTTTGAAGAGGCAAAGCCATTTTTTGAGTGGCTCCTGGACACTTGGAGCTGTTGGGAGCAGGAAGGTGAGGGCAGCAGCAGCTGGGCGTGCAGGAGCAGATGTTCTGCACAGGAACGTGTCGGGGCCATCCCTAGAGGAACATCTGCTTTGAGCAGGGCTGGGATGATCCTGATTCATGTGGACAGCACCTCCTGCTCCTCAGGGAAAGCTTCACTGCACCCAGCACTGCTGGAGCAGATCCAGGCCTGGAGCAGGTGTGGGCAGAGCTGGGGGCTCCCAGGACACGGATGAAGGAATGTTCCTGCCAAGAAGCATTCAAGGAGCACATTGTCCTAACAGGGATTAGTTTGGAGAAGGCTGCTCACCTTGGAGTATCCCAGGGGTGACAGGGAGCTGTGCTTTCCAACAGCAGGGCCACACTGGATCTCCCTCTCTGCAGCCCTCACTTATATCCCACTGCTCAATTTTAC
>NW_024531027.1:0-677 GCF_017590135.1 Pyrgilauda ruficollis
AGGTTTTATCGTATTGTAGACAAGCTCAGTCATCATGATCCTCGAGTAGATAGATGATAACTGGTTCCTTTTTAAGAGGAAGCTTATTTTCATATTTTAAATTCTTCTCCACCCAGTAAGTCTTACCCCTTATTGCACACATTTCTGATTGGTCATTGTCATAGCACAGCTTATTTACTTGATAGTATTCAACAAAGACTGACTCCATCTTTCTCCTGGTCCAAACAGTACAATTACATTTATCACAGATGAGTATCTTTATAGATTCGATACTCCGTTTTTGCCTTGTGTGTTCTGACTTACCCTCCTTAGATGCGGTCCTCTGCGGTATGCAGACTTCTCTTCCCTCTATAATACAGACCCCGTACTGAGTGCCATTAATAAAACAATACCTGCTTTCAGTGCCTTGTTCACATCTTCCTGAGGTTAGGTAGGTTGAAACCTCCGATTCAACCCGTCCTTCCGGGAGGATCAGTGTGCAAATTCCACATTCGTGGTTGGGGTCCCGCCGTTCTAGGCTAGCCTGGTTCTCGACGTGAGTGTTAGTCCTGAGGCACGTGACTAGACTCAGGCTCATCAGTACCACTCCCACTATCATTCCTCTGCCTCCACCTATGCCCACTGGGGTGCCACCAGCGGCGGGGAAGGCTGTCTTCTTGGCAGCAGGAATGAATATT
>NW_024531028.1:0-677 GCF_017590135.1 Pyrgilauda ruficollis
GACCCCCGAAAATGGGAATGGGACCCCAAAAGCGGGCCTGGGACCCCCAAAAATAGAGCTGGGACCTCCAAAAACGGGCCTGGGACCCCCAAAAACTGACATGGAACCCCCAAAAGTAGAACTGAGGCCCCCAAAAACACCTCGGGAACCCCCAAAATAGATCTGAGACCCCAAAAAAATGGACCTGGGACCCCAAAAAATTGAACTGGGACCCCCAAAAACAGAGCTGGGACCCCCCCAAAACTGAGCTAGGACCCCCAAAAATCACCTTGGACATCCCAAAAATGGACCTGGGACCCCCCCAAAATCTACTTGAGGATCCCAAAAATCACCTTGGGGACCCTCAAAACTTCCCCTGGGACCCCAAAATCCCCCCTGGGGGTCCCCAAAATGCCCCCGGGCCCCCCAAAACCCCTTTGGCCCCCCCCGTGCCTCAGTTTCCCTGGCTCCCAGCCGGAATTTGGGGGGTTTGAGGCTCTGGGGGGGGGGGTTGAGATGGGGATTTTTTTGGGGGGGTCCTGGGGGGTTTTGGGGACCCCCCTGACCCCCCCTTTGTGCCCCCAGGGCCCTGGAGCTGGAGCTGGGTTTGGATTTTGGGCCCGAGGGGGAATTCTCCTACCTGTACAACCAGTGCTGGGAGCTGGGCACCAGCGAGTACGGGGGTGGGGGTCCTGGGG
>NW_024531029.1:0-677 GCF_017590135.1 Pyrgilauda ruficollis
GGCGGGGCCCGGCCGGGCTCCCCGCCGCCCGCGGGGGCTCCCCCGAAAGCGCCGCCCCCCGACGTGCCCCTGCGGCTCCTGGTGCCCACCCAGTTCGTGGGGGCCATCATCGGCAAGGAGGGGGCCACCATCCGCAACATCACCAAGCAGACCCAGTCCAAGTGAGTCCCCGAGGGGTGGGAGGGGGGCAGCCAGGGGTCTCCAGGGGTCTCCAGGGGTCTCCAGGGGGTCTCCAGAAGTTATCCAGAGATTCTCCAGAGGTTCTCCAGGATTTCTCCAAGGGTGATCCAGGGGTTCTCCAGGGGATTCTCCAGGGGTGACCCAGGGCTTCTCCAGAAGTTGTCCAGGGGTTCTCCAGAGGTTCTCCAGGGGTGATCCAAAGGTTTTCCAGAGGTTCTCCAGGACTTCTCCAGAGGTTCTCCAGGGATCTCCAGGGGTGATCCAAAGGTTTTCCAGAGGTTCTCCAGGACTTTTGATCCAGGGGTGATCCAGGGGGTCTCCAGAGGTTCTGCAGGGGTGATCCAGAGGGATCTCCAGGGGTGGTCCAGAGGGATCTCCAGGGTTCTCCAGTACTTCTCCAGAGGTTCTCCAGTACTTCTCCAGAGGTTCTCCAGAGGTTCTCCAGGGGTTCTCCAGGGCTTGCCAGGGGGTCTCCAGAGGTTCTCCAGGGGTGATCC
>NW_024531030.1:0-678 GCF_017590135.1 Pyrgilauda ruficollis
CCCCCCCCCCCCCCCACCCCCCACTTTTGCTGAGGAGCCCAGATTTACAAAGGAAAAGCAAAGATTTGGCTAGCCAAAGCACTTTGAGCTTTGTTAGAGTGACATCCAGTGGCATTGAAAGTTTTCTTGCTTGTGGCAGCACAAAGCAGAGGAATCTCTATTTGAGCAGTAGCAGCTGTGCAAGCAGTTCTGCTCAGGATCAGGTCAGTGACCAGGACAGGAGAAGCAAATGCATCAGCTGAACTCTCCAGAATAAAGTAGGACATGGAAATTTATATAAATTACCTGCTGGTGTTGGGAAAAGCAGAACTCTCAGCTTGATTATGGAATTTCCGGAAATCTCTGAAGAGTAGGATATGGAAATCCCAGCTTATTGAGTTCAAAGGCACCTGTAAAACATCACCTCAGCAAACCCTGCTAATGCAATAACCACTCACTCTGCTGGGACCTGCAGCTAACCTGCGAAAACCTTCTCCCTTCTGGCACAGCTTTTTAATCCAGCTGTGCTGCCAGAAAAGGCATCAGAACCTCAAAACCAGATCCCTGTGCACATCTGGGCCCCAAGCCCTGCAGAAATTAATTAATTCTTCATTCCTCAATTAATTCTTAAATGGTCAAAAGACCAACAGAGAGATGAAACACTTCTCCACACAGGACACACTAAAAGCAGGAAAGGCT
>NW_024531031.1:0-677 GCF_017590135.1 Pyrgilauda ruficollis
CTGGGCACCATCACCATCCTCTGCATCAACCTGGGCACCAACATGGTCAGGAGACCCAAAAATCCCAAAATCCACCCCAAAATCCATCCCAAACCAAAAATCCACCCAGAAATCTTAAAAACACCCCAAATCCCCCCCAAATCCATCATGGCCAACATCCCGCTGCCGCTGGGCCCCATAACCATCCTCTCCATCGACGGGCACCATCACCATCCTCTGCATCGACCTGGGCACCGACATGGTGAGGAGACCCAAAAATCCCAAAATTCACCCCAAAATCCACCCCAAATCCATCAAATCCCAAATTCACCCAGAAATCTTAAAAACACCCCAAATCCACCCCAAATCCCGCTGCCGCTGGGCACCATCACCATCCTCTGCATCGACCTGGGCACCGACATGGTGAGGAGACCCAAAAATCCCAAAATTCACCCCAAAATCCACCCCAAATCCATCAAATCCCAAATTCACCCAGAAACCCCAAAATCTACCCAGAAACCTCAAAATCCAACCCAAAATCTACCCCAGAAAACCAAAATCCATCCCAAATCCCAGAGACCACCCCAAACCAGCCCCTCCCCCTCTTCCCTGCCCTCGGGGACCCCCAAAATCCTGACCCCCATTTTTGGGGTTTTCCCCCCAAAAGTTTTCCCCCAAAATCCTGACCCCCATTTTTG
>NW_024531032.1:0-13155 GCF_017590135.1 Pyrgilauda ruficollis
TGAAGACAGAGCATTTGGGAAACGTCAGTCAGATCCTATCTGTGGGTTCATCAGCTGACTCCCCAATGGTTCAGAGATTTAGGGATTTTTGGTATTGAGTTTGTAACCTTTGTTATTTTTGGTTTTTATAAGTAATACTGATAAGTAGTGATTGTTGTTAATGTTATATGAATGCTTTAAAAAGGTTGTCTTGACCCCTTCAAACACTTCCTGTTGATAAGCTGATTATATAATGTGAATTCTCAGATTTTTGTGATAATTATTATTAAGGTGTTGTAGTATTTGCAGCTGGCTTTCATGTGTTTTACTATCTCTTTGTGTGATCACCTACAAGACACGTCTCTCTTCAGGATCCTGCCTTTTTGTTTCTTAACTACTAATATGTTTTTGGGTTTGTTTTTTTTTTTTTATCCAGACTGCCAGTCTCATGGTTTTCTTCAGTTATTATTATAGAGGTACTCCAGCAGAGAGTTCAGTCGTAACATTAAGTTGGTTTTTTTTTTTGGGTTTCAATTTTGTAGTAGGTAATCAGTCTTTCATTCAGCTGCACTTCCTCCACTCTCAGTGTCCAGGTCCAGGCTCACAATCCTGAATGTGACCAAATTCAGATCTCTGAAGAGGTTTGCTGTGTTTGAAGAATCTCCATCCTGAAAGAAACTTCGGAGGGATTCAATTACTTGATGGTTTGATTGGTTTTTAACCCTAACGTTTCTTATTCATAACTGTAATTTTTAAGAGTCTTGTTTTAAAATGTGTTACTGTTGTGGTGTATTTTTTGTTTTATTAGTAGGTTTATTGTTTGATTTGTAATTTGGTAGTTTCCTTATGCTGTTTTCCTTTTTGTCAGAATTTGGCCCACCATCCTGTCCAGTGTCAAAGGTGGTCCATGCAGCATTGGGAGACTTTCTTTACTGACACCCAACATGACAATGATAAGAGAACAAGGATATAGAGGGAAAAGATCTGTCAGTTGATACGACCCCAATTGTGATGACGATGTTAATACATGGAAAAAAGGCCAGAAATTTATAATACCTCTGCTTCTGCCACAGGCAGCTGCAGGAGCGGCCTTGAAGCAATTGGATCAAATGGGGTGTTGGTTGAGTAAGCACTCTCGTGCTACCTCTCTCACAGTGAGCAATTTATTAGCTGATGTTCAAGGTGTGAGACAGGCAACTGCAAAACAGAGTGGCAATTGATTATCTTTTGTTAGTGCATGGACATGGATGTGAGGAATTTGAAAGAATGTGTTGGACGAATTTGTCTGATCATTAAAAATCTATTCATGAAAGCGTACAACAGTTAGAAGATGGAGTGGCCATACTTGGGGAAGAGAATGGGTCATGGCTGGATGGTGTGTTCAGTTGGTTTAATCTTGCAGCAGCATGGAGAGAATTTTTGAAGATAGGTGTGTACGTACTGACTGGTGTCACAGTCCTTTTAATATATGTGCCATGTCTACTTTAGTGTATCTGATGGATGATGGATGAGGCTGTCAAAGGAGTGTTTTTGGTTCAAAGAGAAGGGGGAGATGTGGAAGCCCAGGGCACTGGGAATATTTCTCTGTCTGCTCTGGGGTGCCCTGACCCCCAGGGGAGCACTGACTCTTCCACAACCACTCCTCCCTCTGGGGAGACATCTGCTGATAATAGGCTATTGAATGTCACTGCATGACTGATAAGAACTATAGCATCCCATTGTGAGATGCTCCGCCCAGAGGGAGAAGCCAAGCATTCCTACCGAGATATAATTTGAGCTTCTGGAACACCAGCATGGCTTCTCCACTGGATTTCCCAGAGGAACAGCTGCCTCCTCCACTGGATCTTCAGAGGAAGACTGCATCCTTTCTACAGGATCCCTGCTCCAACGGAACCACTCCTGACACTCCAGGAGGACTGCAGCCACAATTCCAATTGGACTGCTACCAGCACCCTGACCAACAGGTCGTATTCTGACTCTGTCGGTGTTGTTTTGGTTTACTGCATTGTTTATTTTACCTTTTTATTTTCTTCCCTAGTAAAGAACTGTTATTCCTGCTCCCATATTTTTGCCTGAGAGCCCCCATTAATTTCAAATTTATAACAATTCAGAGGGAGGGGGTTTACATTTTTCCATTTCAGGGGAGGCTCCTGCCTTCCTTAGCAGACACCTGTCTTTCCAAACTAAGACACTGTCATTAGATCAGCTTTGTGGGGAGAATTTAAATGTGTTCTATGAACACATCTGAATAAAGACAATTTTGTGCAGAATTCATTATTAGTTTAGACATCCTTAGGGGCTGATCATGTTCAATTCCTTGCTTGCAGAATCATGCCCATGACAATAATCAGCAACATAAAACTTTCTCAACTTTTAAGATTTTTTTGCATAAACTTGAAATTTTTAAAACATGTATTTAAATTAAGTCCTTGGCATCCAGCTACCTTTGCAAACCAACACACAGAAGGTACCATGACATTTAGACCTGCCCATAAAAAATATATTCAAAACTAGTTGATTTGAATTATTTTTCAAGTATTTTCAAGTATTGATTTTTTTTTTTTGGTCCTTCCTCAATAGTATTTAAACAAAACCAGACAGCTTTAGTGCTGAAGATCTTAGGACTAGATTTGTAGAAGTACTTTGAGCCCTAAAGATGCCTACTCTGCAATTTTCTAAAAGTCTTTAGTATAAATGAAGCTGCTACATCATTATGTGCCTAAGCCCTTTTGTAAATCTTGGTTTTAGTGAGTAACAAAAAATGGGCATTTTCTCAGTTAAATTCAATTTATTTGATATATATTATTTGTCCTGGTTTAGGGGAAATTTGGGAGAAAACCTCCAAAAGGGGCCCCTCCCCCCAACCAGTTCGGGAAAAAGTTTCCTTGGAGAGAAGTGGAAAATTGTCACCCTAGGACAATTATTCTCTCATGTAATTATTTCCTTAATTTCTGTCTACTTATTTTTCTTAAACAAGGCTTTGTACACTTCTTTGCATCTCAGCAGATGATCAGGCTCAGGCAGTTCCTTTGCTTTCACCTGATTGTTTTACTATTCACAACACAATAGGATAATTTACCTATTTTTGGAAAAAAACAGGAACAGAAGAGTTGTAACACCAATCTGCCGGAACCTCCAGTGAAGTATCTTATTCAAGAAAGTTGCATGATGCAGAATACTCAAGTTAGAATTTAACTGCAGCTAATGAAAGTACTGAAACCCCATTCCAGAAAGCACAAAATAGTATAATTTTACTCATTATCTGCCTGGTTTGCTTTTTGCAGTCTTTTCAGTAGGCCTGGTGTTTAAATACAGTGCTGGCTGGCACACCACTAGAAGCCTAGTTCACCCTACAGTCTAATTTACTATACACTTTATTTTCCATGTTAGTCTGTTGTACTTCCTTGTGTAATAATATCCTAAATAATTAATTAAGTACACTTTCTGAATTTACTGCATACATTTACAAATTGAAGGAGCCCTGGTATAGCTCTTGCTCTACTTTTTGTTTTGCTCACATCTGTTAGGGGTGGATATACTCTAAAATTTTGGCCTGTTTATGAGATGCCCAACATTTTAAAACAGTGGCTGAGGTTACCTGCCCAGGGACAGGAAGCACAGCAGAAGGGACAATCTTTTCAGATATCCTCACAATGTCAGAACACATATTTCTGTTCAGCTGCACACTTGCCATCAATCTCCATTTCTACAGCCATTTGAAATACATGGGAGTGACTTTCTCAGGCAGTTTACTCCTTTCTCATTGCAAGGTGATTCCAGACCCTTAGAAAGTTCCCAGCTTTCAGATTTAGAGCATGAACTGTGAAGGTAGCGGTAGCAGAGGGACTTATTGTTTAGGGTGAGATGGGGGTTGATTGGTTTAGAAAACCCAATCCACCCCAGCAAAGATTACACCCACCTTTTACCAGGTGAAGTTCTCATTGATAAAGGTACAATTTGTTGCAACAATGTAGGCAAAATATCCAATGATACAGAGATCAAAAACAATGGGAAAATAGCATAGCCTTTTAAGGCATATCTTAGGTAGGATTTTAGGGAAAATAAATCTTAAATAACAATGCAAAACTGCTGAAATGGTTTTTGTGATAAACAAGTCCACTGAATTTTAAGGATCATATGATTATCTTTATTATTTTTGCAAGCAAGAATAAGCAAGGACAGCGCTGGGCGGCCCGGAGTCTCCGCTCCGCTTTGGCTCGCAAAATTCCTATCCCCTGAGTCCACCTTTTATTGCCTTTTCTCCGGGTTTAGGGATGACGTGATCTGTCTTCTGCGCTTGCTCGTTCAGTTGCTAGGGGGTCTTTTTCTGCCTTCTGGTGGTCGTGGGATGAAGGCTTAGTCTTCCTTAGTCTTCCTCTTTGTGAACGCTGGGTGAACTTATGCCTTATAAGGCATATCTATACAGAACACTACACACTTTCTGCAAGCTAAGCAATTCTTGCGAGTTTAAGGATTGCCATTACATCTGCTTTTCATTACTTTCCTTTCATAAGGCGTACCTTTACAATGGAATTCCCAAAGTGCTATAGTCAACCAGCAACCATATGTATCTGCACAAGAAATTTTTAGCTATTTAACTATTGTTTTATATTGTATAGTTATTTAGCTATTGATTTAATTAATGAACAAATGTATTATTACTTATTACAAGCCAGAGCAGAGTTCCCTTGTCCCAGAAAGTCCCTGGCAAAGGAGGGATGAAGGAAACTGGACAGGCTGTGGGGATCAGGGGCAGGGCAGAGCCAGGGAGAAGAATGACTTTTGCATTGGATGGAGCCGTGCCTTCCCTTGGCTTTGTTGGCTGACAATAAATGAACATCCCTCTGTGTCTCAGGCAGCTCCTTCTCCAAGGAAAGCAGGTGGGAGTTGGAGCCAAGGAGCTGAAAGCTGCAGGTGCAGCCTGGGCTGGAGGGAGCTCAGATTTGCACAAGGCTGCTCTGAGTGCCAGGGCCTGGATGGGGGAAATGGTGGGGTGGGGGTAGGGACAGAGTCTGAGTGATTGTCAGCCATGGAGGGTCTTGATTTTTGTGAAAAAAGCCAATCACTTGTTTTTGAAATTTTAAAAGTTTAATAGTAGTAATATAATCAGAATAATAAAGTTTGAACAACTGAGATTAGGACAATATGAGACAACAAAAACAAAGAGATACGGACGTCTGGGTACATTTTTCTGGGCAACACGAGCCCGAAGAAGGACCCCGGTTAACAGAGGATTAACCCTTAAAAACAATCGCCTGTTGCATATCATACATGATGCATAAATTCCATTCAAACACAGGATTCTGTCTGGTCACTGTCAACTTCTTCCTCTTAATCCTCGTGCAGGTTTCCTGTCTGAGCGAGGTGGGAAGAAGTTAGTTTTCTGCTGATAAGGGAGCAATAAATTCCCTTTCTCTGAAAGATTTAGGTGTCCTGTGGCATCTATCTGGTGCAAGTCCTTTCTTAAACAAATATCTTACATAGCATAGTTTCTATTTTAACATTATGTTATAACCTAAACCAGTATTTAATAGTTAATTTAATACTTATTCTGCCTTCTGGTGGTCGTGGGATGAAGGCTTAGTCTTCCTTAGTCTTCCTCTTTGTGAACGCTGGGTGAACTTATGCCTTATAAGGCATATCTATACAGAACACTACACACTTTCTGCAAGCTAAGCAATTCTTGCGAGTTTAAGGATTGCCATTACATCTGCTTTTCATTACTTTCCTTTCATAAGGCGTACCTTTACAATGGAATTCCCAAAGTGCTATAGTAAACCAGCAACCATCTGCACAAGAAGTTTTTAGCTATTTAACTATTGTTTTATATTGTATAGTTATTTAGCTATTGATTTAATTAATGAACAAATGTATTATTACTTATTACAGTTTTGGTTTTGAATTTTTTAAAGAGCACTCTGTTTTGGCAGAGAGGACAAAGCAAGAATTAATTTTTATTCCTTACTAAGCACAGGGACATTTAAAACGCTTCACAATTGGAATGCAGGTCAGTAGCAGAATGCATCTTCCCAGGAGGAGGCAAAGCTGGTCTTTATTATGAAGTCAGTAGTTTTATGGTCTCCTTCTGCCTGGGGCCTGTCTCCAGGTTTTCAAAAACTTTGTTACTACTTTATATATTTATAACTCAGAAGACTAAAAGCAATTTTATGAAGCAACTTATTTTTAAATAAAATCCTGGTTTATTATAATTCAAATTCCTCAAGCATGTTAAAGAGATTTTAGTTGGAGGGTGGGGTTTTTTTTTGAAAGACAAAACTGCAGCATTCTAAACCACTGCAACACAATATAAAGCAACAATTCTCTTGCATCATGCCTCTGCTGCTTCACTTCAGGAAAGAAAGGCACAATACTTCCAGGAAAATTATTAATGGAAGTATCATATCAAGACTTTCTGCTTTTAGTAAGTTAATTTTACATATAGTGTAATTCCTTTAGATTTGACATGAAAAATCTAAACTTTTCATAATTTAAACGTGACATGTTTGTCACCACAATGCAATCCATAGTTCTTAAGCAAGATCAAGAACCGCCATAGCTTTTAAGGTAAAAGCCTGAAAGATTACACTAGCAGTTAATTAAATTAAGATGCTAAGATACATTTACCTTTCAAAGCTAGATTTATTGATAAGTTATTAAACATAAACTCCAATCATACCAAATAGATGATAGATGAAAAGCAGTTCCAGTGAGGAAAATAGAAGAACTTGAGTTTTCAAACATTTTAAATTAATGTACTAGCTGCCATTTTTGTGGCAAAAGAAACTCTCTCCTGTAAGTGATAAGGGGTTTTATTCAGCTAAAACACACAAATAAAAAGTCTCAACATGAGAGGAGAAATACCACCAGTTCATATTAGACACAAGGGAACAAAATCCTTAGGACTAAATTCCTTTAATCCATTTTCTTGTCACAAACTTTTGTGTACCTCTTCATGGCAATTCCAATTGCAACACCATTGCTTTCAAACTGCAAATAAAAGATAGCATGATAAATGGGATGTTAAAAAAGGACTTCACACCCAGAACAGTAACAGCTGGTAATGAAAATGACTTATAGAAGCAGGGCCAGTGATCTATGAAATCTGCAGCAAAAACCAAAGTGGTGGTGTCTCTTTAGATTTACAAAGAATTATGACTTCAGGAGGGGAATGAGGGCAGAGTCAAGATATATAAATCTTTGCATTTTGATAGAAGAGATAAATAATAAATGCACAATTTAGATGCACTAAACATTTTCCCCCATTACAAGAGGCAGAGGTGGCTAAAGAGTGCATTTTGGGGTTTTTTAAATTCTGCTTCATGTATCTGGTGTAATGTACCAATTATTCAACTTTTTTCTTCTCTTTTTTATTCTCAGAAACAATAGCCAGTCATTAAAAAAAAAAACAAGAAACTAAGCTGTTTCAGAAAACAGGTGCAATTCCTATCTTTCCAAGACCTACCAGAAGCTGTTTTGAAGTAACTATTTCTATCTAGCTCAGTACCAGCAACTCCCTTTCATAAGAAAATAGCCACAAAAATGTCTAAAAACATGCAACCATTTACTCTTTTGCTGTGCTCCCGCTTAACTATAGCTGGGTACTTTATCTGCAGTTTCCCTGGTTAGCTAAATGCATTAATCTTACTTTATAAATTCCAGATTCATCCTCCTGATCTCTTTTCGTGGCTGAAGGTGCCTGTGGATTTCCATTGCTGCCTCCTCGACCTTGTTCTGTGGCTATTGTTTCTTGCACAGCTTTCTTGGGCCACACATGCTTAATTAAAGGTGCAATAATGGGATAGATATACGGTTCCAGGAATTTCTTGTAGACCCAGAGGAGGACTGGAATGACAATGCAAGGAATGCACACCATAGCTTCCTCTTGTTCTGAGACAAAGCTGGTGAGGAAGAAAACAAAAAATAACTTAGGATGACTGTTTGTATGCCATGAGCTAAAAAAAAGTGTCTTTAAATAATGAAGAAAGATTTTAGTTGATGTTCAGACATAAAAGATTCTTAAATTATAGACTAGCTGTTAATGTTTCAAAAATGCTGTGTGTTTCAATTTTATAAAGTTCTCAACAAGGAAAACATTCTTGATATTTTAACAAAAAAGGAGCTTGCTATTAATTCATCAGTCCTACAGCTGCAACTCTGAAAAACAAATTCAGAAAATAAAGGTTTTTGCTTAAACCACACAAAAACAGTTTAAGCAGCAAGCTGCAGATATTAGCCCAGTTCTTACTATATTATAACAGTGGGTCCAAAAGGTTTGCTTTTCATATTCCCTTTTTATTTAAGGTGAAATTAAACAGCAGGACTCCAATCTACCCAATGGCTGGCTATCACTGAAGGGCAAGTCAGTGGGAGGGGAAGAGAATCCTAGTCAAGATTTGAGAGAAGCAAAATATGGGTTACTTCCTCCTGTGCAAGAGCAATCACTTGATTCCACACCAATCCCATACAACTGGCCAAACTATTAGAAAATTAATCCTTCCCTCTCTCCCCAAACCAGGAGGAACTCTTCAAAAACAGGAGCCTGAAGTCTGCGATGGAAAAAAAAGGGGAAAACCAAAGCACAGGGGCAGAAAAGTTCAACTGTGAGAGGAAGCAGTTAAGTAGGATTAGAGCTGTCCCTCTCAGTGCTGATGAGCAATATATATTGCATTATATAATATATATATATCACTGCTGAGAAATATATACACTCTGCTGCACAGCAGCAACTTTGCCCTTTACACTCCTCCTTTCTAGGCTGCTATCTGAATTCTTACATTAAGAAGCAAAACAAAAGCTTTCCAAGATTGAGAATGAAGAGACAGATGTGCACACTTCATCTGGGACCAGTTTCACTTTTTTTTTTTGAGCTATCCTAAAGATTTTTAGCCCTGTGGAAGAACAAAATATCAATTTTCAGTTGACTACTTCCAAGTGTAGCTTTGGCTGCTTCAAATATAGTTTTACAGGATCTACTTTATGAAGTCAGAGAGAAATCTTCAGTCAAAAGAACACAAATGAGTTAATCCTTTAAAACCATTCAAAAAGATAATTCAGATACTTTCTCTGCCAGAACTTCCTAGATACAAAATTTACAGCAATATCTTGTGAATTTGTCCACTAGCTAAAGAACGTGGCTGGAGGGAACACCCCAGGCTGGCCTTCTGAGCCAACTGTACGTGTCTCTGCAGCCAGTTTCTGTGAAGATTTCAGACCAAAAAATAAGTCGTACCTCTGCCAGATGTAAAAGCAAGCCATTGGAAATATAACACCTGTCCTAATAGAGTGAAATACCGTTTACAAGTTTCTTCTGTGATTCGGTGATGCTCTGTTCCTTGGTTAGTAAGAAAAACAAACGCACAAAAAAAAAAACAACAACAAAAAAAAAAAACAACAAAAAAAAAAAAAAAAAAAAAAAAAACCCACAAAACAAAAAAACCCGCGGCGGCGTTTCCCCCTCCCGCTGAAATAAAGGCGGGAGCACAAATATTTTTCCGAATCGGTGAAGTTCCACTCAAACACGCGTTGAAACCTAAGAGCTCCACACCTTAACATGGGCTATCACATTTCGGGGTTCACTCCGTCCGCTCCCGGTTAACGGAGCCTCTCCGAGCCCATAGAAGGGCAGCCCCCAGCCGGGATAGAGAAGCGGCAGATCAGGAAAGGACCCTGGGGGAGGCCGCCCCACACTCACCTTCGTCGGCACCAATCCAGCGCGTCTACCGACAGTTGCAACCTCCTCTACCACACCGGAAGTAATCCCCACGCTTCCAACTCACTCGCGGCCAATAGAAGGCTGTGTTCGCGTCATGTGGCCGACGCCCCGCCCCCAGGAGCCGCATTAGCGCCCGGCTGTGGCCGCCAGCCACCGCGTTCCGGCCGCAGCCACCATCAGGCGCCCCGAACGGGCCAGAACAGCGGGGCAAGAAAAGTGAATGCCTGCGTGTGTTCCAAATTATCTCGCTTTATATATGAATAATAGCGCTAAGTCAACAGCATTCCCAGCGTTGCAACAACAAGCATCCCGACTACCGTGCTTACTGCCTGTGGCTGTCCCACAGCAACACCCTGCTGAAGCCAAAGCAGAGAAACACACAGGATAAATCTAAACTTTCTCATTTTATTTATGTACATCTGGCAGAGCAGATTTAATCCCGAGCCATTAGCTTTTGCTTCTTCAGCTTCTTCTGGGATATCTGAAAAACAAACACAGAAATGAGAAAATGGAAAAATGAGAAAATACCTTCTCAAAACATGTTACAAATAAATTTACAGTTATCTTTGGAAGGTACTGAGAACTGTTAGAAATTTGTTTACATGTTTACAAAATGATCCACTGGTCATACTTGTATGTACATAAGTGTCCCTACAAGTGTCCCTACATTGCTTACAGGCTTGCAATTTAAATTTTATTGCAGCACATCCCAGTTTCACAGACATGGACTGAGGAAGGGAAGAACAAACTCCCTGTACTATATAAACCCCTGAAAATAATTTTCTGAAGTTATCTATGTGGTGTTCACAATAAATATTGAGGTTGCTCAGAAAGAAATTATTAGGTTTTTTCATAGATATTCCAAAGGTGTCCTAAGATAGTCATCACAGCAACCCTTCTGCCTGAAAAATGCCAAGTATGAACACTCAGCTCTCCTGCTGCTGACATTAAAGAGGACTTAAGGGTATGATGCTCTACCTTTTTCTTCTGAGCAACTTCCTCCTCTGGCTTGGGAACAATCTGCTCCTTCTCAGTGAGGATCATCTCGATGTGGCAGGGGGAGCTCATGTAGGGGTTGATCCTACCATGTGCTCTGTAGGTGCGTCGGCGCATTTTGGGAGCCTTGTTGACCTGGATGTGCTCAATGACCAGAGAATCCACATCAAGACCCTAGCAGGGAGAGGAATAAAACTTGTGACTTGTTTTATATCTTCAAATAAATAGTCTCCACAGCAAAATTGTGAATAATCACCCCCCCCCCCCAACNNNNCAAATAAATAGTCTCCACAACCAAAATTTTAAAAAATCCCCCCCCCCCCCCAACACATACCACTGCTGGCAAATAAAACAGCCAAATTTTGCAGTGTCACAGAACTGAGCGAGCTCCAAAGTCAGAAAAACAGAGACCTCCCCTCTACACATCACAATTTATTTAAAATTATGCCAATGGCTCAGAAAGAGACAATTATTATTTCACGGTTACTCCAAAGGTGTCCTAAGACAGTCACCACTGCCATCAAAATTACTAAATTAAGCACTAAGTATATTACAAAGATACAAACTGACCAAGAGTTCACATTTTGCTTTGTTTTGTAGTTTTTAGGAGACCTAAACACCACTTAAACAGTTGATAACCACATGTAAACTATCTCCCTGTGAAAAATTATTACTCCTATTTTAACTTGAAAAACACACACAGCCTAATTCAAACAAAGAGTATACCAACACCTTGATACAATTCAGTTTCATTGACAAAGCAGGCATTACCTGGCTTTTCATGTCAGAGACACCCAGTTCAGGAGTGCTGACACACAGCACGACATGAACACTTTGCATTCAGTAATACTGACACAGCCTACCTTGAGCTCAGCATTGCTCTCTGCATTTTTGAGCATGTGCAGCAAAAACTCTGCACTCTTCTTGGGCCAGCGTCCCTGCGTCCAGCCCCACTGCTTGGCCTGGAAGAAGACAACAATAATTCCATTTTTGTCCCAGTACAATACAATTTACCCTTCAGGCACCATTAACTTGCCATTACATCCCCTTCTATTAAGATTGCATAACAAAACAATTAAATTTGATCAATTACTTGACACTGCAAGTAGATGCAACGCTGTACTGGAATTAAAAGTAACTCTTTTCTCCCTCTTGAGCAACCTACTCTAATGGAAGGTGTCCCTGCCCATGGTAGGGGGGCTGGAATTAGATGATCTTTAAGGTCCCTTCCAACCCAAAACATCCTTTGATTCTATATTTTAATACAAAGTTATAATCAACAATGACACACTATTCTCCATACCATCTCAAATTCATCTTTTCCTCTTAACCAGAGACAGCATCCTTCTCACATTTTCATCTTGAACCTCACCTGGGCATATCTACCAACTCCCCCATTGTAGCGCTGGAAGGGAACACATTGCTTCTTCAAGGTGATGTCCTTTAAGTACTTGGTGGCTTTGCGGATGTGCATGCCCTTGATGGTTTGGGCAGTCTCTCGAGTGTTCTAGCAATACAGAGCACAGTGAAGTTGTTAACACACGTGTACAAGTTACAATGTGAGCAAAACCACTCCTCTGTCCTGGATCCTATTTTTTTTGCTACAAACTCAATTTAAAGGAAGCACTCACACACATAAAAAAGCCCCACACCTAAATTAAGAATAAAGAATAACTAAGAACACTTTTTTTTTTTTTTGCTACCTGTTGGGAAGGATGAAAGTTTGACAAGAAAGTTTCACAGATATGGATGCTTGGCAGAAAGATTTTTGAATGTAGAATCTGAAGAAGGAATAGAAATGAATGTACTTTTAGTGATTGGAGAATAGTAACATGAATATGGTAATTATAGTAGTTATGATAGGCTATAGGTAAAAGTTAAGGTATAGATTGGTTCTTCTGTATTAAGATGCTCAGCAAAGAAAAGTATATAATGCATTGTAACCAAAACGAAGCGTCTCCAGGCCTGCCTGCTGCTGCAGCTGACAGCTGTAGGCACAGGCTCTGTCGCCCACAACCCTGGACTGCTGTTACGTCTTGGATGTAATAAACTGCATTTTGAAGAGCTGCCTGGAGTCCCGCATCTCTCACTTAGGCTCTTACAGCTACCTACTTTTTTAACCCTTGGTGTGACTGCAATTACTGAATTTCCAGCTCTAACACATCTTTATTGTTTTTTACCTAATGCCTAGATCTTTCCAACCAACAAATAATTTGAGTAGTTATACTTTTCATAGCTCCTCCTTGGTCACTAATCCAAAGAACCAGGAGCCTGAAGGATAAATTCCTACTAAAATGTCAGATATGGCACCTCAGAGGAAGTGATGAGAATACAAGATAGAAACAATCTCAATATCTCTGTAAGTGAATTATAAAGGGGAGAAAAGAAAGAAAAATTAAAGCTAAAGTATTAGTGCTTAAGACATTAAATGCAGGTCAGAAAGTGTTATGAATAAAAAATTACCTATT
>NW_024531033.1:0-677 GCF_017590135.1 Pyrgilauda ruficollis
CTCTGTTCCAATTTCCAGGGTGAAATGGGGGTCCTTTGCTTCCCCCAATTTGATCCCACAGCACTGCAGCTCTGTTTCAGTTTCCAGGGTGAAATGGGGGTGTTCTGCTCTTTCTGGGGTATGGGCCAGCAACCACCCAACCAAATCCGGCACGGAGTTTCCCTTGTAGTTATTTAGTTATTTGTTAGGGTTGTGTTGGTGTTTTATCTGTTTTTTCAATAGTGGCACTTCTTTATGCAGCTGATATATCTACAGGCAGCTCTGTCCAGTAAAATGCACTTGCAGACCCACACAGTAGAGCTTAGGTTTGGGGTTTTTTCACCTCTTTGTGTTAGTCTTGAGGTTTCAAGTAGGTGAAAAGAGAACTGAAAATCCTGGTTCAAAGAGGCTGCCTGAATTAACCTTTTCCCTGCTCTTTATCTATGATAAACTAAAGTTCCAATGGCTAAGGTGCAAAATATGTGCTGTTTTATGCATTTTTGATTGGAGTTAGGCAATATATTAACCTTTTCAGAGCTGCACAGCTTCACTTGGGAATTATTTTCCTCGTAGAGATCTTACTCTGCAGTCATTTCTCTTGTGTATTTTGCACTTAGACAGTGCTTCACTTGTTATGTCTCAAGCAGAGGAAATGCAGGCACTCATAAATTTTTGTGGGCTGCCTTATATTTTTTTTT
>NW_024531034.1:0-677 GCF_017590135.1 Pyrgilauda ruficollis
CCTCCTCTTCCTCCTCCTCTTCCTCATCGGAGTCATTTTTCTTGCAGCAGTAGTACTGCAGGAGAGGGAAGGGGTTGTGTGAGGGGAAGCGGAGCAGCCGGAGGGGCAGCCCTACCGCATCCCCACTCCCCTCATCCCCCCGCCACAGGAACCCTCCGGGGCCTCTCGCTGATCTGCTCCATCATTCCTGCGTCCTGGCAAGCGGCAGAAGCCAGACAAAACCCGGACCTGAGCGTGCTGCAGGAGGCACCTGCTGGGGAACTCAGCCTCATCCATCCCCTGTGAGGTTTGCAAGGGGAAGGTATTTCATCCTGCCGGCTGAAAACTGCTCCAAGTGAGCGCTGTGCTTTTCATCACACGGGCATTGCTGCATGGCACAGACTTCACATTAACTTTTAAAGAGCAGGAGGTTGTAGCTAGCCGTTGTTGAAAGCCTCCTCGGTTAATTTACAAGGAGAAAAAAAAATTATATAAAATTCTCCATCTGGTATTGCAAACCCAGCCAAGCCTGCACCTCAATTAGTAAGTGCTGCAGAGCCTCAAAAGCCTCAGGGCAGCACCCCCCACACCTAGGGGAGGGAAGGACATAACTACAGCACCTGGGGGGATAGGAGGTTTCAACTCCCTGCCATCACAGGCAAAAAAACCCCATCCAGACCCTTCCTGCAGCAGCACCT
>NW_024531035.1:0-676 GCF_017590135.1 Pyrgilauda ruficollis
AAAAAAAAAAAAAAAAGGCATCTATGTTGTTTTTTGGATTTCCCCTTGCATGGCCTCCAACAAGAGAGCACTTAAAGAGAATTCATTGGCAAATTCCTCAGTTTAGAAAAATCTTTTTAGCCTTATTGATCAAGCAAAATTTAGCTGCACAGCTTGAAAATGGTTCTTTATCTTCTCTGATACCATTTTTGGGGTTTTCCCCTTGGGAACACATTAGTTTTAGAATACTTTTTTGAACAAATGGCAAAAAATCATGCCTGTACCCACAGTTTCTGGTTCTATTGCATACACATATAGTACTGGATGCTGGCATGCTACAATGGCATATTTAGATGGGAAAACAATTGAAATGTACTTTATGTTTTAGCTGATACAGTTGCCTTTTGAGATACTCAGAGGGGAAAAAAGCTATAGAAAATCTAGATACAAATTCATCTGTAATTGATAACTTTGAGAACTTTGTAATTTTTGTAAAGAATGTAGCCATTGCTGGACACAGGATATACATGTAAATTTACTCCTGTCTTGTCCTTCTTGCCAATGAAATGGTAAGCTAGTATTAAAACAATACGTTATTGGTTTTGAGATATATTTTTATTACATAAACATGCATTCAAGGTGGCCAAAGTAACTGTAATTTCAACCAGAATCTAATTTTTGTTTATCTTTAAAAGCC
>NW_024531036.1:0-676 GCF_017590135.1 Pyrgilauda ruficollis
AGGGTGGGAGCCTGTTGGAGCTCAGCTGAGAAGCAGTCACACCGCAACACCACTGAAACAACACAAAGCAGGTGTCTCCTGGTGTCCCCAGCCATGAGTAACAGCCAGTCACACTCGCCACTGAAAATGTTTTAAACTCCTCTTGGAGTAAAGTCATACTCTCAGAAGGTGCTTCAGAAGTGGAAGATGTGAATAGTCTCCTCATTTTGCCAGCAAATACAGGTCTAAATAAACATCTAATACAGCGTGACGTCTCTGGAACTGCCATCGCATTCTGAATAAAACTCACGCAACTACAACAAAGCTACTAATTTAGTATCAGACTTAATCACAATTATAACTTCCAAGTCATTAAGAAAGCCCAATTAAACCCATAATCTGGTGCTAAACAGTCAACACAGTTTCATTCTTCCAAGGAGTGCATAAATAAAATTATTAATGAAAAAAAAGCACAGCAAAACAGTGCATAAAGTGTTTTGTAGTTCTCTGCCTGCTAAAATTTTTAATTTCTGTGTAGCAGAAATCCTACTTCTTCCTTGTGACATCTCAGTGTTAAGCACTGCATTTTTCCAGAGTGAAGTATGGACTTTATTCTCTGACTGTAATGAGTCAAGGAAACCACTAATGCACAGCGTCGGTATTTTTACCATTATTATCTGTATTCTGGCATTTCCAA
>NW_024531037.1:0-676 GCF_017590135.1 Pyrgilauda ruficollis
AAAGGGGCGTGGAAAGAAGGAATTGGGAAGGAAGGAAGGAATTGGGAAGGAAGGAAGGAAGGAAGGGAATGGGGCACGAAAGAAGGAAAGAAGGGGGTGAGGAAGGAAGGAAATGGGGCCAGAAAGAAGGAAAAGGAGAAGGAGGTGAGGAAGGAAGGAAACGGGGCATAGAAAGAAGGAAAAGGGAGTGAGAAAGGAAAAAAGGAAGGAAGGAAGGAAGGAAGGAAGGAAGGAAGGAAGGAAGGAAGGAAGGAAGGAAATATGGAAAGGGGGAAGGAGAAGGGGGTGAGAAAGGAAGGAAGTAAGGAAATGAGGCACGGAAAGAAGGAATTGGGGCATGGAAATAAGGAAAAAGGGGTAAGGAAAGAAGGAAGGGAATGGGGCACAGCAAGAAGGAAAAGGGGAGAAGGAAGGAAGGAAGGAAGGAAGGAAGGAAGGAAGGAAGGAAGGAAGGAAGGAAGGAAATGGGGCACAGAAATAAGGAAAAGGGACAGGGAAATAAGGAAAAGCGAAAAAAGGGAATGAGGGAAAATCGACCCCCACCCCAGCCCGGCCTGTCGGCACCCCCGGCTCCCCCCGGCCCCGCTCACCGCGGCCGTAGCCCTGCGTGTGCTTGGCGAAGCTCCGCACCACGGCCTCCACCGCCTCCCGCAGCACGGCGGGCGGCCCGGCCCCG
>NW_024531038.1:0-676 GCF_017590135.1 Pyrgilauda ruficollis
ATTATTAATTCATTCATTAACGGCCGCATCCCTGGCCGGGGCTCCGGGCAACGGGGGGCCCGGGGGGGGCGGGGGGGTCCCGGTGCCGGTTCTGGTCCCGGTTCTGGTCCCGGTTCTGGTCCCGGTTTCTGGGGGTGGTCCGGGTTCCGCTCCCGGTTCCATTCCCGGTCCTGGTTCTGATCCCAGTTCCGGTTCCATTCCCGGTTCCATTCCCGGTTCCAGTTCCATTCCCGGTCCCGGTTCTCTTCCCAGTTCCCGATTCCGTTCCCGGTTCCCAGTCCCAGTTCCTGTCCCAGTTCCTGGTTCCAGTTCCGGTTCCATTCCCAGTCCCGGTTCTGTTCCCGGTTCCCGTCCCAGTTCCTGGTTCTTGTTCCAGTTCCATTCCCGGTTCCATTCCTGGTCCCAGTTCCATGCCCCGTTCCATTCCATGTCCCGGTTCTTTTCCCAGTTCCCGGTTCTGTTCCCGGTTCCCAGTCCCGGTTCCTGGTTCCAGTTCCAGTTCCATTCCCGGTTCTTGGTTCCGTTCCCAGTCCCGGTTCCGGTTCCATTCCCAGTCCCGATCTCTGGGGTTGTCCCAGTCCTGTTCATGGTTCCATTCCCGGTTCCGTTCCCAGTTCCAGTCTCACCGGGTGTCCCGGTGCCGGTCTCGGTTCCGTTCCCGGTCCCGGTTCCATTC
>NW_024531039.1:0-676 GCF_017590135.1 Pyrgilauda ruficollis
TCATCCATCCTGATCCTACATCCAGCCACATCCTGCATCCATCCCATCCCTCACCCAGCCCATCCCCATCCCAGCCCCACCCCGATCCCACCCCCAGCCATCCCTTACCCTGCCCAGCTCCAGCTGTGCCGGGGGGTGGTGCTGGGAGCCGTGTGCTGAGTAGGGCTCCTGGTACACCGGGGACTGCATCTCTCCCGCGGGGTTTTCGGGGATGAGGCTGCAGACGCTCCTCTCCGGCTCCTGGCTGGGCGCCTGCTGCCCGCTGCTCTTGCCCTTGGATTTCCTGGCGCTGTTCCCCCTGCGCAGCTCCTGCGTGGGCAGCCCTGAGCTGGGCCAGCTGGGCTGTGCCAGGCTCTGCAATGAGAGGGCAGAGCCCGGAGCTGGCTCTCCTCGGGCTGGGAATGCACATGGGCATCGCTCCGGGCTCGGGAAGTGCCAAGGTCCTGCCCTGGATCCTGCCCCACACGCTCTGCCATCCCTGGGGGTGTGATTCCTGCCCTGGGGCAGAGCAAAAACCCTGCCTGGCCCCTGCATCCCCTGCAGCCTTTGTTTTGGGATTTCCCAGCCTTGGAACCTCCTGTTTGCTCTTCTGTAATCCCCAACAGCTCGAGTACAGGGCAGAGGACTGGGATGGGACTGGAACTAGGATGGGACTGGAAATGGGACTGAGATGGGA
>NW_024531040.1:0-676 GCF_017590135.1 Pyrgilauda ruficollis
CTTAGCAGACACCTGTCTGCTCAAACCAAGACACTCCTTGAGATGCAAAACAAACGGGAACGGAGCCTCATTTTCTCCTCGGAGGTTTCCACTGCCCAGCTCAGCGTGTGCTGCCCGGGGCTTGGCTTGGTCCAAGCTGGAGTTTCAGGGCTTTGAGGGAAGCAGCAGCTCCCACATGAAAGCCCAGGTGAGACAAGACAAAACCTGCGTGCCTCTGCTGGCAGGAGCCCGGGAGAAGCCGCCCCTCTGACGAAGCTTTTCGGGCACAAACGCTTTGTTTTAATGCCGTATGCAAACCCGAGTTTAGGCGTGGCAGCTGCCAGCGCTGTGAATGCTAATGAGCCGCAGCAAAGGGGCGGTAATCCCCCAGGAATGCGGGACTCAGCCCAAGCTGCTAATTGCCGCATTCCAGGTGGATTAGAAACCGGGAACTTCATTTTACCTGTTCCTGACAATAGCTCCAGCTCAGCAACAGGTGCCGTGGAGGAACTGAGAGATGGTTCAGTCACACAGCGCTTGGACTCTCCACAGCCAAAGTTTTGCCTTCTCTGGCATTTCCAAACTTTTTTTTATTTTCTAGGCCGCTTAATTATTTCCTGCTTTCTGAAAAACCAAAGAAAGCTGCCAAACAGGGAAGAAACATGGAAAGAGGGGAGGTTTAGGTGGGATATCAGGA
>NW_024531041.1:0-676 GCF_017590135.1 Pyrgilauda ruficollis
GGTTGGGAGTGAAAATGGAAAAGATTGGTGTCAAACAAGAAGTCAATTACAGAATTAAGAGAGAAATCAGATGTTAGAGCTCTTGGACAGCTTCAGGTAGGAGGGACGGTGCAAGAAGCTTTCATTACAGAAACAAGGCAGGCAAGACAAGGATTTCCAGCAGCTTGCAGAGCATGGCAGAACACCTCCCTTGCTGTAATGAAGTTTACATACCCACCTTCCAGGTGGGTTGAGGAAGAAAGGCTCTGTGGCTGCTGACTCCACGAGCACGTGGCCCATCGCGGACACTGTGCTGGGGGGAGGAAAGCTGTGTTAGGAGCTTCACACAGGGTAGAATTCCCAGAATTCCAGACCTTCCCCAATGTCTGTGTTTTGTAGGGAAGAGCTCCCTCACCTCAAACCTTCACCCAGCACTAGGAGATGCAATCCCAGCTCTGTGCAGTTTGATGGTGTTTGCATGTCACAGATTTTCCTAACAAAGCGACCCCTGCTCTGCAATGCAGGGCACAACTTGGATTTCCCAATGCCCTTTAAGAAATATATTTCACACAGCTTTATGTATTTTACAAAGCTTTATGAAATCTGCTTTGTGAAAACCCTTCAGGAAGATGTGTCAGGTTCACTGTTGTAAGAGGAACCAGCTGATAACACTAGAGTATCACTGCCAGCCTGGACG
>NW_024531042.1:0-676 GCF_017590135.1 Pyrgilauda ruficollis
TCATCCATAGGCATCTTGAGTTGTTCCGGATCTAGAAGGTTAATGGAATCGTAGAATCACAGAATGGTTTCAGTTAGAAGGGACCTTCAAGTCCTGAAGCTTCTCTTTTTAATCTGAACAAAAGCCAAACTTTGTTTTAGTATTTCTCTTAAGAGGAGCCGTATAAAATGTAGAGTGAAACTGATATCTGTGATGCCAAATCTCATATGCCTTTTTTACTCCTTTTTGGTTTTTATAGGTGGCTCAAGGTTCTGAGGAGGTGGGAAAAGCAATGGTATGAGAACTTGTGCATAGTTTCTTAATGGACCTCTGCTGCTCTCTGAAACATGGCATAACGTTCCATGATCCAAGTCTTGGAACTTCTGGCAAGTAAGTCATTGGGCAGCTGGGATTGTACATGGATTTTTTTGCTAGAAACAAAAGAGACCTCACTAGTTATCCTGTTTGCCCTGAAATATGTGGTGTTAATTCACTGTTTGTCACGCAGAATATGTGGAGGTAAATTATTTTTTTACTTCTTTGAGTATAAACTCAGAAATTCTGCCAGGAGGGTGAGAGATCTTACCTCCAGTTAACACTTAGAGAAGCTGCAGAGTTCACATCCCATATAAAGTATCAAAATAAGGATTTCTTATTCAAAATATTGGGGTTTTTTTGTCTTCAACAGGGGAGGAAA
>NW_024531043.1:0-72214 GCF_017590135.1 Pyrgilauda ruficollis
GGTTTTATTCTGGGCCGCATGGCCCCTTAATGTAGTAACGACTCCACAAGGACTCCCCAGCGTGTGGTGTGCCCATCCTTTTACCCAGGGGAGAAGGGGAGGGAACACAGGGACCACCAACCAGGTATGGGGGGAGGGGGTCTCAGGTGAGAGGGACACCTGGGTCCAATGGCCCCCCAGGGGGTGGAGAGCATCCTTTTAACCTGCCAATCACTCGATGCTCCCCTGGAATTTCTGGGTTGATAGACAGTGCCCAGCACGAGTCAGGGTGGGGGAAAGGAGAGGTGATTGACACCTGGGGAAGGAAATTTCAGGGAGAAACCAGGGAAACTGAGGCACACCATGACAACACACCGTAACACAAAGGAAAGAAAATAACCATTTATACAGATTCAAGATATGCATTTGGAGTAGTGCATGCCCATGAGGCCATCTGCAAAGAAAGAGATCTATTAAATTTGCAAGGGAAGAACATTAAACATGCACAAGAAATAATACAACTATTGGAAGTTCAAATGCCTGAGAAGGTGGCAATCATGCACATTAAGGCACATCAGAAAGTGAGCTCAGAACTGGAATAGGGAAACGAGCTGACAGACAGACAAAAGAAGCAGCAAAAGGTGAGGTAACAGTAGAAGGACCCTTAATTCCTGATGGCCAAATCTCCCTAGAAGGTAAGCCAGTGTATAATTAGAAGGATAGAAAGGTAATTGAGGATCAAGAGGGAACATATAACCAGGAAGGATGGGTTGTTACAGCAGAAAGGAAACTGGTTATCGCCTCCCATTTACAATGGCCATTAGTAAGAGAGGAACATTGGAATACACACTGGGGAATTGATGCCTTGTATAATTATTTGATCAAAAGGATCAATGCGAGGAACTTATACGTCACTGTTACTCAAGTGGCCCGGTGTAGCCACCCCTCTCTTCATAGAGAGCAGGCAGGCACAACTTCCCAAGGATATTTCCTGGGAATTGCAGCGAGGAACCTCAGAGAAAGAAAAAAACAATTATTATCTCTATTCTCTGCTCCTGTTGTTTTGCACATGTGGAATGTGTTAAGAAGATTGTTTACCTGAAGGGATTTGGTAATTGGATTCTGGTGATGGTTGTCTATATTAATTAACCAATCACTTGAAGCTGTGTCCTGGCTGTGGCAGACAGTCACAGGTTTTTCTTTAGTATTCTTTAGTATCTCTTTGTAGTACAGTATCTTTTTAATATAGTACAGTACAATGTAATATAGTATAGTTTAATAAAGCAATTGTTCAGCATTCTGAATCAATGGAGTCAGATGCCAATCATTCCCTCTGACGGGGGCACCCTGCGTTCGATAGCCCAACAGTGTGAACTTTGCCTCCAGACTGACCCAAGAATACCCCTAAACCAAACCTGGGCCAAATTGGAAAGGGCCATGGACCCGGTCAGCAGTGGCAAATTGATTTTTCAGAATTACCAAGAAAAGGGGGGCATCAATATTTATTGGTACTAACAGATACATTTTCAGGTATGGCCAGAGGCTTTCCCTACCAGGACTGCCAAAGCCCAGGAGGTAATCCAGGTACTGTTGCAAGAAATAATACCACTCTTTGGAGTTCCAGCCACAATATCCTCAGATAGGGGACCACATTTTATTTAAAAAATAGTACAGCAGGTCAGTCAGCTTCTGGGCATAGACTGGGAATTTCACATGCCATACTGTCCCCAGTCAATCAGCCAAGTTGGTGAGACTAGGGCAGGAGGTTAATTTGCCTTGGCCCCAGTCCCTCCCACTAGCATTGCTGCGACTCCCAACTAAGCCCAGAACTAAAAAGCTGAGCCCCTTCAGAATGCTTTATGGGAGACCATATGGTGTGCAGAAAGGGATATCCACCCAAACTGGGGAAGAAAAACTGACTGCTTATATGGTAGCCCTAGGGAAGCAACTCAGAGAAATTGAAAAACATGTGGCTGGAACTTAGAGCAGAGGTCTAGATGGACCAGTGCATGACATGCAGCCTGGGGATTATGTGTCTGTCAAGTGTCTTACAGAAAAGACCTTGGAGCCACAGTGGGAAGGACTGTTCCAAGTGCCTCTCACCACTTTTACTGCAATTAAATCCAAGAGCAGAACGCCTGGATTCACCACTCTTGCATAAAGAAAGCTCCTGAGGCTCTTTGGAGAGTAACACCAGGTGATGAACTAAGATTCACTCAAACAAAATAAGTATATTGCAGTCGAAAATGTTTAGCAAACCTTTAGCAATTGCAGGAATTTAATCAAGAAAATTGTTTTGTTAGTGTCCTAGGGTGACGTTATCACTAGCATTGCTGCGACTCCCAACTAAGCCCAGAACTAAAAAGCTGAGCCCCTTCAGAATGCTTTATGGGAGACCATATGGTGTGCAGAAAGGGATATCCACCCAAACTGGGGAAGAAAAACTGACTGCTTATATGGTAGCCCTAGGGAAGCAACTCAGAGAAATTGAAAAACATGTGGCTGGAACTTAGAGCAGAGGTCTAGATGGACCAGTGCATGACATGCAGCCTGGGGATTATGTGTCTGTCAAGTGTCTTACAGAAAAGACCTTGGAGCCACAGTGGGAAGGACTGTTCCAAGTGCCTCTCACCACTTTTACTGCAATTAAATCCAAGAGCAGAACGCCTGGATTCACCACTCTTGCATAAAGAAAGCTCCTGAGGCTCTTTGGAGAGTAACACCAGGTGATGAACTAAGATTCACTCAAACAAAATAAGTATATTGCAGTCGAAAATGTTTAGCAAACCTTTAGCAATTGCAGGAATTTAATCAAGAAAATTGTTTTGTTAGTGTCCTAGGGTGACGTTATCATGCTTGTATATCCACTCGGGCGTTCTGTTTATGCTGGATGTTATATTCTGTGCCTTAAAGGCTGGCTCTGACAGTGAAGGCAGGGAGAAGAAGAAACATGGAGTTTCTTTATCAGCTGCACTCTCCCCCACAGTCTGCTGGAACACAGAACTCCACTGTCACTTTCTGGGCACGGACGGGGCAGAACACAGCATTCCTTTTACTTTTTAGTTAGTTTAGCAAGCTGAGGCAGTCAAGAGTTTTCCCTGGACTGTTTTTCTTTCACTTTTCTTGGAACCGTTCAAACCTGCTCCAGACCATGACCCAGGAAAACACTGAGAGCTCACACTTTGTGGCCTACTGGGGTCTACTCTGGGCAGCAGCCTTTCCCAGCACCAAAGGGACTGATAACAGAGCGACCACTCCCAGGAGAGACTTTTCGGAATTTGTCATCTCTTCAGAGTGGTGAATGAGTTTTGTCATCCAGTACTGTTAATTTCTTGTGCTGGGGAGTGCTTTGCCTGTTAAACAAACCAGTTTTTTCCACTTCTCTCCAAGGAAATTCTTCCCAAACTGGCTGGTGGGAGGGGCTGTGTGGGTGTGTTCGAGGGTCCCAGGACAAGGGAAGAGATGAGAATCTTGACTTCATGTTTCAGAAGGCTGATTTATTATATTATGATATTATATGATATGATATTGTATTATATTGATAAAACTGTACTAAAAAGAATAGAGATAAAGGATCCATCAGAAGACTAGAAATGAAAGGAATAGAATAATAATAAAATCCTGTGACTGCTCACAGCCTCGACACAGGTGGCTGTCATTGATCATCAAGTAAAAACAATTTCATGTGCTGGGTAAACAATTCTCCAAATCACATTCCAAAGCAGCAAAACATGGAGAAGCTGAAGCTTCTCAGGAGAAAAGATTCTGGCAAAAGGATTTTTCATAAAATATGTCTGTGACAGGGCCGTGTGAGCTTACTTTCTGGGGGTGCCCTTTTGGAGGTTTTCTCCCAAATTTGCCCTAAACCAGGACAGTTAGTAACCATAATTCTGATCCTAGAACTAGAAAATACCTCTAGCCAGGATAATTCTGAGTGGCCTTAGTCCCAAGCTTTTACTGGGTACACTGGATTCATGGGAGAATATTCTGATATAAAAAATCTAAACCTGTCAACTGTAGTCATGCACAAAAACCAAGTATATGGAAGGCAAGAGTGGCAAAGACAAAGGTTATGGTCACTTCATGGGACTATAGGAAAGGAAATTAGGATAGGGTGTTGGATGATTAATGGAACAGATCATAAGAAAGCAATCCAAATTAGTGTTTCAACCTCTCCCCCAGGCAAAAACCTGGAGGTTTGTAGTTGTTCAAGTGAATCAGACTGTTGGTATAACTTTACCTTAGTACAGATCGTTGAGGTGGTTTGTCTCTGGGCCCACGATACTATTGGGGTCACCTTCAAATTTAAAATAAATGCCACAGCTGAGCCCATTACCCCAGCCCAAACCCAAGTCATGCCACCTAGGCCTGAACCCAAAATTTATAAAATCGGCCCATATGTAATAAGGAAGACAGGCCAACAGCAGTTGTTGTTTAAACCAGAATTCTCTTAAGTGTGTTGAATTACTAATGCAAACTAACATCTCTGAAATTCAACCAGCCTGCTCTTCTTTCCTAAAGACATCCTTTGAGGGTTGGCTGACACAGTTGCAAAAGCAGACATATACCAGAGGTGGAATGTGAAGAGATCTGACTGGAATATGAGGGAGAGTGCTGGGAGTTCTGAATGGAATTGATTCAGAAATATTAGTGAATAAATTGGCCACTGCAACAAGTGATCTAACAAAATTAAAACAACCCTTACAGTCATCCTTGTTAGCATTGGGAACCAGTCAGTGGCAGGTTTCGAAAATATTACCAAGTTTGAAAAAAGCAGAAGACCAAAACCATTGATTAATTATAGATGCACTTGCTATGGTTCAAGATAATGTGTCTCTGGCTTTTAGTTGTATACAAGCAATTATGGTTGCAATCAACAACTACTTCAATTATAAGAGAAGGAAGTGAAGGAGCTTTTCCGATTGAGATTCGAAAAGCCATTTGGGACAATGCTACGGATTTTGAAAAGAAATTTCAGTCTTGGTGGACTTTAGTAAACTTCACCTATGACTCAAGTGATAATGTAGCTAATGCTTTTGTGCTCACCGGACGCAACACCACACTTTACGTTATTCATCCTATTATAGCATTAGGACTAAATCAGTGTTCTGCCCTTCAGAACACAGGACATTGGCACAAAGAGTAAATGAAAAATGGCAAACTGTGAGTCTAGAATCTTGCATTACCTGGGAACAACAGGGGTTCATTTGTGAGAGTAACACAATCGATGCTCAAGATATATGTCTTGATACTGAACAGGGTGTTTGTCTCTTTGAAATTCATCCGAATACTAGTCAAAGGACTGTGCTTGTATATATTGGTCAAGGTTGTGTGCATTTGAGGACTGCATGTACTTTTATAAAAATAGACAAAAACAATGAACTTCTCAGTGAGAGTCATTTAAACCTTTGTATCTGTAACTTCGTTAAAATTTTAGGGTGTGATTTTCTGTATTTGACACCAGTTGTATCTCACCAGCTAATTAAGTCTGACAATAAGATGTATCACAGGTTGTCCCCACCTATTGGAACGAACCTCATTCTAATCAGATAATTAATTAAGCATCAAAATTCTAAAGGATATTCAGAAAACTGGAGAGGAAACTTTAATTACTGTCCATCATGATGCAAAGGAAATAAACAAGGTTCTGCAAAGAGTAAAACAAGATGCAAGTCACAATTGGTGGGATTCACTTTTCAGATGGTCGCGCACTGCAACTGGAATCCTAAAAACATTATGTCACCCCATCATTGTTTTACTAATATTAGTTGGTATAAGTTTAACACTATCTTTTGTAATACTTATTTGGAATTGGAGACTGTTACAATGAATAGCAATATTAACCTCTTTATCCCGAGTACATGGTAAAGCATTAGAAGACACATACCATAAGGATTGGAATTTTTACTAAGTAAAAGTATTTACTACTTTATTAAAAAGGGGGGACTGAAACGTGGGATCAGAAACTAGAGGATATATACTAATCACAGAAATTAGAAGGTATTAAGAATAAGCACATAGATGATGGACATTGCTTAACATTTGCTGCATCCTTAGTTGTGTGAGAAAGGAAAAGAATACAGGAAAGGAATACGTGCAAAATACCAAGAAAGAATGCAAGGATGCCTGATAAGGAGAAAGATGTTTATCAAGAAGAGGACACAGTATGCAAGGATACTGAGATAACAAGGCTCCTTGGGCCCCTGAAACCAGATGAATCTGGTCTTCTGGCTTGGACAGTGGCCAAAAGATCATTAAGCATTTGCAAGGCAGCAGGGCTAAACAGTCAGTCCTGAGGAAGCCACCTTTACTTCATCCCCTACAACCCCTGAGACCCCCCCCAGATGACCACCAGAGACAACTGCGTAGGACCAAAGGACTGATACAATTATTAGCATACAAAGTGGAGAGGGAGGGGAGCCAGGAAATGATCTATTGTGAAACTTGATGCATATGCAGCATTCTAGGGGATAAAACAAAACTGCGTCTGTACAAGAGAAAGATGTTTATCAAGAAGAGGACACAGTATGCAAGGATACTGAGATAACAAGGCTCCTTGGGCCCCTGAAACCAGATGAATCTGGTCTTCTGGCTTGGACAGTGGCCAAAAGATCATTAAGCATTTGCAAGGCAGCAGGGCTAAACAGTCAGTCCTGAGGAAGCCACCTTTACTTCATCCCCTACAACCCCTGAGACCCCCCCCAGATGACCACCAGAGACAACTGCGTAGGACCAAAGGACTGATACAATTATTAGCATACAAAGTGGAGAGGGAGGGGAGCCAGGAAATGATCTATTGTGAAACTTGATGCATATGCAGCATTCTAGGGGATAAAACAAAACTGCGTCTGTACAAGGGATACGTGTGTCTTTGTGGAGATAGCCCCATGCATCTGGCCAAATAAAAACATACCTACTTTAAAAGCCATTTTGAGTTTTAGAGTCTCCCTTCACGTGTCAATTGAAGCCCTCTCTCTTTAGAGCAAAACAGTAATTTTGGAGCATTTTTCTCCCAGAATTTCTCTCCAAACTGAGACCGGTACTCACAGAAGCTGCTCTGTGTGATGGCAATTGCTTGCATCTTTAATAGGGGAGTGTTTGCGTTTAGTATTTTTTCCTTTTGTTTCTTTCTCTCATGGAATTTTGTCCCATGTGTCTCTAAGAAAATATGATTGGTACTTAAGAGAGACCAAAGAAGTTGCCAAGCTCATGGGAGGAGGGCACCTGGCTGCACTTCTCTTACCCTCTACTCCCGAGAGGGTTTCTCTCAGAGGGCCAGAGATACCGAAAGGATTGGGCTGGGGAAAATGGGTTTGGGCACAGCTCCTAGCTCTCTTGCCTTCTCAGCTTTCAGAGGGGAAAGAGGCTGTGGTCGCTGAGGGAAGGATTTGCCAGCACCACGGGGTTCAGTCTCCTGCAGCCTCCTACCATGAGTGGAGGGAGCTCTGCTCGTGCAATGCGGCCATTGCACTGGGACCTTATGAGCACCCTTCCTCAGCAAACACAGGAGCCTTCACCATCTGCTGAGGTGCCTCAGGGGAAACCCTGGGATCCCTGAGCCCCTTCCCCCTTCAAGGCAGCCTCTCCGGGCCCAGTCTGGGAGCCGGTCTGCTGCTGCTCAGCCCCTGCTGTGCCTGCGCTACTGCTCAGGGTTTTTTTGCAAGACTGTAACCCCACACCCCCTGACTGCCAGGGCACCTCGCAGCTCCTGCTACAGCTGCCTCTTGCTTGCTATCCCGGGTGAGCTCGTTCCTGCCATTTCATCTTGCCACTTCCAAGGTTCCTGCTGGGGCACTGTGATCGGCTGCCCCTGGAGGTTTGTGGAGCGAGCCCTTCTTCCGTCCCTCCTGCCGGCACGTCCGCCATGACAGCAGGAGAGAGATGACCGAGCCCGCGCACAGCGTCCCCTGCCGGCGCGGGGGAATCACCGCAGCCGCCCTGCCCGGCCCGGAGCCACCAGCGCCCCTGGCGGCTGTGCCCGGAACTGCACCAAAGGGGAAATGGCCTGCGGCCCAGAGAAAGCTGGGGCTGAGCCTCTGGGCCTGCTTGTTGCTAATGCCACAGCTGTTGTTTGTTTGCCCTGGTGTACGTACTCGTAAAGAGCTGCTGTTCCTTTCCCCATATCTTTGCCTGAAAGCCCCTTAATTTCAAAGTTAAAATAATTCCGAGGGAAGGGGGTGATTGATAGTCTTCATTCCAAGGCCTGCTCCTGCCTTCCTTGGCAGACACTTGTCTTTCAAACCAAGACAAGGTGAAAGCTCTGGTTGAGACACAAAAAGTGTTTCAAGAAGTGCTCCAAAAGGACAGGAACCACACAGTCCTCCTCATGCCCTTGCTAAGAAGCAACTCTGGGCACTGAGGAACTCTTAGGGACAATGAACACCTCCAAAACTGCATGCACACACCCCTCAGCGTTCTCCATCCAAACCAGATCAACGTTACTTGACACCTCTGCAAAGCTGTGCACGCAGGACATCCTCTCCATTTCCACAGCATTTTAGTTCACAGCAACTATCAAGAATTGGCAAATTTCCCAGACTCACTTGGTTTCTCCCAGAGTGATCCTCGCTGCCACACTGTCTTTAATTTCCTGCAGGCAAGAATGTCAGTCATCTGCTGTTCCTGCTGCTCTCAGAAGCAGATGCAAAGGGAATGTGGCAGAGAGCTTGAAGGTAAAAACGCACCCTCCCCAAAAGTGAGCTGGCATGAAGTATCCAGCTGACAGCTCTGGGAGAAATTTCAACTATGGAATGTATAAAGAAGGGATTAAGCTGGCCATAGAGAGGGGAAGGGGAATGTTGTACAAAATGAAACTCATGTCCTTAGTATTTCTGCTGTAAGAAACAGTTGAAAGTGAAGAGGAAGACTTAGGGGAACATCTGAGGCATCAAGAGGATGCAGGACGGAGGTATTATGACAGGGTTACAGGCAGGGGACAAGTTTTTGATGGCAGCTGGAATGACCTTCAAGATGTGATAGGGACATCTCTGTGTGATACCAGGGAAGAACACCCATGAAAGTGGTGTGTGGTGCAGAGCTGTGCGGCAGTCTCCACCACTAATTTTAAGAGCTCAACAGGAAAATGCCCAGAACCACTTGATAAAGTTTTGGAATATACCCCACTTGGAGCCAGGAGTTTGGATCCCCTCTGGAGGCATTCTGAGCCTATGGGTTTTAGAGGTGTTACTAAAACCTGGTGTTAAACACAGACTGCTTAACAAATTAATGGAAACAAAATCAAGAAAAGGAAAAAAGTAGCTCCAGAGCATTGTCCAAAAGAGTTTGAGAATGAAAACCTTATTTTACTGGCACTTAAAAGTTCTTGGGTTGCTCTTCTTAGTAAAATACCTTGGTAGAAGATAAAAAAAATTTAAAGGCATTAAAAAAAAAAAAAAGAGTTAAAACTGGAAATGAGAAGTTCCACAGAACAGAGGAGAAAAAAACAAACCTCAAAACAATTGCACTTTCCTAACATAGGAGAAATAGGAAATCAAACTGTGCCAGGAAGCTCAAGAACTGTGTAAGAACAGTTAGCCCTATACTGGTGCCTCTAGGTGTCAGAAATTAAAGCCTGTGTGCAGCAGCAGCTCTGAACTGCAATATAACAAAATCTCCCTCTTTAGAATGTCTGCTGTCTCCTGGGAAGGACAAAGACTTCTTTCACCTTAATAAAAAATGCATCTTCTCCAGATTATTTTCATCAGAAACTGCAGTGTATCATCACAACTAATAAACCTCCAGTACGCGTGAGGAAATGGTGACTGGCGGAGCATGTTCTTTTGCTTAAGGAACGCGCTTGCCGCTTTCTGCAGTAAGGTGTATGAGGACAGGGGAATACTCCTTAACTTTATTTATTGTGGGATGTCTGGCCCAGATTCTGGATGGAAGCAGTCAGTCTCACCATGTGCTGTGACAAGCACCTGGAATTCAAGTAATAAGCAAAAGCCTTTCCCCTCTTCAGCGGTGTGTAGAAACTTGGGAGTTCTTCAGGTCTATAAACAATTAGAGCCAAAGATTTTTGGTGTAACAGATATTTAATTTGGAAGGATTTGCTGCAAAACATCTATTACACATCCAGGTGTCAACCCCCAGGGTCCATTCCACCTAACCTCTCTGTTAGTGGGTACCTCTTGCTTTACACCATGTTTACAACCATCTAGCCCACAGGGGACTCCAGTTTCCGAACAGGAGTCCACAGACACTTTGTCCTAGCAGGCCTGAGAAGCTGCTGGCCAGCTGACAAACTCTGACCGAGTTCCCTTGGCCAAAAGTTGCCTACCAGGACTTGGCTGCTGAAGGATAAGGGACAGGTGTTTTCCTTGCTGCGGGCACAGTGCCAGATGCCAATCAGTGATGTAGGGCTCCAAAGGCACCAAATAGCCTCTCTCTAATAATTAGAAATCTCTAATAATAAAATTACCTGGTAGAGCAAACTGATCAAAGCAACACAAACCTGAGGGGGTGAAAATAGAACACAGGTCACTTTATTGTCAGGTGGACGAGGAGTTCCTCTGTTGCTGTAATTATGTCTCAAAGAAACAGCACCAGAAGTGAGTGATAACATGACTGCAAGCAGAGAACCCGAACGCCAGCATTCTTCCTCTGACGCTCACAGCCCACTGTGAGCAGTCCAGGAGGTGATCCTCTTCTAGAAGGACCCTCAGACTCTTAGCTATTACCATGGTGGCAGTTTCACCCACTTGCAGCAACCTCCTGTTCAGGAAGCTCATTACAGGTGCCAGTGCCAAATTTCCAAGTTCCACCAAGGTTCCATCCCCTCTACTCACACTCATAAATGGACATCTCCTTTCTATAGCTCCAATTCATGGCTTTGCTTTCTCTACCTCAAGTTCAGTATCTTCCACAAAAAAAGCCTGACACCCTCTGCCACAACTCAAGGCTTATTTTTTAATTGCTGCCAGGTTTTTGCTGGAGAACCAGTAAGCTAAGCAGGGTGCTCCGAGCTCCCAGGTTCAGCATATGAATATACTTGAGTTGCAAAAGGGGTACTCACACTTCTACATCACTAAAAACACCCATTGTATCAGGCACAGTTCCCATTTCTTTTAAAAATAAATATTTATAAACAAAAGGAAGAGATTCAGAGAACTACAAAGTTAAAAACTTTCCTGCCAACAGCACAAATGTTTCTCATGTACAGCCACAGGAACAAGTTGTACACCAACATGAGCACTGTCTAAAAAACTCTCTCCTCATCAGCTGCCTCAGTCCACCCGCACAGAGATTCACATCTCCCTTTGCAGCAGCCAGCTCTTCTGCACTTCTCCAGGACTTGTACTGGAGCTGCTCAATCTCCTTTCATGATCAAGTCCTCAATATATGCATCCAGTTCATCATCTGTATTAATATCAATGTCCTGAAACCAAAGCAACAAGGAATACCAGTGAGAAGTGAACACTGAGGAACAGCACAAGAAAAGAAGAGTCAGAGCAGCTTAGCACCCTCTGTTACATCTGGCCTGCTCAAACCTCTATGCCTCAACCTCCAGCACCCTCCAGCTGCTGACAGCTTGCAGTGACAGAATCC
Organism: Pyrgilauda ruficollis; assembly: GCF_017590135.1. NCBI lineage: Eukaryota > Metazoa > Chordata > Aves > Passeriformes > Passeridae > Pyrgilauda > Pyrgilauda ruficollis. Next base: position 11,527 of record NW_024531043.1, read on the forward strand.
CTTGCTTTCCCTGTCAGCATCCAAAGACAACACAGGAAACCCATCAGCACCTGATGCTCAAACAACATACTCAAGTGATGGATTTACTGTACTGATTTTGGTCGAGGCAGGTTTGGTTGGGGTTCTTTTAGATTTAACACTTTTTCCTAACAGGGAGAAACTGCTTCCAGATGCTTTCAGTAGCCTTTCCAGGTTGATCCAGATTTTATTGAAGTAGTTTTTTAGTTTAAAGTTAGTTTATTTATTTAAATGTTTTAATTATATATTTTCTATTTTAATTTAATAGTATAACTAATGTATCAATTTCTCTACAATACTTTTTCTATATTGTTTGTTTAAAGGTTTGCATTTCTGTATGTGGAGTTCAGAATCTGCCCAAGATTGTGGCAAAAATTCCCTGATGAGCACTGTCTATGCCTGTGCCTGGGGAAATTCTCAAGCAGCCTCACGACAGAGAACAAACAGAACCTGTGCATTACATGAGAAATACACCATGAGAAATCATTCTGTGAGAAATAACACACATCAGACTGCCACGGCCTGGATCCCAAGTGTGGGCAGTGACAGCCCAAGCTGTTCCCAACTGAGGAAGTTGGAGCCCAGTGAGACACTGGAGTAAAACACTTGTAATGCCTGGAGGAGATGAGCCAGGCTATTCTGAGACAGCTCAGGATTTGCTGCTACTCCTCACCCACCTCCTGCACTTTCTGTAGTAGGGCCATGATATTAGTCCTCAACTTCTGCAGTTTCTCCTCTGTTTCCCTCAGCTTCCTTTCTAAGTTCCGGAGGTTTTCCTCACAGGCTTTGGCCCGGGCATCGGCACGTGTCTGGTATGAATTGCACAGGTTCTGCAGACCCACCTCATACTGCTTAAAATATTCTTTCTGTAGTAGACAAAACACAACAGATGTCATGTTAAGAGAAAGCATCAAGCATCACAAAAACATGAGCACTCACGCGCTGTAGAAGATTCAAACTCCTGGCACCCATGATCAAATCCTCCCTGCAATGTGCCCCTGCACACCCTGCCCACACTCGTATTTATATCTGATTTGCCTATACCAGCCAGCACAGAATTCACTCAGCTTTTCACATTCTTCCAATACCAGAACTGCCCTCAAAGCTGCTTGAATTTAGATTAAGGGTGCAGTGTTCTTTAAAAGGCATGAACCCACAGGTATGCTGTAGGCCTGAATCTCCTGTAAACTGTGAGTATCCTTGGTACAGATCACTCAGACATCACAGCCTCTCACTGCAAGGTAGGGACAGCTACAGTAACCAAAAGCCCCAGACACAACCAAGGTGTCCCACGGAAGAAGCAGCAAATGCCAGCAGATGCCAGAGTTAACAGAAGGGGAGGAGACAAGAGAGAGACTGCCAATACACACACTGCCAAGTCTGAGAGTGCAAAACAGAACTGGCTTTGGTCATGTGCTCATCGGCAGGTGGCTTTTTACATGCGCCTCCTTGGAAAAGTCTCTCTTGGTGGTATGTTGGAGAAGGAAAAAATAAGAGAGGCCAGTTCCCTTGCCCTGCATTCCAGCCAGCACTAGTACCAGGTAACATTCCTCCTAGTACCAGGCTGCTGGTGGAAGCTCAGTCCCACCTGTCCTGTGCTCAAATAAACAGAGGTCAAAAGTCTTAAAGTGTGCAGCTGACTTGCTGGCAGTCAACCTGCTCTCCAGGGGAAGCGGGAAGGGGTTTACTTCCATGTTCTCTCACATTAAAGTAAATGGCCTATAAAGGGATTGAATCCACACTAACGTTGTGGCTTCAAACCCTGTATGGGCCATTTACCCAGGAGTTGGACTCAGTGATCCTCGTGGCTTCCTCCCAACTCAGAATATTCTGTGAATCTGGGGATAATTATTTGTTATTATTTATAAGATTGTCTCCAGATAAGTTAAAAGGCTGGGAGCAAAACAAGCAGATATGTCTACCTCCTGCTTCTACAAGCCTGTAACCTGGTCTCTCTTTTTTAGACGTTTAACAACAATGGTTAAGAATTTAAGATAGTAGCAGACAACAGCATTCCCACACACTTGCATGGTAATTTAAAAAATCCTCAGACAACTCTTACAAGACCCAAGGCATCTCTCAGAGCTCTCATTCTTTTCCTCAGCTATGTTAGTCTGCCAAGGATCCAAATTATTTTTTCAAGAGTGCGCTCCTGCATTATCAAGACGCACATTTGCCACAAGAATGGAATATGTGTGGGGAAAACACATAAACTTACTTTTCTAGAAGTACTGAACTCACCAGGGGAAATGCCAACAACCCTTCTGAGCTCATGGAACTCAGCTCATTCTTGGAGATTGGAAAACTTGGAGGCAAGAAGTATCGCAAACAATTCCTATGCAGGAAAACAAAAGGCAAAGCCAGAGCTGGGAGTTTAACAGACTGAAGCAATCAGACTGCAGAGCTCACAAGATTTGCAGTGAACCCACCGAAGGATCTGGACTAGTAAGTCAACTGTTTCTTGGCTGCTGCTGGGACCAGTGGTGTCAGGCTCGATTCTGACGCAATCTGAGGTAGAAGGTTCAGCCACGACCACCTCCTCTTCCTGCTGTGTGTCTGGAGCCTGGTAATCAGGAGAGGGAGGCTTCATAAGCCTTACATCCTCACTGCCCTTCTCTACCCTGAGAAAAAGTATTAAGGGAATGTCAGGAATCTTTTTTTACATTGGACATACCTGAAACACGGTTAACAGTTTCAGCAGAACCTGTACCCAAGTGTCACACAGACCTCGAGATAACACAACAGCTGCCTCCAGGGCTGGCATCAGAATGACAGACTGATGGAGTCTGTCATGCCCATTCCTTATGAAGCCCTGGACAGTCCTGACCTCACATGTTTCCTGACATGACAGCAGCATATTTGTCTTCAGTATTTATGGCAATAAAACAGGCCCTTCCTCCCAAAAACAACCCCAAGCCTCCAAAATTCAGTAGCTCAAGATAGTTACCAGCGATCCCTTGGTGTGGTGTCTGTAGGTACATAATCAAACTTCACCTTCCACCGGATTGCATGCCTGACCCTTTCCACTGCTGTGACACGGCCTGTGAACCATTCCTTGTTCACACGCACTTCCACGTGCAGCCCCTTATCTGTGAGAGGGAAGCAAAGGTGTTTGTAAACATTCAGCTGCTGGAAAGCACATTCCACAGGAACTCTAGAGATTCAGGCACCTCAGCACGGAGCACGCCTGTGACAATGCCCTCAAACAGTACACACACCATCAAAACACAATGGGCACACAGGTCAGCTCCTGCTGAGAAACATGAAGATGCATGGAAATGAGCTGGCAATTCCAGATGGGAGATTTCTCCTGTACTCCAAGCTGTTTGACATTGGCTTTACAGTCTCTTGATGGGTCTAGGAAAATTTACCACATGTCCCTAGTGGGCCACTTTCCAGACAGCTCCCTGGAAGCATGCTGAAAAGATGCCCTGCTCTGGCAGATAGTGCAGTACCACCCCAGCTATCACCTTTCCTGGGCTCTCCCAGTCACTCTTCTCTCACAGCAGTGCAGCAGATCTCGATACAGTCCTCAGCATTTTCCAGCTGACATGGCTGCATGATCCACTCAGGATGGGTGAACATGCCAACAGGTACACTCTGCAGCCCAGCCCCACCCCTGACAACATGACACAAACATCGATCACAGACCTTTCCGTGCCACAATTGCCACTGGTCTAATCAAAGGGTTCTCAGCCAAAATTTTTCATGCAAGTCAGAGTAATCTTGGGGTTTGGAATTCAAATCTATGCTATTTTTTATTTTAAAATCTCATTAATGAAATCACACAGTTGACTGGCACTACAGTTCTTTTCTACGTCAGATACTGGCAGCAGCCCAAAGGCTCATTTCTTACCTTTCTGTGCTTTCTTCAGTTCCAACAACTCCTCCTCTCCAGCACTGTCTGTGAGCTGGAAGCAGAGAGAGCTCACATTAGTCACCTCCCATCAAGATTATAAACACCTGACAAGTACCTTTTGCTGGGGAAACCAGCACACTCTTACCTCTACCACCACCTCATTGGAATCCTTCTCCTCTTTCACTGCCAAAAATTTTCCTCGTTTTGTCCTCTCCTTTTTGGGCTCACCCTCCTCCTCAGAGCCATCCTCTGGGATGTTCAAGGCCCTTTTTCGAGTGCTGGAGGCCTGAAGGAAGCAAACAAGCTATTAATTCCAGCCTGCTTCCAACCAAAACCTTCTTGCAGCCAAGTTAAAAAAACAAATACCCCCCACCCCCAAAAAAATCAAAAAAACCAACATCCAGTATTTAATTTGGTAGTTAATGAGCTTTTCTTGAAGGTTTTAGAGGTGCTACATCATCATGCAAACACTCACTCACCCCACCACTCCACACACTTTTTTTTTTCCTGGAGAAACAATCTGGTCTAACAGGAAAGAGATGAGACCAGTCTTCTCAAGGGGTATAAATGGCACCCTAAACCAAGAGTAAAGTTTTTTTGTCCTGTGCAGTGCCCACAGTGCACAGATCACAATACAGAACAGATAGGCTTACAAGACAGTGGGTGAAGAGCTGAGGGGTTTCATCCCATTGATTCTTACCTGTAAACATCTGCCAGAGGCAGATTTCCTTACTGCTGGCACCTTGGCTGCTTTTGGATTGGGTGTCTCACGTGAGCTTTTGGGGCTCTGTTGGCCAGAGCGCGACTTCATGCTTGTACCTGGTTTGGCAAGAGTTTTTAAAGTGCTGTTGGACTTCCCAGCTGTCACAGTGTGATGGTGTGTCCTGGAAGTGCTGGCCTCCTCCTTGAAGAGCATGCTGGCTAGCTTGGGGGAGCTGGTATTTGGACGATCTAAAGAGCTCTTTTTCAGGTGAGTGCAGGACTTGTGAGGAGGTGAAGATCCTGGTGGCCTGCTGGGAGCATTCTTGATTACATCAGGCAAAGGAGGAGATCGTGGGCGCTGAGTTCGGGTGTGCTGAAACAAAGGAGGGTAGAGAGAGAAGAAGTGTACAAGAGTGGGGAACTGCTGTTCAGAACAGCTAAGGAAGCATAAAAGAGTAAAAAGCCTACAGCAGGATCCCACTTACCTCCCTTGAAGGCCGTGTAGTCACTTCCAGAGGCAGTCTCGTTAAGTCAGCTTGAGATAGAATTGGAGTGGTTTTCTACAAAAAAAAAAAAAAAAACAAACAAAAAAAAACCCACCCAAACAAAACAACAACAAGAAAAAAAAACAAATCAGAAAGGTCATGTTTACAAGCTGCCAGGGGCTGCCTGAACCCATCCCAGCAGTTTTCCAGGCTAAACCCAACAATTATATGGTGTGTTTTGTGTCCTTCAAAAGACATCCCTTCAGCTGTCATTTCCATTTTCCCAACAGAAAATTAAATGCAAGCTGAGATGGTAAATTTCTGTTATCACAATAGCCCCAGCCCCATGAAGGAGCATAGATGGTTTCAGACTCAGCAGCAGCCCTTTGCACACAGAAGTCCATCACACTTGCTCTGCTTAGCTGGAGACCTCCAGACTCACCTGCAGAGCTTCCAGCTTTTTCTGCTGCTGGCGGATTTTCTCTGTCAGTTGTTTCTGCTTTTCCTCATTTGATTTCAAGTCTTTTTTTAGAGTTCCCAGTGGTACCTTCTGCTTCTGCTCTGCAGCCTCACATCTAGCACGGAGGGAAGGCAAGACAACCTCAGCAAGGACAGCAGAACCTGTATCATCTCACACAGGATTATCCCAACATCCCATTCCAAATGCAGCAGGAGAGCCACTTGCATTTCTGCAGTAGTCACAATCTCAAAAGCAGTGGTTTTCATCTTGGAAAAGAGATATGAATTAAGGATCAAAAGCACAGTTGCTAATAAAAAGCATTTATGCTGGAAATCACCAATTCAGAGCCCAGGAACTGTGACAGTTGTGACAGCTTCTGTACTGCATCTGTACTCCAGACTTTTTCAGCAATTTTCCTTCCTATCAGCTTATTTATTCATATCAGTTCTTCTTTCTACAGACTTCTCTCCCTTCATAAAGGAAAGCACAGTACCAGAAACCCATGGCTAAGATGTTACCACAAGCCTTCCAGTCTCAGATGCCTTCTGCCTTGCCACTCAAGGCCAGGCAGTGTCCTTTACAATATCCTGTAGCTATTTGCTTTGTCCTTTGCTTTCCTGTGGCTGTTCAGCCCATGGCCTACAACAGTGGTGAGTATCCTACTCTTACAGGTCCTCTCAGGTGCAGAATTCTGGAAGAGTCCTTGAGAGAGAAGGAAAATAGAGGTAGGAAGTACTCTCTCAAATGGACTGGCATCACCTTTGAAGTGCTGGATGAGCAGCTGGCCCTCAGGAGCACTGCCAGAGGAGGAAGAGAGGACTGAGCCCAGGTTCATCTCCTGTCACCAAACAGAGTGACAAGGCAGACAAGGATCAGCGATGCTGGGGTAAAGTCATGGAAGAATGATTTGAGCCAGAAAAGCAACAGACAGCCCTTTTACAACCCAAGAGATCCAGCAGATCTCACTCTGCACTGGAACCAAGCTGGTAACCTGCAGATGTAGTCTTACTAGTAAAGGGAGAACCCTGCTCTCACTGTAGAATGCTCAAAGCTCCAAGAAGCTGGGGACAGATGATTCTATCAAGATCTCTATCTACCAGATACACTCTGATCAGTTTTGTGAGTGAGAAGGAGCACAAGCAGCAGTTCCTCCATCAGCCTCTTCCCTGCTGATGCACTTTTCATGGTTACTTCCTTGGCTAAGGAAGTGTGTATCATCACTGCAAAATGACTACCTGACATGAAACCTGCCATTCCCAAAGATAAAGTTGAACAAGTGGCACCTTAAACAGGTTTCTCAGCACAGAAATGCATCTTCCAGCTCATGGCAAGGCTGGAAGCATTGCCAAGCTGTGTCTTACAGCACAGTAAAGAACAAAAGCACTTTGAGTTCTGTGTAAAGAAAAATTCAGACTACTCATGGCATCCAAACCCAGAGACTGCATCACTGGAGGGAGCAAATCTGAACAAATGTATTTTATCTTGGTAGTCAGAATGGACTAAAACCAAGACTCTGACAGTGCTCAAGGAGCTCTGAGACACACACATCTTTGGCTGGTGCTTCAGCCACCCATTCAAATGACATTTGGGATCCAACTGGATATCTGATAGGAAAATTGAGGCAAGCAAGCCTGACATTACTTCACAGTGTGAAACAGGGACACTGCCTTCTCTATAACAAAGTGAGCGATGGTGGCACCTGGTGCTGACATCAACACAGACAGTGGCACTGGAGGGAGTAACTGCTTCCCATGACACACACTGAGAAGTGCATTCAGCTCCCATGATCAGGAACACCACACCACAAGCAGCCACTGAAGTGTAGGTGGACAAACCAGAAGGGCGGAGAACAGCTCAGTGCCAATAGTAGACACTGTGCTGAGGCAGCCAAAACTACCATATGACCTCTGATGCCAGGAGTGTCTCAACACCCAACATTGCTCTGACATTGCTTCATTTCCAATTTGGCTGGATGAGACCATGCACAGAGCCTCACAGTACACAAGCCTGAGGATGCCACCCATGTGCTTCTCAAATCCTGTCATCCTTCAGACACTACAAATATCTGTAATGGTCAGGACACAGATATGAAGGTGTCCAAACTCTGCACAAGGATCCAACAGTGCAGCACCTGGAATTTGCCCCAGCCAAAAGCCAGAGGAGTGCTGGAGAAATTTCTGCTCCACGTAAAGGACACAACTGCACTCACTGCTGGAAAGCACATGTAAGCCTACTTAATCAAAAAATGTCCTGGAGTTATTTATTCTCCCAGAGTAAGACTCCTGAGATCCCTTTCAAAGCTAAAATGACCAGAAGTTTGGCTCACCAGTGCCAAGTACCCCACCTGCCCTTTCTCAGCTTCCTGCATGGGGGATGTAGGATGGTACAGCATACACTGCGGAGGTACTGGGACCCACTCCAAACAACACCTCAACATGTTCTCACATGAAAAGCAGCCACCCACCACCAATTTTCAAGGCATTGCAAATAAAAAAATCTAAATTCTTTCATCAGTAAATCAAGTTCCTGGTAGGTGATACAATAAAGACCCCATCTGCAGACAGAAGTGCACAAATATAATGGCAGGTGAGGAGACCTGAATAACACCCTTCCATGGCTACCCTCAGGCCATCCCAGGAATTGCCATCCCAGAAGCTTCCAGCCCATCTAGGGTCCATTTCCACAAGCCCAGAGGTCCAAAGGCAGCTCAGGGGATGTGAGGGCTTTTTGGGAATTGTGGAATGCAAATCTTTTCAGAGGAACAGAAACCCCTTTTGGGGTCCTGCCAAGACTGTCCTACGGCTGCCTCAGCCCCGGTGTCTGGTCAATGCGGGCAACCCTCTGAAACATCTTTTGGATCAACACGAGGAACCAAAAGCAAGTAAAGGACTGAGATTATTTGGGAAAAACAAATATGGGAAAAATACACTACAACAAGAGGCAGTTGTATATAAACCTTTGGCTGGTCAGTACACCTCTGTGTACTAACCTCCGTGTCTCCCCCTTTCCTAGATGAGGGCCTCTGTTCCGCATGCGTATCTGTGTACTGGGGTGCAAGTGCCAGCAGCTGGAGCGGGACCATCGGTCCCAGTGACACGTGCCTGAGTGCCACCAGCTGCTGTGACTACGGGCAAGTGAATGAACATGAGCCACAGGAATGTCAGGCCAGAGGAGCTAACCAGAAGGCTACCTGGGAGCAGGGGAGGGGATGTCTAAGGGTGACCTACAGGAGCTGATCACTAGAGACATGGGTGAGTCTCCCAGCTGAAGGAGATGGGTATAGGGGTGTAGGTGAAACTGTGGGTGTCTCTAGGCAGAAAGGATGTGGGGAAGTGCAAAGATCCCACTCCACCTGGGGATCTATCCTGCCCATGGCAAAATTAATATAATCTAAACCTATAATTGTATTTCTGGTGTCAGTGCAGAAAAACAACCAATTATTCAAATTTCACCATATCACTTGGTTGATAGGCTAGAGGCAGCTATCTGGGGTCCACCTGGTTCCACCCTGCTCAGGCAGGGCCACCCAGCACCAGGAGCCTAGGACCATATCCTGGAATATCTCCAAGGATGGAGAAACCTGGGCCACGATTTGGTCACCCTCACAGGGAAAAAAGTGTTTCTGATGTGCGGAGGGATGCTCCAGCATTCCAGTTTGTCCTCCTGGTGTCTGGTCCTGCCACTGGGCACCACTGGGAAGAGCCAGGCTCTGTCCTCTTTGCAGCCTGCCTTTATATGTTTCTATACATTGATGAGAATGCCCTGAGCCTGATCAGCTCTGGGATGGACAGCACACACCAGTGCTGGGGCTGTCCTCTCTAAGGACAGGACTTTGCATTTTCCTAGTTGAATGTCAGGATAGGTTTCCACTGGCTCATTTCTGCAACCTGCAGGTCCCTCTGGAGGGATCTGTGACTGCCTGGTTTGTCAGCTGCTCCTCCCAGTTTGGTGTCACCTGTCACTTGCTGAGGATGTCCTCTGCAATCTGCACATTGCAAACGCCCACTCAGCATTCAGGTCCCCATACAATTGCCATTGCTGCTTTTTCACAGACTGTGAGTACAACCTAAAGGTACAGAATGCCTCCAACTGTTTTCAAAGAATAGACGACCAGGAAAAAGCTCCAAATGTACAGATAAAGCACCTTGCAGAAAAGTCTTAATATTAACTGATTCTTACCTGTCTTGTTCAGGATCAGGGTTCATAGAGCACACCCAGCTATCAGGGTAGTTCTTCTCCACTGAGCTCAGCTGGAACGGGAGAGTCCGCCACTTCAGACAGACATCTGTCAGACACACACTTTGCAAGTCAGAAACACACAGCCTGAGACATATCATTTTTTCCCATAGCCCGTTTAATGCCCAAGGACCACACCAATAACAGTAAGTGGCCAAAAACAAGTGAGACAGTCACAGAATATATTGAGTCAATTATTTCTTTGTGCTCACAAAACGCTTGAATGAAACCCTCAAAGACAAACCCTCAAATGCAATGAAGCCTGGCACCAACCAACACCAGAGGACCTCACACTCCTGCTGCAACTATGACATATAAAAAATGAATTGAACAGCCAGTCCAGACATCATAGCTCAGCCCAGCAGCCAGGCTGTTTCTCAATTATACCAAAGTAACACAAATCACAGACATATCCACTTTAAAAAAATTCTATTAAATTTTTGATGAACCAGGAACACAAATTTGTCTTCCAGAGTATTGCTAGCCTACCAGGAAACCAACAGCTTCACAAAATCAAGTTCTGCCAAGAAAATCCAAATGTCCTTAAATGAGGCTCTGGAAGGATATCAACAAGGGAAGACAAGAAGGAGAGCAAAGCCCCTCCTCCTTCAGAAGAACCTTGAAAAGACTGAGACAACCATCAAGGCAGAAGAGCCTAACAAATAATTCCACAAGAATGGCCTCACATTCCTTCCTACAACCACATCCTCAAGTCCCAGGGAGAAAATAAGGGAGTTTGGTGACCCTCTACCAGGTGACAAAGTGATGGTGTGGAGCTTCCCATTACTCTAACAAGGGCTTAGCCAGAGCTGTTTAGATGTGAACAGAAGAGAACTTGCATTGAATTCCAAGGTAACTGTAGAAGGTTCCCTCTGTGCTGACACAGAGCTGGCCAGTGCATCAGGGTACAAACTACTTGGCCACTTCCCATTGCCTGTGAGGATGTTTCAGATCTTATTCTGGTGCTGGAATGAGTGCCTTTGGTGAGTTCCAGTTCATATGACATTTCTAAGCCTGCTCTCAACACTGCTACTGGCCATACCTGCCCTGCTCTGTCAGAAGATCAGTTGTGAAGATCAGTTAGTGAACTGTGAAGGAAAGGAGCCTTATGCCAGGATGTCACAGAATACCACTGAGTGCAGACAAAGGCAAACTGCAGAGAAGACAGGCCCTAGGAAGGGCTAATGATAGTCCATCCCAAATCTCCTATGCATTTAACTGTCCCCATCTGCAGCCAGGAGTGTCCCTCCCATTCCCCAGAGAGAAGCAGCTGGATCAGACGCACCGCACTGAATTGTGGTGGGGATCTCCATGGCTCTCCTGCGCTTGTAGCGCAGTTCACTAGATGGAGGTTGGTTCCAGTTTGCTGATAAATAACCAAATTCATCCCAGAACTTGATGATACCTCTCTGGGCTGGAAAACAAACCACATCCTGCTCAATATGGAGCCATTATCACAAAATCACCATCTGCACTTTTGGCTGACCTCCAGCCACCCAAATTTCTCCTTCCAGACCCTGGTAATTGTGAAGCTTCATTACCTATTGCAACATCCTTCCAATACTGAGCCAAATGCTCTCCCATGGCCTTCAGCAAGTGTCGATACTCCTTGGCATCAGCAAAGTCTTGTTTATTATGGGTTGGCTCCAGAACCAAATAGGGCACATCCACCACGCCTACCACTCCTCCACATGCCCTGGAAGAGGGACACAGAGTGACACAGAGGAACACAGATTAAACTGATAGGCTGGCAACCTGAACTGTCATGCAAAATGTAAGATGGGCTCAAATATTTGTACTTGCTGTCAAGACCTATTTTGCTAATCTCTAGAATGAGGCACTAGTACTACCAGCACTCATCAGCACAAATGCCAAGCACTTCATACTGCTGCAGGGATGACTAAAATTTGTGCAAAGAACTCTCTATCAAGAAAACAGGGAAATATGAGGCAGTATTAAATATAACTTATTTGTCAGAATGCAAACTGAAGGCTGACAAAATGAGCAGGCCTCAGGCTCATGAAGAATGATTAATGCAAAACATGGTCATTGCACAGCCTAAGTTAGATATAAAAATGTGTCAAACTTAAGCAAAGGTTGCAGAAAAATCTGAAGGACTCACATGCCACCCTCCAGCTGTGGGCCCACCTTCTCATACATCTTGATCAGCCGACTGCAGTTATAAATGAACATGCCATCCAGCTCGCGCTGCTCAATGTTCACCCCAAAGATAAAATTCAGCTCCTTGGGCTCCTTCAGTGCCCTGTAGGAGACAAAACAGAGCCTCTAGGGATGCTGGAAATAAAGCATACTATTTGCTGATTTAGAGAGAGAGGACATGGAAATCCAGCACCCTTGAGCATTAAACTGCTACTTCTGAAAAATACAAAATATTTGCTGAAAGAGCATTACAACTGAATATGAACAAAATACAAAAACTCTGCAATACAAATACTAATTTAGGCTGGACAGATATTTTTTTATTTTGAATATGTTTTCTCCATCAGAACAGATTCTGGTTTTTACTTCAGATGTTTTTATTCAGTGAATTAGTTTTATGAGAGCGCTGTTGCATCCAGACTGGTCCTGTCCCATGCTATTTTTGTTTGTATTTTCCAGCTATATGTCCCTTTCTAGATAAAGCATGGAAATTCAGATTTCAATACAAAACTACAGTCTTGATATTCTGATTCTAGAAAGTTCTCCTAATGCCAAATTTCACAAGGCTGCTCCTTAAGTTCAAAGCTGGAGGATACAACATACAGCCCAAGCAGAGCTTTTTTTCTGGAATGTCAGGATACCAATTTGCAGGATTTCTCCTTTATCTATGCAGCAGATGACTCCAACAAAAGTTGGCCTCGAGTATGTTTGTGAGTCCATATGGATTTCTCAATCTGAATCTTTGGTTACCAGGAATTCTATCTCGATTAAGGCCAAAAGCCTTGAGATTTTCATCTCTTTGTGCCATAAATCAAACTCCCTGTGTCTCACAAACAAGTCCTGCTCTTCAACATACTAAATTAATCAGGTTCCACAGCTTCCCTGATACCCATGCTGAGGATTTTTCGTAAGGATTCTCAGCCTCAGGATGAAGGTTTCCTCAAATATGAGGTCCAAACTACTGCAAGGCAGAGCCTATACCATGGTCCTGCCCACCCCTCTCAATTTTGACCTGCTTTATATTCCCCACCTGCCCCCATCAAGTCCTTTGCAGTTATGTACCTTATCTTAATGAGGAATTTGACTTCTGCTTAAATGGTTAGCTGAAGATAGTGGAATTCTTTAAAATGTTCTGTTGACTGTCTACTAATATAAAATATTAGGAAGACCTGAACCATGCATGCATGAACCCTACACAATGATCACCTGCAGATATGAGATCTGAGTCTGTCTTAATGGTGAAACTTTTCAAAATAAATACCAAAATTAAATAAAATTCATACTAATTTTTTGTTTAAGGCCATCATCCCTCACACAGATGCAATGGCACATTGTGACACAACTTCATTTAAAACAGGTGACTGTAGTACATTCCTAGGAAAACACCTGAAATAGCAGCTTTCAGTAATTTCAAATCTCAACCTTTGCCAAGTGGGGTTTTGAACACTGTCAACTGCTGGGCTGGAATGTGACCCTTTGGTCTCAGCGCACTGAGGTAGAAAACCATGATTCAAGAGCATGAGCAAGTGTGGCAAAACACTCATCTCAGGGATTAATTTTCTTTTACTAACTTCTGGAAAAGAATGTAGAGCCTTATACTTCAAGAAATAGCATGTGCTCATCTACAAAACAAAAAGGACATCTCCTCATTTTTATCAGAGAGGACAGGAAGTAAAATTATCATCTAAACCATGGAAAATGAAGTGGTGGGTCAAAAGTCAGGGATTTAATTACTAGAAATTTAGAAGCTGTCCTACTGTCTGGATTCAGATCCAACCTGATCTTACACAGCCTTTGGAAACCAGAAAGCAGTTCTTTCATTGATGCACCCAGCATCAGGGAAACAGCAAAAAACTGTCCTAGGACATCCTCTGTAACTCAAGAATTTTCCAAAAGACAACAGGGATTGCTTAGTACAGAAGCCGTCCTATTATACACATCTTTCAGGATTTTTGTTTTCTGAAAGAAGTACAATGCTGTGGAAAAGCATAATCCTCTGAACTGCTTCTGATCACCAGTGACGAATGCAGGGACACAGAGAGGTAACCAGAATAGTGCCCCAGCTGCTCAATTTAACAGCCCAGGCATAGAAGACGCCCATGGGTATTTAAGCTTTGAGGTGAACAGAAATTACATGCAAAACAGGAGAGCTATATGAGCACCTGGAGCAAACAACCTAGGCACTCCAGAGTTTGGAAGCCCCTGCACTCACCGCTGCTTTGCATCCTTAATCCTTTTCTTGACGTCAGCCTCCCGCCGCATGGTGATGGCCGAGTTCTGGACCTGGCGCAATGTCACCTGCAAACAGGCATTGCATAGTCAAGCTGGGAAATTCATAAAATTCACTCAATTTATGATTTTCTGCTCTTTCAGGAAGAGCTGAGAAATGTTTTAAATGTAAAGAAGTCACAACTGGTAGACAGTGACAACCAGTGTGGCTCCACATGTAGGGCAAACTTATGCTAGGTTGTTTAAGCACCTACACAGCTGCTTGGAGGAAAATGTCTACATGTAAAAACAGGATTAAGGAAATTGAAAACAGTGCCACTGGAGCACAAGGAAACATCCAGGGCACTTGGATACTATTGTTTCCATTACATACCAATAGGAACCTCAGTGATTTTAAACTGGTGTTACCTGCTGACCTTTCTGGTGTCCCTGCCAGCCCTCCTCCCAACTCCTGGCGCCAGGGCTCAGCCTTGCCCCTCAAAGCCACAGTCCCACTGGAAGGAAGCAAAGAAGCCCTCTCCAAAAGCCCCTGCCCAAATGCCACAGAGACAGCTGCACAGGCAGCAGGGAACAGCCAAAAAGCCCGTAGCTCTAGTTCTGTTCCCTGGGCCACTTCCAACAGAGGCTGTCAGCAAACAGCACCTGGAATCTGGAGGTCACCTTCCCATGCAGGATATATTGGGTGTGTAGGCAGGGGAATACCAGCACACTTCTCACTTGGGCTGCACACCATGTGAAGATGGTGAAACACATCCAGTGGTGATGAAGCCATGGAGATGCCTAAATGTTGCTGGAAGTTCACTGCTGACTGTAACCACCACCTGCTTAACCAGCACACGACATGCTGCCATGGGTTGCTGCCCAGTCAGCATCACTCCACCGCCAGTGCTCCAAACATCCCTTGGTGCCCAAAACACAACATGCTGCCAAAAACACAAGGCTCACCCTGGACTCCCGCGTGAGATCCCCTCCAAGGCGTAGCTCGAGGGCACGGGCTTTGCTCTCCGCCTCACGAGCTTTCTCTTCCGCTGAAACATACAGGGACAAGGATGCTGTCAGCCGTTTGGTACAGACAGACATCATCAGGCATTCACCCAAAGAGAGCAACTCCAGAGAGCCTTTGCTGCACTGATGTGTACAAAGTTACAAAGGAAACACAAAAATGTACAAAAATCAAACCTTACATGACAGGATCCCACTGACATGGCATCTTAAACATGCTCAGAGGTCACAATCAACACTGGCACAATAGCAGGGATAAACTGTGCAAAAGCACATTTGAAGGAAGGATCTGTGAGGAAGACCACAAGGAACTGGAAAGTCTAAGGATTCCCTGTGGCCCTGCCTGCTCTGCTTGGTAATGTGATTCAGATAAAGGTTCTCACAAAACCAAGACTAAATTCAGGCTTGAAAAGGAGTTCCAAAGAGGTAATTTTCTTGCAAAGATTAAGGGAAAGGACTACTCTCAGAAATGCTTTTATCTCTAATAATTGCTAAATTTTGCCTGGAAAAAAGACAAATCTGTGCTACACGTTACATAGGACCCAGCATTCAGAAAACCTACCCTGCATGTGATCCTCGCATGCAAGAAACTTACCAAGTAAAAGGAACTCCCCTTTTTGCCTCTCTCCCAGGCAAACAGGAATGCTGACAATAGGCACATACCACCCTTGTATTACTTAAGATTCATTCAATAAACCTCATTTTCTGCAAGGATATTATGGACTGAGAGGACTCCTGAGTAAGAAGGAATTGGGGGTGCTGGTGCATGAGAGTTGGACCTTTTCCAGCTGTTTGCTTTGGCCCCCAGATACTTTCATGACCTGGGCTGATCCTACAGCATGTGCAGCAGGGGAGGGGGAGATTCTGCCCCGGTGCCCCGTCCAGGTGAGACCCCATTTGCAGAGCTGCCCCAGCCCTGGGACCCAGCACAGGAAGGACCTGGAGCTGCTGGAGAGCATCTAGAGGAGGCCACGGAGATGCTCCAAGGGCTGCAGCACCTCTGCTCTGGAGACAGGCTGGGAGAGCTGGGGGTGTTCAGCCTAGAGAAGGCTTCAGGGAGACTTCAGACAAAATGAGCTTTAAGATCCCTTCCAATACAAGTCATCCTGTGATTCTGTAATTTGGCAATACAAAGGGTGCATGCTGAGGGATGGCGTAGCTCACGCCATGGCAAACAATGCCTGCACCCCCACAAGTGGGGGTGCAGCAGCATGGTTACAGCACACCCAGAAGCCATTTCCCTCCCTGCTCTTCTCATAGGCAGATAAACTGTGGCTGTGAGACACTTGAAACAAGGAAACACACCAGTGGAGGAACGACCTTGCCTAAGATTTACATGGGATGAGGTAAGCAAGAAGATGACAGGATAGCAATTGGCTCCTAGGGATTACCAGTACCTCTCCAAAAAGCAGCACTCAGTTGCCAGCCAGAAGGAAACTGGAGTCTGTAGCCAGTCAGTTCACTCAGACGACTACAACACAAATCTCTTTTCCTTTCTATGCATTGTCCCATTGGAGTTTTGTTTGCCTCATTCCCACAGCAGCATGCTCTGGGGTTCACAGCTGCTTACCAAGGACTGTGCTGTGTGACTAGCCATCATGAAGAGACAGTCTGGCTAAATCAAGCCAACAGGAGGCTGGAGGCTGCTTAAAGCACTTGGTCCACTTCAATCAGAGCTTGTAGGGAAGTTGCTGGTGGGCTAAACATATTTGTGGCTAATGGAAAGAACACAGTGGTAACCCAGAAGGGCACAGGTCAAACCTGCTCCACTAATGCAGTGACAACTGAGACAGCTGACAGGGACCGATACAGTTACAGGGCTGAGGCCCCAAGGCATAAAGATGCGTGTCCTGTGCAGGACAGTGAGCACGCAGCAACTGGAACCCATATTCACATCCTCCCAGGGGACAACAGGCATGGTGTACCCATGGCACTGCCAAGCACGTCACTGGACACACCAAAATAATCTGAAATAATACCTAGAGCAGCACAGAGCTGTTAGCTTCCAGTACTTGACACCTGCATGACTCCTCACCCCTTCCATTTGTTTGCCTTCCCAACTTTGGAAGGGGATTTCCAGAAGTGAGGCAATAGCAATGCCAAGGTGCCTCCGTGCAGTACTCAGTCTCAGTTCAGAAGAACACAGAAAGCAGGTGATGGTCTTTCACAGCCACCTTGCCCAGGAATGGTACTTTTCTCCTAGGTCCACCCACTCACTTAGGAAGCTTATTGCATGAGGCAGGAAGTTAGTTCCTGGGGAATGAGAAGTGGCTTTTCCTCATCTTAAATATACGTATGTCTTCACTCCTGAGCCATAGCTCTTTAGATATGCTAAAGCCATGCCACCAATAGTCACTGCTGCTCATACATCTTCCCCACCCAGCTAGTTTTTGGTTATCCACTTTTGATTCCACAAGCTCATAAGCTACTTCCAGAGACTCAGGAACCTCTCAGTCTGACTGGTGCCAACACATTCCTTGTAGGCAGATATCTCTGGCATTCTGGAACTGCTGTTTGCTCAGCTGAGACGCACCATTTGTCACAATGTACTCCTGGGTTTAAAAGAGCAAACTGCAAATCATTCCTGGGTGATGATCCCTCTGGAGTACTGGAGACCATGAGAAAGTAATCATTTCTACCAGCAGGAGAACAAGAAAGCTTGGTGCTACAGATTAAATCTATTTTTCTACAAGTAAAGCAATGAGACATAGGCCTCAGAGGATAATACCCTGAGTGTGTTTTAGTCCTGGAGGCTCCATGTGAGGCTACATGTGTGCTCCAATCTTGCAGTAACAGTCTGAGGTCAGCTGGGAGTTTTCACCACAGTGTCCTCAGCCCTTTGCTCAGCACCCTCTTTCCCACAGAGGCACCAGGCTCATTCAGCGATCCCTGCACTCCCTGAAGCACTGGGCTGGTTTGGTGATCCCTGCACACCAAAAGCACTGGGCCAGTTCACAGAATCACAGAAACAATTAGGTTGGAAAAGACCTCTGAGAGCATGGAGTGGAACCTGTAACCAACACCACCATGTCAACTGGACCACAGCACTAAGTGCCACATCCAGTCCTTCCTTAAACACCTCCAGGGATGGTGACTCCACCACCTTCCTGGGCAGTCCATTCCAATATCTAATGATCCCTTCTGTGAAGAAATTAATCCTAATGTCCAACTTAAAGTTCTCTTGGCGCACCTTCAGACTATGTCTTCTCATCCTGTGACTACTTGCCTGGGAGCAGAGACCTACCCCCACCTGGCTACAGCCTCCTTTCAGGTAGTTTTACCTAAGCCTCCTTCTCTCTAAGCTAAACCACCCCAGCTCTTCTCATAGGACATGCACTCCAGACCCTTCATCAGCTCCGTTGCCCTTCTCTGGACTCACTCTTAACACCGCAATGTCCTTCTTGAAATAAGAACTGGACACAGTACTTGAGGTCTGGCCTCACCAGTGCTGAGTACTAGGCAGGAGGGGGAAGAATCACTTCCCTGGTCCTACTGGCCACACTATTTCTAGCACAGGCCAGGATGTCATTGGCCATCTTGGCCCCCTGGGCACACTGCTGGTTCAGTGATCCCTGCACACCCAAAGGCACCAGGCTCGTTTGGTGATGGTAATGTGTGTCATTTTAGGGCCAATGGGACCTGTTCTCAGCACTGGGACAACAATGGACACCATTTTTCAGTGCCATACACTAAACTCCACTACTAAGTATCACGAAAGCCTCACAGACTGCTTCAGGGAAGAAGCTTCTCTAAATCCTGCTCTTTGCATCTTCTTGAAAAGCAATGGGAGTGTGTGCTCAAGACCTGCCCTAGCTATAGGACTCCATGTAAAAATAAATTCACCTATGAGGATTGAGGCACACAATAAAATCTGCTTAAGCTTCATCTTACCAAGTCTATCTTGCCAGGCTGTACTTCCTAAAGGAAGAACAGAGAGCATGGCAATTCACAGCATTTCACTCTGCTCCTTTTCTCTGGGGCAAGGTCACAATCACACTGCTCTCTGTTACGCTGTACAGGCTGAATGCAGCACCATCCCTTGTATATATGACCTGCAGCCACACACAGACATGCCTAAAGCAGCTCTGATACAGGGGGAGAGGACACGTGCCTCCAAGTGATTTATGTAGTTGATTTATGAAACCTATCAGAAGATACAGGTCATAAATCACTTACAACTTCCAAGATTCTTCCATCACTACGGTATTTTTGCATCAAGGGTTAGGGAGGGACGCTGCTTTTTGTGTTAAATTTCTGGAGATCTAATGCAGTTATAATACAGTTTAATGCTGTATTTATATGCTTGCGTGATTGCTATATGCTGAATATCCAATTACGACAAACTAAGTTTTCCCTGATGATTACAGGACTTAACAGGAAAGGAAGATTAGATGGGCAAAAGGTATGCCTGGAACAGTTAAAACCAAACAAACCAGGGCTCCCTTGTACACCCAGACCAATCCCTTTACATTAAGTGACAGAATAAAAATCTACTTTTTTAACTGCCTTAACAGGAAAGGTGCTGAATGAAAACACAACCAAAAGCTCATAATATCTTAAAGGTGAGAGAAGAACTGCAGGCTGACAGGGCTCAGCCAGGCTTCTGCTGGAGTGGGGGCAAACTGCTGGGACTCCAAGGGTTATCCTGCACATCTGCTACTCAGATGAAATGGTCTCTGGGAACAATGTACATTCCTTCCATTGCATGAACATAAGTCTGTGTCATCTGCAGTTGATGCAATAATTCAGTTCCTGAGCAATTCCAGTGGACCCAGAGGCAGCCAACCAGGTCACACCAATCAAGGGTTTAGTCCTCCCCTTAGCAACGGATGAATGCACACCCTGACAACTTACCTATCCTCGCCATGTGCTCTGCTTTCTTCACCTCTTGCTCTGCACGGGTCTTGAAACGGTTTGAAGTATATTTGTACATCCTGTGATGATCAAAATTAATCAATCATCAAACTCAGCAATAAGGTCAAACCAAAATTTCATCACTGCATGAGAGAACAAGGTCCCCACATGCTACTCTACTCCTCCCAACAGATTCAATAAATGGAGGAGGTTTACATGTCATCAACTGGACATTTTTGGATGAAGCTAAGCAAAATCTTTTCAAGTCAGAGATGTTTTAGTAGTAGCCCCAACCACAATATCCTCTCTTCTCCTGCATTAACAAGTGGGGGTGAAATATATCCAAATTCTTGTAGCAAATCTCAAGACTTAGAGAAATAATTTCTTCAGAAGTAAAAAGGAGGAGTGAATATATATGGAAAGCTTCTCAAAACCCTCCTACCACAGCCAAATAACCTTTCCTCTAAACAGCTGTCCACAGGTGCAGTCTGACAGGTCCATCTCACACTGGGCTATCTCAAAGCAGAACAACAATTTGACCAGAACTTCAAGTTTTAGGACACTTCTGTATGTTTTGTATATGACTCACAACCTTGTAAATTGTGCTGGAGATGGAGCAGCTTGTTTCACCTTCCCTGTATGCTAACATGCCAAACACAGATCCAAATTCACTGACTGCTGCAGAGTGAGAGATTAGTGTTTGTGAGGCAGAAGCTCATGAATGTGTATTACCTCCAAGCACGTCACAAGGAAAGATGACACCTAGGACAAGCAGAGCCTGCAGGAACTCAGATCATCTTAAGACATGAGGTTTTGGATATACCAAGAGGAAAATCCCATCCCAAATGGATGGGATTAACTTTTTCAGTATTTAGCTAAAGCAAAAGCCATTAAAAATGCTGGTTTTACAGAGAGGCAAAAACACATGGGGATGTAACACTTGACTGACCAACTGATTGGAATCACACTTAGATCCTAATGACCGACAAAATTCCCCCCAAATGGCAGACAAACTGTCAGGATTCATGAGAAACAACCTTGTACTGATGAAAAGCTTTATTTACTTTTGTTTCTGTGGGTGAGCACACACGGTACTGACATCAGACATAGTCTCACCAACAGGAATCCCTTGCTCCCAAATCTAAAAAATTAATACCACAAGCACAGTTCCCGGAAATACATTTTGCTAAACTCATCTTCTGCTATTTGTAAGGATTTCCTCCCTGGGGAAAAAACAGGTGGGTGCTAAGACTTCCAGCAATCACAGTTGGTGATTTCATCATGTCAGGAGCTAAAGAGTCAGGATTTTGGTGGCGTCATCTCTAACCTATGTAAGGTTGATGAAAGCTATCTGGGGCCAGGAGACAGCACACTCTGAAAGCCAGGCTGCTTTCAACATGTTGGCATAACTACATTACTTCACCCACACCTGCCTGACTTCTAAGGCAAAAATAAAAAGACAGAGAAGCAGGTGAAGCTGAATTATCCCCCCATGCCCAGCTCAGCAGGCAGGGCAGCACTTGGGGGGGACCGTAGGGACAGCACTCCTTTGCTGTAGGGAGCACTGTAAGCAACTGTTGGGTGTCCTAGATGATGGCACCGTGAACCATCATGATCTTCAAGACTCTCATTCCAACTGCCTTGTAGTGTCCTCATGGAAGCACAAGCCTTGCATGTGGCCTGGCTATTTCTACCTGCACAGCCCATATTGCTAAACAAGCTCCAACAGGTACTGGGGAAGAGATGGAAGCAATCCTTCAGGAGACACAGGCCACTCCCAGGGAAGCTGGGAATGTGGTAACACAACCACAAAGGTTGGTGAAGGATCCACACAAAACCAGCCAGCCCCTGCCACCACGATGTTATCAGCTCCAGAAAGATGAGGGGAAGCCTCTCCCACAGAAACATGGGTGGTGACAAACAGAAAATTAGTGTCCTGCTCAGGTGATGCACTGTTATTCCTGAGAAACAGTGCAAGGGCTGCAAAACCTTTTTTTCAGTAAAGGCACTTACATACCCTAAATCCACAGTGGATTTCCATACATTGTCCTCTAACACCAACACACCGGAACCTGCAGACAAGCCACTGTACAGGCTTTTCCCTCAGAGATAAAGACAACCTGACTGACAGCAGGAAGGAGCCCCCTCTGAAAGAGAAGAGCCCTTCAGACGTCCCAGACAAGCACACCAGCTACTCAGGCTGTAAAGCAGCATCACCTCCACTGTCTGTTCCCCATTCCTTTGCTTGACCAGGAAGGTTCAGCATTTACCTGGCCCAGGCTACTGGGCCAGAAACACAGCCAATGCTAAAGAGCTGAGCATCGCTGCTACATCAGCTGACCCCAAAGGAGCACCATAATGGAGGTCCCTTCCCCCATGAACTCACACACAAAACAGTGCTGGCACAAATGCAAGGGATTAACCCAGTATTAACCTGCAGAGCACTCAAAGCCTAGTAGATAAATGAGGATGGTGAGCTCTGGCTTCAGCTCTAAAGGGAAAGTGAGGGCATAAGTGACCCTTTTCAGCAGGTTCAGGGAGAAAAATGTAAAAAAGCCCTACAGCTATGGCAGTAAAAGCAAAGTAACCACTTTCAGAATTGACTGATTTACTGGTTTTCTCTTTAGAAAGAGACACCCAAGGCAGATTTGAGCCCTCCTGAGGAAAAAGACAGCTTCCTCAACCTGCCAAGGGCACAGCATGGCATCTACCCCAAGAGCAGTGCTGGCTCTCAGAACCCACAGTAAAGGCTTTGATGGCTTGTCCTGATGGCCCACACAGCTTCTAGAGCCCAAAGCCAGCATTGGGAAGTCCAGCCAGAAGGGAGCAGTCTGGACACTCTCCAGAGAGGCCCAGTAAAGCCACAATAATTGCCACAAGACTGAGAAGATTTACACTGTGCTCTGCAGGAAGGCCTTGAAGTCTTTACTGCTCTGTTGCAGGAATGGGGATTTTAAATGTAGATGTCTTTACAATGTTCAGGAATTTGTATTGGCCTATCACTATAAGCAGATCTACAGGAGTCTGCTCAGATGTGGCACAAGCAGATCTGTGAGATACACTTGGCACCAGCACACATCAGCTTGGGGCTCCTTAGAATAGACTACTGACCACTTGAAGAAGACACTGAGGTAGACGAACATCTGGGGTGACCTGGGACACCTAATATTGTCATGATGCTAGGCAGCATCACCCACAATGATGGCATCCTGTCTATGAGTCTCACAAGAAGCATGTCTCTGATGAGATAAAAATCTGTGTCCTCCCCTGGTTTCTCTCCCTAGTACTTTTGATGGACTACAGCACAAGCAGAAGCAGCACAAGGCCCTCACATGTAGATAAAACATAGTCAAAAATACAGAAATCCAGAGATTCTCTACCCAGTAAATCAGGATTTACAGTGGCAAGTTCCCTGCCTTCCACAGGGGAACAACTGGCCTGGCCAGCATGAGGAGCAGTGGGTGTAACATTCTTTTATTTTGGTCAGGTTTCTGATACCATTTCACACAGTCTCATGTAAGGCGCTGAGGAAGCCTAAGTTAAAAACCAGCCAGGCTCTTCAGGCACTGTCAATGGTGTGACATTGGCCTGTGGCTACTAACAGTGCCTAGTAGGCTGAGAGTGAGCCCAAAATGCTATACCAAAAAAAACACAAATACTCTACAAAATTACTACTATTTGATTCAAATAAATTTTGCCAGGGTATCTAGAATGCAGACTGTGTGCTCCCAGAGAGAGTCTGCCTCAAGTAGACTGAAATACAGGTTTCCCTTTCCCATCCCATCCCAGTAACCTTTTCCAGTCTCTGTTCAGCCAACTGACAGCACACCCCAGCTAACTGTCACATTTTTTGTTTAAGGAAATCTAAAAGGAATACAGGGAAAGCTTTTTTTTAATCTCTATTCAAACCTGGATTAGCTACATATAAAAGCAACTGTTTCAAAGCACTCAGTCTAGCTTCTTTTTGGAAATAATCCTAACACCCACCATATGTATTTCCTTCTTCTGCTCAAAAACAACAACACAGTTACTGAACAGTTTTGTGTGAATATGGCATTTCATACAACCAGGATCTTAATTTCTTTGTTTGCTCTGAAAGGGAGCCAAATTGCACCAATGACTAATGCAATTTTCAAAGGCATTTGATTTTCCACTATGTATCTCTCTTCCCATGATGTCAGCAGCACACGCCATTCTCTTATGGTCTGATTCCGTGGCGTTAGGGTTAGGAATGGAATTGTGCATGATACACCTGGAGAGCAAAACACTACATCTTTTCTCTAACTCCAAATGGTCCCACACACCGCAGATCTTGGATCCAACACTTACCTTGGCTTGTAGAGGCAGCATGAGAGTCGTTTGGTTTGTACTTTGTGTCCATTGATGAAGATCCTCATCCTGGGATCAATGTAAAGCACAGCAGCATAGGCACGGAAGGAGCGGCGCTCCGGCTTGCTGCAAGAGAGCCATCTACTTCAGAATATGCCCAAGAGATACCCTTAGCGAAACAGACAGGTGAAAGAAAAGGTCTCTCTGTTTTAATTACCATGAAGCTACATTAAGTAAAGCTTTTCTTTAATGTTTTTTCTACCTATGTCTTCTCCAGACTCTTTGTTGAGCTGTACGTCATAACTACTGCTACAAGACACTGATACTCATGTTACTGCAACCTGAAGAGGGAGTTTGAATACATCTGGATAATAATGGCCAAATCTATAAACTGGACTATTTAACACCAAAAGTATGCCCACCTACCAGAGCGTCTCCACCCTTCAGTGAGTCAGTGGCACGCTGACACAGAACCTGCATTACTCACTGACACACATGGTACCACAACATCAGAAAGAAGAGGCAGTGATCAGTGGAAATCATGCTTGCCTTACAAACAGGCATTAAAGATGCTGAGATCCCCTGGAGGGCCCCAAGGAATTTGCTCAGTAACATCACTCTAATACATAGAGCTGCTTTACAGGGTCTAAAACTTCCTATGGAAAATTCAAGTACTGCAGGGAAAAAGCATGTAATCTCATCAAAAAGGTAAAGCTTGCTAGGTGTGCCCACGGAGCTCTGGGACTTAATTAAGCATTTGGCTAATTTCAACTCAGTTTTTTGTTTTCACGCTACAGGTGATCAACTCAGCAAACACTCAGCTCTCTCTAAACAGGAGCCTGTGCTCTTCCAGCTGCCCTCTGAGCACATCCTTCTTGCCCCTCTGCAGGAAGAAGTGCTCCCTGCTCCCTGATAGATGTGGCGATACACCCCACCTGCCTTCCATACTATCCACCCACAGAGGCTGACCTGCGCAGCACCTCATGTTTTGCCACAAAACTGAACAGCAATTTGGGAGCAGCACTGACTCACAACCAGCTCTCATTCTGATGAAAACATCTTTGATAGGTATAGAAAATTAAACATAAAGCTTAAGGCTCCTTTTTTATGGTGCCTAAAGGACATTGAGTCTTCTGCTAATGGCTAAGCTGAGATCAGCCATTGCAGGCATTCACCCCAAACACAGCCACAACACCCATGGGCTGACACACACATGAACCCCAAACTGCTTAAGAACAAACTATAGATCTTCTAAATTCTCTAATTCACTACAAAAAGAGAATCTTAAAAAAATCCCATGCACACAGTATATAGCCAAACCCTACACCAAATTTGATCAGGGCCTGTTACACCAGTCACACTTACGTTCCCTCTGGGGGTGTTTCTGCCATCTGAATATCTTGAGGGTCAGAAGTCACATCCAGCTCTGGCTCTCCATTATCCATTAGCTTGAGGTTAAAGATGATCACCAGGGTGCCTGAGCAAGTAACAAGTCAACCAGGTGAATCCCAACCAAACCCCAAATACCTCACTTGTGACCTGCACCATCCATATGTACCTTTCTCACCACGTATCTTATTGAACTGGTCCATCACTTCCCGTTCTGATTTGAAAGGGGAATACTTGTAAATGAGCTCCGTCTCAATAGCAAATTTCTCCATGTTGTCCGTCACAGGTTCACGGCTCCGTGCGTTCCAGGTGGGTAGGGGAACAATGACCTGCAAATCCCATTGTATTGAGAGTGACTCAGTCTCTCCCACTCCAGTCAGGCCCTCCTGCAGGTCATGGTCCAATGACCTCCTGACAGCCCCCTAAGTCACCACAAGAGCCCTTTCCAGCTCTTCAGTAGTTTGCATGTCTGTCAAATGCTCACAGATCCTCTCTGCCAGCCCCTGAGTTGCCTTCTTAAAATACCAGTCTCAGAGTGAACCATTCCCAAGTCGCATTAGTACTGGCTTTTTTTGCCCTTCTCATGTAGCAACTTTCATAATACTAAAAAAACCACTCTGGCTTAATTCCTCTCTTGAACTCAGATATCCTTCACTCATATTTATCCTGATCTCCGTCTTTGATTTTTTTAAAGGATGCTAGCAAGGTGATTTCTCCCATTTACAGTAAAAATATAGACAGAATTATAAACTGCAGCTGCACATCAAGGACACAAATCCTATTCTAGAATTGTGGTCAAGCCAAAAAAGTAGCCAGAGCTGCTGTGGGAATTACTTACTTTACTCTTCCCAACCTGCTTCAGTCATGGGCGGGCTACCAGCATGCACTGCCCCTCCCCAGCTTCTCTGCACAGGTCCCTTCAATCCCTCCCTCATACTACAAGATATTTTCTGAGATACCACCCCAGTGCAAATTTAAATTATCAACCCTTCCTGGAACAACAATGCCTGAGTTATCTATTAAAATATGCAAGTTTTTCATAGGTTGAACTACACTGACTTTTTATTAAAAATCAAAAATATCTGTAAGAAAACACACCTGCAGTTAATGACCCATGGGTAGCAACTTCACTTTTCCATTAAACACTTTTAATTCTCTACACAAAATCAAATCATCACAGTAAAATTAAATACATTTCAAACTCAAATTTTGTGGGAAAAGGAAAATGCAAGATGTCTGGGCATGTCCTGAACTTAGCATAAGCACACCTTTAAGTGACTGAAATAAGCCCTTCAAACTTGCTCTGCTCTATAGAGACTTCTGAATTAGAATTATAACAAAAAGGAGAAAAAAATTGTTGACTTTGCAGAAGCCCTACAGCATAATGCCAAAAGAAAACCTTACACTGATCCCACAAGAGTCACAAACAGCCCTGACACAGACTCTTCTGTGAGAGCTGGGCAAGTTCAGATGAGGCAGCATTCACTATACTAGTTCATTACAAGAAGCACATGCAAACCTCGTCAATGCCTTCTTCCTCATGGAACGTCCGTGATAAGAGGAGGCAAGTCATGGTGTTATCTTTCTTTGTGAACAGGATAAAATCCTTCCCAATCCGCATGGAACCCCTGTAGGCAGAGGTCAAACTGTGTGTTACACCTGATGCACCATACTGTTCAGAATGCAGGCCACATTAATGAGCTTTCTTCCCATTATGTTCAGTTATGAGATGCCAAAACCAGGTTAGGCAGAAGGGCTGAAACAGCAACTATCATTTCTCTCTAAACATCTCATTCCTTTCAGAAGGCATATCAATCTGGGCATTTTCACAATGTTTCAAAACATTTAACACCAGGCACAATTAAAAGGTGTACAGCACTGCAGATTCATACTATGTAGAAAGTTTAAACAAAAATTTTAAAAAAAGATTAAAAGACAACTGAGATGAGATGTGACAATAACCTTCAAATCTCTGAGCAGAAATGTCAGTAAGAAAGCAAGCACATTCCTCATTTCACGGTACCCAGAATCAAGTTTAGCAGTCTGGAGACAGAAAATTCATTTCCTAACCTAACTAAAGCCTTACTGACACTTCAGCTAAGGCAGCTTAGCAGCTTGTTGTCACAAAAAGAGACAGTCCCTTCGTTCTCCCCACTCTCCTATCCCAAATACTGTCTTTGCATCTTCTCAATCTTCTCTACCAAGTTATCCTGTTACCAAGCTCATCCAAAACACCTTAACAGATAACAATTAACATTTCATCAAAAGAAGTATTGGTGTTATGTCAGAGCATTTCTCTTCAGACTGCCTTAAGTCCACAGCACAGCAGTTCCACAACCTACCTTTCGCATATGTTGGGGCTTCAGGCAGTATCTCTCTGATGTAATAAAGTACCCCTCTTGCTTAAGGTTAGGAAAGGACAGAGATCTGTCCTGGAAGCATACAGTCAGGATCTGGGATCTGTCCTGCACTGCAGCTAAAAAGATCCCCTAATTTTTCTCCCAGGTTACTGAGTCCCACTGATTTCCCAAGAGGATGCATATAATCAAGCCACATGGGTAAGCACAAAGCATAACAGCCAGAGTAAGTCACAAAACCCTGTAACTTTTCCAAAGACACAGCAAACTTCTTCCTCTTTCCTAGCAAATCCACTCCAACCAGTAGGATTCCTTTCCCACATGTGCTCCTCTGCACTTAATCCTACCCCTCCTCTCATTGCTTCCATCATTCCCCTTCTCCCTCCATTGGTTTAAGAACAAAAATAAACAGTTTAAGTCCATCTGCCTTGCACCAGATAACTTTCCTCTTGGGAGGCTGAAGCACTATTTTGCTCAAATTTTACTGCCTGACTGCAACAGGGAGATGACCATTTTGTTTCCAGCTCTTCCATTATTTTTCCCAAGCTCTTCCATTATTTTCCCGAAGCTCTTACCTGTACCCTCTACCTTATGCAAGCATAGTCCCAAATCACTGTTGTCAGCTGTACAGAGCCTTCTTGGCCATGGAAAACTACAGCAGATGTTGAGAGAGCTCCTGTCTACCAAACCAGGGGATCTTAAGAGTTCATCTGCTTCTTTTTTTTTTTTTTTTTTTTTCTCTCCCTGGGGAAAAAGCTATACACCTCTGAGCAAAAAGCACATCGATCACCTGGACTACGACCTCCCCAACCTCAGCAGGCTGGCTCTCGTTGTACCTACGATTTCAAGCCGTTCCCATACTGCCCGATTTGAGTGGACTCAGGTGATCGCTTGGATGATTTACCAAACTGGATAACACTGGCAGCTTCATCTGCAACAAGAGACAGGGAACACAAAAGGCTTATTTCAGTGTACAGACACACACAGACACATCTTTTAATAAAGAAGGAAGGTAACTCCTTCACCACTGGCAATAGCCCAGAAAAGAGGCCAGAAGCCCAAGCTGAAGCTGCATGCTGAAGCTGTACCACAGAGCCCTGCGAGATACATGCTCATTGAGGGCACTGATATTACCAGAAGATTTGTACAGGTGCCATGATGATGACAGAAAAAAGTTTTTGGTTTCAGTCTAGTCCACTGGCCCATCTGAACTGCATGAAGACGTTTCTTTTGGAAAAAAAAAAAATCCACAAAAATGATCTATTGTGTCCATCACAGTTGTCAATTCTTATAAATTAAGACCCTAGGATGCACTGGGTCTGTTGTATCCCACGTCCCACTGACACCACACACCTGAGAGCACTGGCACTAGAGCATAAGACAGGACTATTAAAAAGGTCAGTAATCCAGAATAAACACTCCTATTTCTTCACAGTGCTGAACTGAACACTCTGGTTAATTAAAGCACCAGTAGGACACAAGCTAACTTTGGCAGCAGATTGCTGGACGCCTGGCAGCCAGACAGCTGGGGAGAAAGTCAACAGGTCCTACAGCAATTAGCAGAGGACTTCATTAGCACAGGAGAAAACAAAAGGACACAATGGCTTTACAGCTGAGAGGGTCTGTCATTTTTAGTTCCAGCCTTTCTATTGTTCAAGGGATAAAGACTTTTAACATCATCCCTAGGACAGAATGATTCCTTTCCATTCCCCCAAGAGACAGTAATCATTTCACCAGAGTTTACTGAAGTTTAATTCCAGAGACAAGGAACACAAAGTGCCTTACTGCTAAAAACAAATGCATACACAAGCTATAAGGGAGCACAAGACATCATTCACCCCGTCAGGCTACTAAGGGGAGGCTGAGCCCAAGGACAGGCTAGATTTCAGCATGCAGAAGACTCACACAGGCCTATCAGCACTGACCAGTTTTACAGTAAAATATTCAGTACTAACGCCATTGGTCTGACATGACATCACTGAGCTGGTGTCAGAACACCATTTTCAGTTGAAACTATATTCAGATTTAAAGACAAATACAGGAGAACAACTGTGCAAACACCTCGCTGCCTCAGCTGCAGTTGTTCTCAATGGAGCTCCACAGCTATTCCAGAAACAGCTTTGGACTGGATAAGGGTACCTCTGCCTTCCCTTCAGACTACTGTAGTATTTTCTAGCCAAAGAAAGAAAACACTGGAATGTCTTGTATTTGAGATCTGAGTAAGGATGTTGGTGATGATCATCATCATCCAATTATTATTACTCTAACTACTATTACTGTGTTATTTTTAAAGCCTGGTAAGGACAGTAGATACGGGATATTAAAAAGAGAAGGGCTATTGGAACCTTTTTGCTCCACAAACGTTTTTCAGTAACTTTTTTTAAGAAACTTTTAGAAAGCCTAAAAAGGGTAAAGAGTAATTATCCAAAGCACTTCCTCTCTCAGGAAAGGTGACCAGATGGTTTACCACTCAATGTTGGATGTCTGAAACCACCCTATTATGACTCTTCTTTCAGGTCAGAGTGATAAAGGTGATGCTGAACGGAGGGGAATGTGAGGTAGCACCTCTCTCCAGGCTGTCTTTAGGAGACATTTAATATTTATATCCTCCCAAGAATCAAGACACATTTTTTTTCCAGCTCTTTAGAGGCTCTGGAGGGTGTTTCCACTTACAGCTATTTTAGTCACACTATTTTTGTTTCGTTGTGCCTCAGAGTTACTGGATTTAAAAAAGCCAAACTCCCCAGCACGAAAAATAGAGAAGGGAGATCTATGCAAAACAAAGAAGAGAAAAAACAAGCTGAAGAAATTCACTCAAGATGGTCAAGATGGCAGGATTTAATTCATTACCTGGTGGAAATTAGCCTAAAGCCAAGTTGAACTTTCTGAGGATGGGGGAACAAGGGAAAAGCTGTGAGGTCCTTTGTCACTGTAACAAACACAAGACACCAACCCCACATGGGGCAATGACTGGAAACAGACAGTGACTGACAAATCGCTTTGATATATATTCCTGTAATTTGTTTTAAAAATGTGTTAACTTTAGAGGAAACATCAATGTCTAGGTTAAAGATTTAACCTTAAACAAAGTTAAAGAGACATTTTCTCCAGAGAATTGTGTAGACTGCTCCCCTGAAAGTAACCCCCAAGAATCACTGTCCACACACACGAGTGTGTACACACTCCAAAGTAGGAGTTGGAGTTCCAGTTAAACATTGTTCCTCACCATTGTGAGCCTTGGATAAACAGTATTTTTTAAACACAAATAAAGCAACTACTAAAATACTAAACAGCAAATACTAAAAACTAAAATACTAATAAAACAACCAAGACACCAGCACTTAATTAACTGCTTCCATTAAAACAAAACCTGTTTTGAACTTCAAACTTCAAAAATACAGTAGAAAAAAAAGCAAGACCTGATATATTTGCTTCAATCTCTCAAAAAATAATGCAACAAGCTCTCTTAAAAAGTATTAGAAGCCAACAAGGCAGCTAACTGGGCTAAGTCTGCAGAGATTTACAAAGGCAAGTCACACCTGACTGATTTGGTCACCTACAAGGCAGCACTCTCTGTATTTATGGAGAGTGTAGTGGGTGTTGTTTGGCTGGACTTCAACAAAGCGTTAGACACAGTTTAACACAGCCTGGTCCTGGACAAACTGGGGACACACAGACCAGGCAAGTGGTATACAAAACAAGTAGGGAATTGGCTCATGGGTCATGCTCAGAAGTGATCATCAATGGTTTTCACTCTGGCTGGCAGGATGTCACAAGCAGAGACCCCAGGGACTGACGGCGTGCCCCACATTGCTCAACATCTCCATACAGGATCTGGGCAGTCGGGTGCTTTTGAATCCTCACCAGCTTTGTTGATGGGGGTAAATTGGAATGTTTTCTTAGACACCTGGACCAGCTAAAATAGTGGGCAAGCAAGATTGTGTCTGAAGTTCAAGGGACCGTAAAGTCCTGCATCCACGATTAAATAACCCAAGAGCCCAGCACAGACTGGAATCAGCAGCTTGGGAGAAGTAGCCTTGCTGGAAGGGTCCTGGTGGACAAGCTGATTATGATCCAGCAGTGTCCAACAACAGCAACTGAGGCAAACAGGATCCTGGACTGTATACACAGGGACATTGCCAAGAGATGGAAATGTGATAAGCCCACTCAACTTTGTGCTTGTCAGGCCCTCACCTGCTGTACTGTGTCCAGTTTTGTCTCCTCAATTCAGGAAAGATGCAGACAGACTGAACAGGGTGCAAAGGAGATGATCAGAGGGCTGCAGAAACTGCCCCATGAGAAGAACCAGGTCTCCTTCCTTGAGAAGAGAGGGCCCAAGGGGAATCTCATCACAATATTACAGTACTTGAAGGGTAGCTACAAAGGCTACACTTCCCTAGGAGCCACATGAAAAAGAGGCAATAGATACAAGTTGCACTGGGAAAAGTTTCTTCTTAAAAAAGTATGACATTTTTTAGAGATTAATCAGTCATTTAATCAACCACTAGAAAAACCTCCCCAGGTGTGTGGTGGAGTCCCTGATTACTGGAGAGACAGGGTGCTAAATCATCTCTTCCCTTTCCCATGAAAGGTTGGAACAAATGATCCAAAGGTACTTTCCAACCTGAGCACTTCTGTGATGAAAATGCCAGGCAGACTTATTTTCTTCAATTGCTTCAGAATAAAACTACAGTCACTTCCTAAAGTAGTTGTTATACTTTCTCGACCTACAAGTTGATTCATTGAATCATTCAACCTGTATTTTGACTCTTTA
The DNA here is from genome assembly GCF_017590135.1 of Pyrgilauda ruficollis. Taxonomy (NCBI): domain Eukaryota; kingdom Metazoa; phylum Chordata; class Aves; order Passeriformes; family Passeridae; genus Pyrgilauda; species Pyrgilauda ruficollis. Next base: position 44,381 of record NW_024531043.1, read on the forward strand.
AATTCACGCAGCAGTTCCAGAGCCAGGCATTAGGTAAAATTTCAATCACTGAGTAGTGATTTCACTGATAGTATGAGAAATGTGATGTGCTGCATGAGATCTATTGTTTGGTTTTCTATAGACTCCTATGTAGTTCCTTACAAAAGAGCCAGTTCTGGACCAGCACTATTATTCTGTGTTGGGAGCAGAGGGTATTTACTGGATAATAATATATTTATTAATATTTGAAATTAAAAAAAAGTTCTTCACCAAAAGGGTGGTCAGGCACTGGAACAGACTCTCCAGGGTCATGGTCTCAAGCCTGACAGAGCCCCAGGAGCATTTGGACAACTTCTCAGGCACAGAACACCCCAAAATCCCACCCTTCCAACTCAGAAGATTCTATAATTCTGATACCTCTCTGCAGGACATGATGGTTCCTTTGAAAAGAGCTGTCCTATAACATCACAGAATCTTTGGACCTCATGATAACTCATGACTACAATGCGAGATGTTTCCAGCTTGAGTACAAATGTATTTTGATCTTGAGACCACACAACCCAGAGTGATCATTAAGAGAGCCAATGCAGTGAGTACTGAATGCAACTGCAGCAGGAATCACTTGATAAACACCCCTAACTTTTAGAAATGAGGAATTGTCATTTGGCTTGCTAATCAGAAGCCATCAGACAGAGCACTCAAATCTGACCAACTGCCTCACTATACCCTTCTGTTTTCAGAGCCTTCCAAGACAAATCTAGAATTGCCCAAGACAGAACAAGACTAAAGAGAACAGCAACAAGACAGAGTAACACAAACTGTTACTGGAACAGTTAACTTGAGCCCTGCAGCTCTTCCCTCCATTCAGAAGTGCCCAGATGCAACTGGGTTTATTCACTCATCATCCCCAGATGGTGCCAGCCCTCCAAGCCATCCTTTCAGTTGACTTGAGAAGATCCCATGCTAGCATGGGCTACAACAGCCCTACAGCAAGTCATGGAGGTATTCTTTTTAACATGTCAGCTTTATGTACAATAAAAACAATTTTTAATTTAAAAATAAAACACTCCCAAGATCCATGACTTCTGTTGAAGCAAAGTCTGTACTGAGGGAGAAAAGTCCAATAAAAAGTTTTCTGCTGACATCTCTTAAAGTCAGATAGGAGATCTTCAGGATATCTTTAAAACTGGTAGACTCTGCAATATGAGAAATTTAAGCTCATATCCCTACAGCCAGGGATGGAACCAGAGAGTCCCATGCAGCAAGTTTGAATGAAAGACTCTCCTTAGCTGCTTCCGTCCACGCTGACAGGCAAATGGTGCAGCACACAGAGCTTCCACCTGGCGACCTTGGTCAAGCATCAAGACAGTCAAAGAATATGAATTACATGGTATTTGCTACATACAATGCACAGTGCTGTGAAACACCCCTGCAACCCACAGTATCTGCCAATCTTCCTTACTGAGCATTTCAGGCTATCAGGATAAAATTCTTCAACATTTAGATGAAAGATTAGTCAAAAGAAGCCACTTAATAGCTGTCCTAGGTAACCCAAATATTATTATATTTCATATCCATCTGTGCTCAAAACTGAAAGTCTCTTTAAGACCCAGCTGTGCAGCCAGAATCAGAACCAGAGGGTTGGGGATGGGGGCAGGCAAATGTCAAGCTCTTTAAAGTCAAGGCATTCAGGCAGACCTTCTTCTCCCTGCTCACGGCTTTTGCTCAAGGCAGAGGCTCTGCTTTGGGTTTTTTTTCTTCTGTTTCTCTCTGACCTCCAGAGGGGGTTGTTTCAGGTAGGGCTTCTGTGCTCACAACAGTAGCAACTGTTGCCACAAAATGGGATGCTGCATGCCACAATCAAAAACTGTTTCAGAGTGAATTTTGCAACATGTGTCTGCAGCTGTAGCACGGTGCTAGGAGGACTGAAGAGACCCCAGACCCTGCAGCTGCTGCAGCTGCCAGCAGCACCCAGCTGACATGAGAAATCACAGAGTCTGAGCCACCTTAGCTGGCTGCCCTGCCATCCTCTGTCAAGACAAAGGTGAAGCCCTTCCACAGGTTCTAGTCCTTGACCGAGTACCAGCCGCCAGAGCGTGTCAGTCACGTACACCGATGGAGCTGCTGCCACCAGAGAGATAAGAGGGAGGGCTGCTGCCATTTTCCCTTTGTCTCCCCACACACGGTTGCCCATGGCAAGCGTCATCTTGGGGAAAGGTGTCACTGCCATTTTGAGTTTCCTCTTTGTTCCCAGGGAGTCCATGACATTTAGCAATTTTGTCTCTAGTGACTATTTACTGTTAGTTTGTAACTGTTGCTGTTTTGCTTGTTAGTAAACTGTTATTTTTTTCCACTTATTTTTACACATTTATTTCCTGTGCAAAGGGGTTGGTTAAAACTAAGGGGATATAACTCATTTCAGAGCATCCCCCTTAAATTGTCTTAAACCAAGACAATAGCCAATACTTAAATCCCATTTTAAAAATCAGCACTACAGATGCAATAACTGCATAAAAGCTGCCATAAAATTCTGTGGCATTAGAACAGATATCTGGCACCTTCCAGAGAAACACAGTTTTCAACACAGGCAGAGAAGGTTGTATTTTCCTCTCCCTGATCCTAAGGATTATCAGAAGGCCATACTTCAATCTCAGAGCTTTTTTTTATGGATGGGGCTTTACTGTTTCCTTCAACTAAACTGATGGCAGGAAGGTACTCTTGGGAGACCCATTTAGCATCCTTAATTGTATTCCAAAGAATATACAGAAGGTACCAATAGTTCAAACCAAATTCCTTTATGGAAGTCACAAATCTGTGTATCAAAGCACAAATTAAATTGAATTAAAAGCTTCGTATCTATATGGGTTTGGGCTGGGATACAGTTCAATCTCTCCATGCTAACTCATATGGGACTGCATTTTAGAGAAGAGCGTTGCTAATACAGGGTTTTCATTAGTGCTGAACACAGCTTACAAAGCATCAAGGCCCTTTCTGCTTCTCAAACTGCACCACCAGCAAGCAGGCTGGGTCGCACAAGAAGTTGGGAGGGGACAAGTCTGGGATGGCTGATCCCAACTGACCCAAGGGATTCCAGACAGTATCATAAAATTCCAGAATGGTTTGGATTAGAAAGGGCCTTGAAGACCATCTGGTTCCACTCCCTGCCATGGCAAGGATGCCTTCCCAACTAGACCAGGTTGCTCCAAGCTTCATGCAACTTGGTGTAGTGCTCACCAGATAAAGCTGGGGAAGTAGGAGGAAGAGGGGCACTTGTGGCCTTACAGCATTCACCTTCCCAAGTCACTGTTTTACATGATGGAGGCCTGCTCTCCTGGGGGTGACTGAACAATTGCCTGCCCACAGAAAGTGGGGAATGAATTCCTTGGTTTGCTGTGCTTGCATGCACAGGTTTTGTTTTCCCTACTGAACTGTCTTTATTTCAACCCATTAAGTTTTCACATTTTACCCTTCTGATTCTCTCCATGACTGCAGTGGAGAAGGAGTAAGCAGCTGTGTGAGTTGCCAGCTGGGATTGAGCTATGAAAATATCACAAGAGGAACTTAAAGTACTGAGGAATCAGCACAAAAATGTTAGTTGTTGCTTATTTACCCATTTCCTTTGTCTTCTCCAAATTCACCTCCCAATTTCACCCAGTTTTTCTGCCGTGTATGGAACTCCTCACAGGATGACTTACCAATCCTCACGACTCAAAGGTGGGTTGACAGTGCTGCTCATTGATGCTAAAGTAAAGCAGAAAAGCTTTTCGCTTTCTCCTGCTAGATACAACACCAATTTACAGCAATTCTTACAAGGCAGAAATACATTTACTATATTCTCATATTACTAAGCTTTTATATTGTCCAGTATTGATCTCAAACACAATGTCCATGATGAAACAATGGCAAACCGTTTTCAAAGCAGAACCTTAATTTCTGCCATGGCACGCTTTCTGGTTAGAGTAGAGATACATTGATCATCTGGAAGCCAGATGGGGAAAAGGCTTATGCCATCAAACCTTGTGCTTGTTCCCCTTCTTGCTCCGCTATTCTCCCTTCAGCCCCAAGGCAAACTTCAGTGTACTGGGAAACTTCAAGTCAGGCTGACCCAACTCTATAATGCAGCAAAACAATTTTCTTTTGACCAGATTAGTTTTCTGCAATGGAAGAGGTAAATGGCTTGATATGTAATATGGTGTGAAAGAGCAAGTGGAGAGGCAGAAACATGTATACAGGCATGGAACATGTCCCTTTTAATGGAACTAAGCTGTTAATTCAACTTAAACCAAAACATGAAACCTCAGCTTGCAAATGCGGATGTAACTTTCTGTCACTTACTTGAATCCATTCCTGTTCCATCATCTAAAAAACATAGCATGAATCCACCTCGTAGGTCCTCTCGTCGCTCTGCAAGAGAAGAGTTATTCACTGTTCCCATAAGCAGAAGTTTAAAGTTCCATAAAATGGGATCAGTGTTAACAACAAAAGTAACACAAGAAATAGGACTTTTAAACCTGCAATATGGCTAAGCTTTAAGAAAGAGGACTACATTTTTACAGAATGACTAAGAACTTCTTCACTACAAAACTGTATTGTGTCAGTAGAGTTTTTTAGCATTCACTACAAAGAGCAATTCACTTCACCCGACCCCAGGTGAAGGCTGACTTAATTGCTTCCCCAATATATTTGTAAAGGTACTCCTTTTTGAAAGACAAAAGGCACTATGGCACAGAAGAAATGGTAGAACAATAGAATTATTCAGGTTGGAAAAGACCCTTAAGTCCAACCACAAATGTAACATAGCTGAGTTCACTAAACTATGTCCCTAAACACCAGATCTACACATTTTTTAAATATGGGTAGACAGTGACTCCCCCACTGCCCTGGGCAGCCTGTTCCAGTGTCTGACTACATTTTCAGTGAAGAAATTTTCCCTAATATCCAATCTAAACATCTCCTGGCACAACTTGTGGCTCTTTTCTCTTATTCCTGTCACTTATTACCTGGGAGAAGAGCCCAACCCCTACCTGGCTGCACTCTTCTGTCAGGGAGTTGTAGGAGCAAGGTGGCCTCCCATAAACCTCCTTTTCTCCAGGCTGAGCTCCCCAGCTTCCTTAGCTACTTCTCATCAGACTTGTGCTTCAGCCCCTTCTTCAGCTCCCTTACCCTTCTCTGGACATGCTCCAGCCCCTCAATATCTTTCTTGTCTTGAGGGGCCCAGTACTGATCCCAGGATTGGGCATAAGCACCCTCGCTCTTATTCAATTAAGGACAACATACATTTTCAGCCTAAATTCAAGTCAACTACTGACTTAATTGCTGACATGCAAGGTAGCAGCATGAGTGACTTACCAGTATAAATGTCTATTCTTGTGGCATCTGCATCTCTACAAAGAAATAAAACCACAATTGATATCCAAACATTAAACAGAAATTAAGCTAAAAATCCAGACATACACAAGCATTTCCAAAACAACTGGCTGTATAGATCAAAGTCCACAGAGGCCCCACAGTCATCAGTGACAGAAAACATTGTCCTACATTTTGTTTATCTGAACCTAAACTCCAGCATAAGACATTGCTAGCACACAAACAGGTCTGGTGACAGGAAGTACCAGTGGCATTCTAACAAAAGTCATTCCGGGGCTGGGAATCAAATGAGTACACACTTCTGAGCTCCCTCCTGTACAAAACAAACAACATCTATATTTTTTCTGTCGAGCTGCCTACAAAAGGTTTAGTAACTCCACATAAAGCTTCATTCCAATACATTCAAGATTGTTACAGGCCACTGCCAAGATCACTGAAGTGCAGCCCTTCACACGCTGCATCCTCCTCTGTATTTGAATGTATAGCAGGTACAGCACTACTGCCCTCTTACCAAACCAACCTTGGTTAGCTGACTAGAGGCGTGGCACTATAGAGCTGTAACAAAACCCCACTTGACAAATGCCACAGCCACTTTGTTTCAATTTCGTACCTCCAGCCCAGCCTAGCTACTTCTTCCCAGAAGACAACCCCTCTATAGCCAGAGGGGAGCCAAGAGGTGAAGGGAAAACCACCCCCAAGAGCCCTACTTTTTCTTACCTTGTTGCAGCCATGAACACAGCACCAGCTCACATGCGAGTGCATGCACACACACACACACAAAGAGCTGATTCCCTGAACAGAAGCTTTCCAACTCAAAAATGCCCCAGTTTCAGCTCCTTACATCACAAAATGCACACTGTGACAAATCACACTTGAGAGAGAACAATCCCAAAATACTTCCATAGTGCTTCATGACAGTACCTCCTGTAGCTCAAGACAAAAGCACGCAAGGCTTGGGAGGCTTCTATAGCAGGAATCCCCTCCACATACAGGTGAGACAGGTAGCCCAACACCTGCCATTTCCAAAGACCATATCTCCTGAAGTGTCAAAATTCCTTTAGCAGTTCTTGCTCTATTTTTCAGCATCCCGCTTCTGATTTGATTTTCATTTCCATGTTTGATACTTAAATTTTTTAGATATCAGAAGAGTCACAGATCCTGTAATATTTACTTTAGCAATTTCTTTACACAAAAAGGCAGAGTAATTTTTTCTTTAAATCTCTCTTGTGTATGTTATCAATTTCCTTTCCAATATGAGTTGTTCCAGGATTCATTCAAACCTGTCTTTCCAGGAGTAATTTTTTTTTTAGGGGGTGGATGTGGCAATGTAAGAGCAGCAAGTGAAATACTCATACTAAATTAAAATCATATTTTCTTGTAAAATCTACTAGAAGTGAAAACTGCTGAAGATCAACTAATACATAGGTGAATTAAATCTTAACCAAAGTTACCTCGGGAATTAGGCAGTCTCAGCTACATACCTGGCATTATCTACAAGTTCAGCAAGGGCACCAAACAAGAACTCATGGGTAGTTCTGCAATGAAACAGAAATCAGCAGAGTTACACCACCACTTAAAAAAAGACAGACCTTTAAATAAACAAGAATCTCAACTACATTTTAAACAAATCCAGTCAAATGGGTATAACACAACAGTCTGGCTGACAGCAGACTAGGAACGAGTGATTTACTGTCTGCCAGAGGCAGCCATGCAGCAGCCAGTCTGTCCCAAATTGCAGCTCACTATGGTCTAAAACATACTGCAGCTACACAGACATGACAGAGAACATGATGATCCAATGAACCAGCCTATGACCCAGTCAACAGTTCATGGAAGTCCTTATACAGCACACTGACAGGTCTTTTCACAGCAACTAAATTCTGCCTATAAGTAAATATGGCCAGATGAGGATTACCATAGAATCACAGAACAGTCTGAGTTGGAAGGGACCTCAAAGCTAATTTCATTCTAATCCTCCTGCCATGGGTAGGGACACCTTGCTCCAAGCCCTATCCAACGTAGCCTTGAACACTTCTGGGAATGCGGTAGCCACAGCCGCTCTGGGCAACAAGACATGAACGACGTTATGAACAAGGTGAGTCTCCCCCATGCACACAGTCCTATTACAGAAGTTATTTGTGACAGAAAAAATGCTTCCAGATCCTGGCTAACATCCAGCAGGTGCAACTGCTACTAATCCAGAGAAAGTCTTCTGACACCACTGTACCATGCCACCTTTCCAAATTAACACTAAAATAATGAACCCAGCTACCACTTCAGCACAATCTCAAGAGACATGTTTTGTTTCCAGCTTCTTAACTGCCACCTCTTTTAAGCAGTTCCCATTTGGAAGCCATCAGTTATATGCCTCAACACTGAAACAGATGGTGAGAAAAACTTAAGCAGCTAATAAAAATCATTATAATACACTGTCTGTTGACATAAATGCCATATCTCCACTTCATGCCCAAGCTGGCAACGTAACTTCAAAATCTAACAATTTTTTCAAATACAGATGAACCACATCCACCATAAGGTTAACAGCAAAGACATGGAGAAATAGTTGATGGAATTTGTTACTCCTCTAGGTTGTTCAATGGAGAGACCAAGACCTCAGAAACCAGTTTTATCAACATGTTTCAGTTTGCACAAAACCCTCACATACAGCCAACAGGAGACCAAAAAGAATATATTTCTTCATATTTTCAGCCTTCCAAGAACAGACACATAGGTACTTCCCACACATAAAATATATAGCAGTCCACACTGTTAATAACCACAAAACACACTTTCATAGCCATTTTCAGGGTGATCACACTGAACCCATCAACACAGCTGCAGTCAGAGGAAAACACATCAGGCTTTAAAGTTACCACTAAAACAACAGAAACAGAGATTTCCGTATCTCCACTCTCCGGCAGAGACAAGACCAATGGGAACAGTGTTTGGAAGACTATCTACCGCATCAGAAAGCTTCCACAGAAACACAATCTTGGTATTCCTTCCTTTGAACAGGATTTCCTGCTGTCCTGGTTTCAGCAAGGACAGAGTTAATTTTCTTCTCAGTAGGTGTTAAGAGATGTGGGTTGGATTTAGTGTGAGTATAATGTTGATAACACACTGATGTCTGGTGCCAAGCCATTCATACCCTAAGTCAGGGACTTTTCAGTGTCCTGCAGTAGTCAGCTATACAAGCTGGAGGGGAGCATGGTCAGGGCAGCTGACCCAAACGGGCCAGAGGAATATTCTGTACCACAGAATGTTCTGCTCAGTCTACAAACCGGGGGAGCTGGCCAAGAGGGGCCAATCACTCTTGGGGGACAGGCGGGGCATGGGTCAGTGGGTTCTGAGCAATTGTATTGAGCATCACTTGCCTTTTGGGGTTTATTCCTCTCTATTATTATCTCATGTTTCTTCACTCCAATATTTGAAATGTTCTTATCTCAGCCCATGGGTTTTAGCCTTGTACCATTCACCTCTCCAGTCCACTGGGAAGGTGAGTGAGCAGATATGTAAGATGATTACAGATTTCAAGTGTTCTATTGAGTTTACAAGTGCCAATTCAGCTCCACAGGTCAACATCACCAAAGTTTATTTAGGAAGTAACCTATAAGCAAATGGATCCTTTAGCACTAGTAACTATGTTTTATGAGCACTTTTTACTCCACAATTTTAGGAATACTTCAAAGAAAATATGCAAATAAGGATTTCCAAAGAAAGATGCTGGAACAAAACAATTGATAGCACAGCTACAGATGACAAGAAAGGCAAAACAAAACATCTCTGCATAGCCCGACACTACTGACCTTGACTATCTCGCAAAACTGCAACCTCTTGTGCTGACACAAACAAAGGGAAGCCTCGCTACAAGCCAATGAAATTCACTCTACCTATTTATCACTAACAGAAATGAATATATACTATAAGTCTTCAATTTATTAATTTGAACACACTTGTCAATATCTAACTTAAGTCAGATGAAGTGCTTTGGCCTGATTTAATCAGCTGATCACAAACAAACCCAATGGCCTTGCCCTACAGTCAAAAGTGCCTGAAATACTTCACATCCATCATGATCAACCAGTGACTATTTCTCACACCTCCTCAAAAAAGTTTGGGATTATTTTACTTGCAGCAGTACTTTAAAGAAACAAGAGAAACTACTGGCAAAACGAAGCCTATCCAAGCTTGCTAGTAACCTGCAAACATGGTGAGCTTATTTTAGATAGGCATCATCAGAGGCAACAACGACCTGCATCAGAGTATCCAAAATACAACTATTACTGCCATACAATGGGTGAAACAGCATATAGAAGGGAGGAAAGTAGTATCAAAATCCATAGTGTCAACAACAGCTCATCTGGGTAGACAAAGACTGGCCTGGATCATCCCACAATGTGCACCTTCCATTTGAGCCAGCTCCATGCAGAACTGGAGGCTTGATAAGGAATCTAAAAGGGGAGTCCAACATTGGCAATTCATTGAAACATAAGTGACAAAAGCTCAAGTTAGATGGCTCTAAAACATGACCAACTTCAAACACCTCTACAAAGAATCATTTGGAGTAATGTCCCAAGGGAAGAAAAACTTGTTTTGTGAGAAGTTCCTACAGGAACCTCCTGCTTGAACCTAGGTGGACTCCAGACCCTGCAAAAAAGTATCTAATTACTAATGAGTGACTTAAGACTTCACTTTTCTTCTGAAGGAAAGAACATCTGGGAAAATGTTTTATTTTGGCATATGCATTGGGAACAACAGCCATTCTCTAAATAATGCACTCTGTTTCAGGCCAAAATAGAGAAAAGCACAAGAAGAGGGAATTTGGCGGGGGGGTGGAGGGCGTGGCGGGGGGGGCGAAATATTGTTGGTCTGTTATTACTAGTTTTCCTCAAGTCCATCATTTAGTCATTTTGAAGTCTATTCGAGTGATCTTCTTCCACTCCAACTGTATTCACCAGGACAATTCTTGTTACACAACTACACACAAGTTGCAAGCTAAAGCCTAGCTACTGCTAGAAGACAATTGACCTGTAATTGACCTCAACTTTTAACAAAATCATTCAATTATTCAATTTTTTATTATAAATATTCAAAATATGCAAATACAAATTGGTTGGTCTCTGTTATATTTTTGGCATCATCTCAATGAATAACTTTGGAAGCATCTTAATGTATCTTAATGTAACAGCATTTAATTGTTAAGGAAAACCAATGCAAAGGTAAGCAGGTGACGCTGGAAAGACATAAAACAATGCACACGTAATTTTCATGTGCTTATGCACACTGATTTTCATTCTAGGATTTAAAAGAACTTTATCACAGAACCATAAGGGTTGAAAAAGACCTTTAAAGGTCATCTAGTCCAGCGATGGGCAGGAACGCCTTCCACTAGGCCAGGTTGCTCCAAGCCCCATCCAACCTGGCCTTGGACACTGAGGGATGGGGCAACCACAGCTTCTCTGGGCACCCTTTTCCAGGGCCTTCCCACGCACACAGGGAAGAATATCTTCTTTCTCTTTAGTATGAACCTATACTCTTAGGTTAAAGCCATTGCCTTCTGTCTCATTACTACAGAACTTACTAAAAAGTCTGTCTGCATTCAACTATTCATCAAGTAAAGCAGTTGGAAAAGCACAGCTATATTTTTACTTTTAAAAACTATGGCAACTGAATCTATTCATGTAGATGCTGGAGGTTCAACTCCATGTGCCATCAGACATGTAAGCATTAAGCTGCTATTGGAAAGATCTGCTGCAGGTCCTCAAGCTCAGGGACCTGATCAACTGTCTCCTGTAAAGCACTTCAGATTGAGTGCTCTGAGTTGGACGTACGGAAACTTTTCTGAAAGAAGGTCTTTAAAAGGAAGGGGAGAAAAAATTTAAAAAAAAAAAAAAACATGGTCTTCTTCTGCACCCTAGCAGCCAGATGGTTGGTCTTTCACTGCAATTTAAAGAATTTCTACCCCCTTGATTATGGGAATACACTTAGCACTGAAGTAGAATTTATCTAAGACGGGATGGTCTCCCTCAGCAGGAGAGCAGTCCAGAGGAAATGAGTCTCCTCTATCAAAATCTCTCTACTGGCCTTGGGTTGATTTGGGGATTAGCTCGTTTTCTTTTTTGCTCTTTTTTTTTTTCTGGAGGAGCAGGAGAGGTTGGTTGTTATGGGTCAGTTTGCTGCTTTGTTTTTATAATGACTTTGATAACTCCCATTGCCATTCTTAGGGAAGCATTTCATTCATGCATTGATTCCCAAAACCTCAAAAGGCTCTTCGCTCACAATGGACAAGGAGCTCTGGCTTTGGCTTATCCAAGCACTGGCTTTCATCTCTTTCCAAGAATTCAGTAATGTAGGTATCACTGCAGACATGCAGCACACCAGAAGCAGACAGCAGCATAAGCATAACGGCAGCATGAAGTAGCTTTAATATACTTGACAGCAGCAGCAACAACTCAGTCTTTAGCATAGGCTTTATCTTCTTATGAAGATGGACAGAGTTCTAGAGCTTTGTATGCAAACACAAGCTGCTGACAGAGCACTACCATCATCTGCAGAGTCTTCTTATCCATAAAAAAAAATTGTCTTCTGGAGGTGGACATGAGAATTTCACAAATCAACAACAGCACCACAACATGAGTCAGTATTGTCCATCTTCAGGCACCAGATTGTTCACTCCATATGCAACTGCCACCAGCCAAGCTAAAGAGCAGACCCAAATGTGACATGGAGCCACTACTAGGTTTATTTCCCTGTTCAAAGCCCATTACTTTCCTGATTCTGAAAACAAATGGATTGTAATGGTCTTCACATATGTGAGATTAGTCTTAACTGCTCTTGCATTGCTCTTGCAGATGTATCTCATTACCAACAGAGCCAGACAAAAATCGTTTGAAACCAAGTTGTCCATGCTTCTGTGCCTTCTTTAGACTACTGTAGACCACTGTGATCCTTCACATGTTGAAAAGGGAAACAAAAAGATAAACCTGCACTTTATTTATTCTTCTTTTGATGGACAACAGTAACTCAACTCTTCCACAGAACATCAGCAGACAATCTTACGCCGGTGACCAGCTGATCAAAATGAAGCAATGCCAAGTGGTTCCACAGAGTTCTTCCAATCTGGGCAGAACGAGCTCTTCTATCTCCTCCATACATGCCATTACAAGGCTTAGGAGCAGCAGGCAGGTGTTGATGGGCGCCTGACACCACTTAAGTGCTGCTTCCTGATGGTGCTTCTCATTTTCTAGACATGCGCCCACAAGAAACTCATCTTAAACAATGGCTTTGCCTCTTCTCAAGAGGTATTATTTTGGGGCATTCACTGGCAACATGCAAAAAATCTGACTGGAGGAAGATTATCACAATCCTGTTAAAAATAAACCTGCAAAACACTCAGTCACACACAAAGCCTGATGCTGCAGAGGGATGGTGGCCAGCACGATAGCACACACGCACTGTTCCGCAGAGGTCCGACCATGTGAGTTTGGTTGCCCAAGGGGCCTCCCCGTTCCTCCCAGGGCCTCTTGTCCCACACACCAGCTCTCCGTGACACGCGGACCTGCCCGCGGTACAAAAGGCGGTCCCCGGCAGGACCACGAAGCGCCCGGGCCTGGGGCAGGGGGCCGCTTAGCCCTACCGGCCCTCGTGGCTTCGGCCAGGCCCATCACACTGAGCCGGGGTCCCGAGCAGGCTGGATACCGCGGGCCCGCACCACCCCAGCCGGGTACTCACGAGTTGGTGTGCAGGTATTCGAAGGTAAGCTGGGCCCGGTTCAAGCTGCTGTAATTACCCAGGGACATGGCGCTAGTGGTCGCCATCGGGCCTGGGCCTGCGCCGCATGCACCGGCGGCCGCGCGCGCCTCGAGCCCGCCCCGCCCCCGGTGCGGTGCGGTGCGGTGCGGTGCGGTGCTACTTTGTCTCCGCCGCGCTGGGACCGCACCCTGCACCGCAACTGCCCCCGTGGGGCGGAGCCACGCGGCTGCCCCCCATTGGTCAAGAAGAGGCACGTGATGCAAGTGCCTCGGCGCGGCCAATGTGGGCTCTGCGCCGCCGCGTGACGATCGCGCGCGGCCGGGTGGGAGCGGCGGAGGTGGGTGAGTGCGGCGGTGAGTGCGGCGCGCGTGGCCGCTCCGGGGCCCTTCGCGGGATCCCTTTTTTCCCTTAGGCTCCGTCCCGGCGGCAGCCGAGAGCCTCAGCGCCGCGGGAGCGGCCGCCGCGGCCTCCTAGGGCGGGGGAGCGGCTGTGGTGGGGCCGGGCTGCGCGGTGAGGTGGCCTGGGAGCGGGAGCCCCCTCCGACCATGGGCGAGCTCGCCGGGCGTGCGCGGAGGGCACCAGCTGGCGGTGACTGCCGGGTGCCGGGTTGGAGCGGGTGAGGCCCGCCAGTCCCGAACGGCGGGAGTGGCTCCAGGACCCATCTGGACGGAATGATCCCGCCGCTGGTCTCTTCAGAAGGTTCCGCGCGGATTTCGGCGGGTGCCGGTCCTGCTGCGCTGGTGAAGGCTCTGTGAAGTCACCGAGCAGAAGCTCCTGAAAGTGCCCGTACTTACCAAAAAACATTAATGTAAAGGGTATATAAAATCATAAATATTCTTGCTTCGATTCTGTGCTTTTGGTTCACCTTGAAATGTGAAAGGATTGAGCTCAGGGGCTGTCCTACCTCTGTCCTGCACCCATCATTTTCCCCCCTCTACCCTCGCAAAATTCAGCCTGAACGCGGGAACCCTGAAGACTATGAATACTTGTCTGAGCACCTGACTTGTCCGGTGGAAAAACAACTCCAGTCGTTCTTCTGAAATGGACACTGAAACAGCATGGCTCTGTCTTGGATAATAGGAATCTGAACTTAACTTAATATCCAAAGTCTGAAGGAAGTCAGTCTGTGCAGAAATTATTGTGGTATATTTCTTCTTGAGGAATGTCCAGCAAGAATGAAACATGTAAGATTGCAGATTTAAAAAGGATAAACGTTATTTGATACTTTTTTATAGGGCACCAAAGGGAAAAGGTAAAGGTTTTGTTAAAAAAAAAAAAAAGAGAAGCACTTTAATTTTGTCTGATAATTTCCCAACAATAGAATCTAATTCATTAGAGGAAAAAAAAAGAAGGCTATGGGAGTTGGGATTATTCAGCCCTAGGAAGAGAAGCATCCAGGGCGACCCTTCTGCAGCCTTTCAGTACCTATGGGGACTCCAGGGGAACTGGAGAGGGACTTTGGACAAGGGGTAATGGCTTCCCACTGCCAGAGGGCAGGGTTATTGGAATAATTAGAAGAACTTCCATGGGACAGTGGCAAGGCCCTGGCACGGGGTGCCCATAGAAGCTGTTGCTGCTCCATCTCTCAAAGTGTGCAAGGCCAGGTTGGACAGGGCTTTTGAAGCAATGTGGCCTAGTAGAAGGTGTCCCTGCCCATGGCAGCAGGTATAACAAGATAAGTTTTAAGATCCTTTCCATCCCAAACCATTCTATGATTCTGTGATATCCAAGACGTGGTAAAAAGCTAAATTTAAATCTGTTACTCATGATTGGTAAATGGCTAAAAACTGACTTTCATATTTGAGTTGTTTGACCTCCATCCCCAGTTGAGTATGAACATGACCTAATAAGTCTGCAACTTTGGCCTGAGAACTTCACTTCCCAGAACAGCATTTAGTTCTGTTTACCCTCAGTTTGGCCTGTTCAGGCCAGCAAGTTGTATCATTCCTGCTGGCAGGGATTTCTCTGTGTGTTCTTGTGAAGGCGTGAAAAAATTACTGTGCATGTGTGTGCAGTGGCTCTTTTAGGCCTTATCTCTGAAAAGCTGTGCGCAGCAGGACATTGAACTGCATGAAAGAATTAGAAAAATTACTGTTGATAACTGTGTTTAGGTGTATTAGGTTTATGACAATCAACGAGTCTATTACAGATTGTAGCATCATCTAAGCTTTTATTTTGTTACATTGTAGTCAATGTCAGCAGCAGATGTTCAAAAGCAATATACATCCTGTGAGAGTAAGGGCAAGGTAATTACCAAAATATGTGTTCCTGCAGAACATGAGCCTGAACTTCTGCATCATATCAACCTTGTCCTCTTAGGTAATCAGAGTGTCTCTGTGCCTGCCAGGAACTTTGTCTTGTCATCTTACTTTCAGGGAGGAACCAGTGTTTCTTTCCTGGTGTTGGAGAGCTTGACAACATTATCTGAGTACTGCAGTGCTGTGGACGGAGCAGTTGAACACCTTCCTGCTGCTCCTATGGGATCTGACCTGTTCTGTAGATGGGCTAGCTGGATGCCAGTCCTTTCCATCTGGCCCTTGGTAGAAGACCAGTACAATGCAGTTCTATTTCATTTGGCCAGCCCAGGCAGGAAATTGCTCATTACTGTCTCACCATTTGGTGGTGATCAATCTGACAAAAGTGAAGTGAGAATTTAATTCTTACACTTTCCCTAGCTGTTCTGCAGTAGGTTTCAGACATGTTCCTGACTTCTGTTCTTTGGTCTCTCTTGCCCAAGTCTTGAAAGGTTTATACCTTCATTTGCTGGCTATCTCAGCTGACAGACATTGGCCCAAGGTGTAATGAAATGAATTCACCTTTTTTTTTTGCAAAGCAGCATTTAGATTACGTCACAGCTCTGCCTTGGCCACGGCAGAGCCAAGCTTTGATAGGAACCTCTCTGCCTGTGGATGGAGACGTAACAGGCTTGTTTGGCCTGTGTCCCACTGCTGCAAACTGCTGCATTTCTCAGTGCTTTATAGAGATGAAAGTCTTCCCACTGGAAATTCACGTTTGTCCTCTTTTGGGACAGCTGTTTTTCCTTGGAAACTCTCTCCCTAAACTTTGTTTAAATAGTTCTAGATCTTTTAGTTATACTGGTTATGACAGGTAACCTCCCTTTTTGGTTTGTTTTTTTTTTTTTTTTTTCCTTCTGCTACCAGCACCATTTCCCTGAGTTTCTGTTCAGTCCCAGGATCTCTGCATCTTATAGTAATGAGCAAAACAAGTCTGGCTGCTCAGGTGTCACAGGCAGTACCCCTT
This sequence comes from Pyrgilauda ruficollis, assembly GCF_017590135.1. Lineage (NCBI taxonomy): Eukaryota > Metazoa > Chordata > Aves > Passeriformes > Passeridae > Pyrgilauda > Pyrgilauda ruficollis. The sequence continues at coordinate 60,740 of NW_024531043.1, forward strand.
TATTTTTGAAGCCTCCAGTGCAGTAGAAGGCAGCAGTTTGCTCTGGTGCACATAACTTTCCTCGTAAATGACCTGTGGGTTGGTGGTTTGTGCAGCCTGTACAAGTAGAGCTTGGGGCAAACTGTACTGCTCTTCTTTAACCCTAAGGCTGAGTTTCTTACTCTGAAATAATCCCCAACTTCCCTTGTAAAACTGGTCTTTTGATTCCACACATTTTGATTCAAAATCTATGTTTCTAGGCTGTGGTGTGAGTTCCCATGCAGTCCTATGTAGTGTTTGCTGGGTGGTGCTCACTCTGGCACAGCATTTTGTTAAGCCTCTTTCCACTGGAGTCCAGGCCATAGCCTGAGGTCATTGAAGAGTTTATTTATGTGGCCACTGTTCTGCAAGTTGAAGCTAGCCGCTTCTACACCTCTGTGGGCCTTGAGTCAGCAATTGTTCTTTTTCTCCCTTTTTTTTAAGAAGCTAGCCTGCTAAGCCAATACTTAATGCAGGAGTCATCATAGTGGTAAGTACTAGATTCTGCACCAGACAAGTGCCATGAGTGCAACAAAGTGCCTTTTACACACTCCTGTGAGGTCTCCCAAGTTAACTGTAGCTTTATTCTGTGTTTATGTACATAAAGAAATGTAAAATTTTGCATTGTAGAAATTAGATTTTCAGTGTCAGAATGAAATAAGCGGGCAGTGAAAAATAAATCTGAGACACACCAGTAATCCTCAGGTGTTTACTGGTCCTACCTTTAGCCTTTGTTTTTCTGGAAGGAAAAAATGGCATTGCCTTTGGATGCAGAGTCCTCTGTCTTATCTCATGACAGAAACTGCTGAAGTTGCAGGTCAGTATTGTTCTACTGAGCATTCACCTTGGTACTTCTAAGAAGATTGGGTGCAGTTGCAAGCCCCAGTAACCAGATTGGCATGGATCTCTTTTCCATTGCCCTGAGTTTGTAGAGAGAATTTCAAAGCAGCTTCCTTTAATGGGCTTGAAGTCATGTTGCCTCACAGCTTTTTGGTTAATTCTTTCATGTCATGCTGTATGCTGCCTCTGCTGTGTGATGAGTTCCCATTGTCTCCCAGTACAGAATGGGAACTTCTGCCATGGGTACAGAATGCTGCTGCCTCCAGCGTGGGGTGTTGTCCTTTAGACAGAGCATGCCAGTCTCACTCACACAGAAGAGCTATGTCAAAAAGCGTCAGTAGCATTCCTTTTCTTGGACATGAGTTGTATCTCCATGTCAATTCAATACAATCCAAGAACACAACCCTGAAGTCAAACATTTAGAAGGAAGTGTTTTCCTCCTGGCTTTTCCTAGTAAGAAGTTATTCCCTGTATGACCTGGGGCAGCCCTATTTCTTGTGTTCATAGGCACATCTGCCCCGCTTCTCCATTGTTCGCATCAAGTAGCAGAGCAATTTGCTGACTAAATGTATCATGAAGTTGCACCTCTCTTCATGGAAGTGTCTTTTTCTCCTGTGTTGGGAAGCCTAAACCCTGCAGTTCTTCTCTGGAACAGTAGTTTTATGAACAGTCTGTGTATCAGTCCTTACAAGACATGCAGAGCGAGATATTCAAAGATGAGTGCCTAAACATGTGTGGAAGGTACTGGCATAGCAGTTCAGAGACCTTTTCTGTTGTGCCAGGTGTCAATCTCCCAATGCTTTGTTTTCAGGGAATGTCACATCATGGATTTAAATTAATTATTTCAGTCTAGGTGCCGTTCTCAGTCAGACACTGGTTGTCAGGAATTACTTTGTAAATGAGTTTGCAGAAGAGTGGAAAGGGTGATTGAGAGCAGGGAGACATCATGGAGTGAATTGTCAGCAGAATGGTGAACAGGGAGGATCTTCTACTGCCAGTCAGGCTCCCAGTGTCCTGAGCCCAGGTTTGATTAATGAATTAATAACATGAAAAAAATGTCACAGCTGTTACAGCATCATGTCACCACCTCAGTCCTACTACAGAAAACACTCTGTGCCTTGGCAGGAAAGACAGGCAGAAGAGCCTACAAGAAGATGGCAGAAAAGGAGCCATCATAGTGTGTTACAAGACTTTTCATCACAAACTTGAAAGAGTTATGGATGGTATGAACTCATTATCAGAAATTGATAGTTTGATCAAGGTTGGATGGTTTTCCACAGGGATGCTGCAAAGGACCCAAGCCCAGAGGCTTTCTGCTCTGAGCTGTGACTATGATGTTTTTAGTGGCTTCGACCAATGTAAGAAGGCCTGCAGGCTTCTTAACAAGGTAACTAACTAGTACAATTCTTTTTATGAATAAACAGTTTTTCCTGTCTCATTATTTGAAATATGTGGACTGTGTTTCTTGTGGGTTTGGTCCAACTCAGAGTGTCTGTTTAACCCAGGCTGATGGATGTGTGCCTGACACGGGTAGTTCAGGTAATTTCAGTCTGGCAACTTGAAAGCAACCGAAAACATACTCTTACAGTGAAAAGCTTATGGAAATCTCTTGGGTGTATCATGGAAGCAGCATCCAAGTCGATTGAGCTGTGGTACCAATGAAGAGATGAACAGATGTATCACCACATCTGGTACATAACACGCATGGGGAATGCTATGGAGAGAGCAGGGCTTTGCCAGTCATTCCCATCAAAGCATCTCTCAGTGGTAACTAGATAACTGCTCCTCTAGCATTTGCTGGGAATGCCATCATTTATCAAATGTCTTTTGTCATCTCTGAAGGCATTCATCTCCCCTAGCTTTAGATGTCGACAAGTGCTAGTTGCATGAGAACCCTGGGCTGCCCTTCTGCCTTATAGGAATCTGACATCAACATGAAGAGCTGATTGCCTTGGTGGGAGAGAATGAGGGGAACTTCACAGATGTGTAATATATTCCCTGGAATGTCATGGTTTGCGGGAAGCTGGTCGGTCTGGCAGTCAAGCGATGGTGTGAGGAGCAGAAGTACTGTAGGAAAAAGCTGTCAGTACTCTGTCAGTACACAGCTCTGGACAGTCTCCAGACTGTCCTGAGCTAGGACTATCAGAAAGCTGGGAAGTTCTTGGAAGGCCAAAAAAGAAGAATCTGTGAGGAAGTGTCATTTTTTTAAGCAACTTCACCCTGAAGTAATTTATTGTCATTCAGATCTTCCATCCAAACTTAGGGGTTTTTTTTTTAAGAGAAACAAACTCAGGAAATGTTCTGTCAGCCCAGTTGGATCATCTCATGATGGTTTGACATGTCCTCATCAATCCTATAATCCCATCCATTTGGAGGATGTGTGATATAATTTTGCTTGTTCAATACATCCTAAGCCTCGCTTCTTTGTCCTGCTCTGGTGATCTGCATAATACATAATCTGCATAATATTTTGAAAAGACAAAGGATTTTGTTTTGTGAAAGTGGTTTTGCCTGTGCCTCTCCCAAACTCCTTCCCTAACCCTGCCCCACCTAATGTAAGAAAGAGCGGAGTATCCATTGGCTCACGGGAGTGTCGTGGTGGCTTGTTTCCTACTAGCATGTGGGATAATGTGTATGTGAAAGCCAATGAAGAGACTTCAGCCTGCGTTGAAAGTCAGTTTTGGTGTTGCATCAGGTGGCATGGCTGAAATGTAGGAAAATACCAGCATTAATGACAGTAGTGCAAAATTTAAAGGAGGTGTCTGGTTCTGGGATGAGGTTAAATGGAGAGGTGACTGCTAAGCCAAAGAGATGCCAGCCCTGTCCAAAGAGCAAAAAGCAAGAAATAGCCAGACAAAGGGGTGAGAGTATCAGCAGTGCTGCCTGACTGGGATCACTCACCAAGGCTACAATCAATGAACAATTTCTGCAAAATCAGCAGAAATTGAGCCTGAGAGAGAAAGAACCGGGCTAGGTTGTTCATACGGTAGGGGGAAATAGGGGCAAAACAGAAGGCAAAGCATGTGATGGGGCTGTTTGGTGCCAAGGTGGGCATCAGCTTGGGAGCGTGACACCAAATCTGCTAGGGTTCTGTGGGTGGGTTTGCCTTGCTTCTGCAGCCATGGTAGTGGGATGTGACCCCCAGCATCACTGAACAAGTGTCCTGACATGGCAGCTGTGAGTGTGACTTAAATTAGCAGCTCAGTTCATCAGAATCTTAGAAAAGGCCATTTAAGGAGTCTCATTTGTGTCCACATCCCTCTGCAACTCTCCAGACAGGACTTAAAGACAGAGGAAGGTCTTAAACTGCCCTCCCACTTCCCACAAAGAGCTCTGCAGGCCCTTTCCCATGTTGCTGGCAGGGTCTTTGAAGTTGACAGCATGTCTCACTCCAGCACACCCAGCCATTTGGTTCAAACTGGGAGGTGACCCTTGCCAGGAGGGATTCAGAATTTCCAGGCCACAGGGATACATGCCACCAGACCTGTCAGTGCAACTCAGACCCACCTGAAGTCATCCCAACTCCAAACACTAAATGGGGAAGCTGCCTGAAAAATGAGAGCACACTTTTGCATCAAGAATTACTCAAGGCTTTGTATATAGTGTTCTCAAATATTTGTTTCAGTGTTCTTATAAATGTTCTATTTGAAGAAAAATATTGTAATTAGTCAATATTCCACAGAATCTAAATATTTTGCTCTAAGACAGTACTTCCTTTCCCCGCCTCACAGAGCTTTAATCCTTTGCTGATTATGTGGCTCAGGTTCTGGCCATGATGAGGGCTTCCCTACACTGTTCACATATAGCTACGGTCTTAATCCAGCCACTGTCATAGCAAGGGGGAGAAAAGAATTTATCCTTAGTTAATCCTGGGAAGAGTTTTCCATCTGGCTTATGCACTTCAAATGAGGAGTATGAAAGAACGCACATTGGAAGAGGATGGGAGAATTGCGGGGGAAAACCAAGCCTCCCTGCCCCCACTGCTTCAGCTGTACAGGGAAGGGGTCACTTGTCAGAAATGGGGAGCCCTTGAAAGAGAGGCCATGGGATCTCAGAGCTTGTGCGATCCCTGGAGCTCACAGCATGGTGAAGAGCAGGCAGTGTGGGTCAAGTGCCACAACTGGAATTTGTCCCTGCCTGCTCCTCCCTGAGGTTCTCCAAAGCCTTTGCTTGTTAAGGGGCTTGCCTTCCCATTGGATGGCAAAGGTGCTGCCCGCTTTCATAGTGTGGAAAGGGTTTTAGGCACACCACATGGTCCCTGCTGTGGAGAAACATCCTGCCCTGCACCCAGGGATCTGCAGTGTTCACCAGTGTCTGCTGGATTCATGGTTTGGAGATGCACCAGGCAGAGAGGAGTGTGAGCCTACACTGAGGGATGCACCTTGGCATGACTGCCATTGGAACACACAAGTGGTTGGCTGTGCTCTCCCCTCTCCCAGGTTGGTGGCAGAGCTGAGGTCAGGCTGCTAGGCTGTAGGTGTTGGAACGAGCAGGCACTGGCTTCCAGGTACGCAGACGTATGAAGCCCAACTTCCTTTTGGGATGCCAGTAACTGTTAGGAGCTGGGTGTCTCTTGAGCAAGTGCTTCCCTGAAACATGGAGAAAGATGAGAGGACTGGAGGCCAAAGGATTCAAGAGAAGAAGTAACAGCATGGAGCTGTTGGTGCAAGTTCTGCCCAGCACAGGGAAGCACATTCAGCTGGGAGCCCATCACCCCAGCCTCGTGTTGAGGTGTAGCTAATGGGTTTTGGACCAACTGGAGGCTCTTGCTGACACTGAGGATGAGCCACAAATCTAGGCATAGCATGTGGGTTCAAGGGAATCTGGAGCAGTGGTGTCTGTCACACATGGTAATTGGTGAGACAAGCTGCCTGCTGTTTTTGCTTTTGGTGGGAAGTTTGGCAGTTAGTGTGTGTTCTGTGCTGTTTCCTCAGTGACCAGTCTGGCAGTACCTGCTGTGTTTCCATGGGGTGGTTTGAGAAGTCCATTGTAGGAGCATCTGAAGAATTGTGAGGAATTTTTGTAACATCAGATGGAGACTTTGATCCATTTTATGATCTTGGTGGATGTTGATGATATCCTTCATTATTCTGCTGGTTCACTTTACCATGTGTACCTGGGGCCAGGAACATTTTAACAGGTACTGGGAGAAGAGAAGGTGCCTTGTAACACCACCTGCTGATATGCAAGGTATTAAAGGTGTGTGGGTGTTAATAATAAAAGATAAATGCTGTGAGGTCATTGCGAGAAGCTTTGCTTTGTGACAGCTGGTTTTTGTGCCCTGCATCACAGCTGCTGGAGTGGGGACAGGAATGGGGCATGGTTTGGGTGGCAGGCAGAGCAGCTTCTCGAGGGACGAAACACAGCATAAGGGACATTGAAATGCGGACACAACTTGCGAGGAATGGCAGAATTTTTGTGAAAGGTTATTTTAAGATTTCTCTCTGTACCATCATACCACGAAGGAGGGAGAAGGAATATAATGGAAGGAGATAGCTGGATTGGGATGCACCTGACAGCTGTAAATGAGTCAAAAGGAGCAAAATGCTGGTTTGTAACCACCATACATGATGGAACTGCACTTGACCCTAGTTCAGTGACTGAAGTTGGGACATAAGAGAATGACCTCCAGAAATGGGAAGGGTGGGAAAGCACTTCACAGGGAGCCAGCAGAGCATCACATTATGCTGGTGGAAGTTTTTGCTGCATACTTGTTCATACTGGCTTTGCAGTGGATAAATTAATCTTCTATCTCCAAAGTTAATTGGAGACCACATGCAAAATGCAGAATGGAGTACTAGCAATCTCAGCTGGCCAGTTACTAGCATGGTGCTAGTAACTCCAAGACTGTGGGTTTGATCCTCCTATGGGCCATTCACTTAAGAGTTGGACTTGATGATCCTTCTGGGTCCCTTCCATCTTAGACTATTCTGTGATTCTGTGAAGAGCTCTGTGAATCTCATTGTGTGTGGACAGGACATTTTAATGCAACAGCTGAGCCTGCCTGCTGTATATTAGGCATAGCAGCAAGGATTAGGAGTCCAGTGCAAGTGTTGGCAGAATCACAGCTGGGCAGGGAAGACTCCTGACCAGGTGGCTGTTCGGTTCTTTCCTAGGTAAGCCATCTAGACAAGAAGACAAGAAGAAGCAATGCCCTGGCATGAGAGTATTTCTCCCTCCACAGATGGTCTCCAGTCTACAGCTTTCATATCTGAGCTTGTGCAAAGCAGGAAGGGAACAGAAAAAGGATGTTGGTAGTGCAGCCAGCTATGCATCAGAGAAAAGTCTACAAACCACTATAAAAGTAATGGAAAAGAACAGTAACTAGTGAGATTTATTACAGCTAGGAAAACAACTGATAGTTTGCACACAGAAGGTGCAGCATTGCCAAGAAAAAATCTCAAGGTGAGCCCACAAAACTCAAGCAGTGCAAGAGGACAAGCATGGAGCTGCAGGAAAGGAGGATGGTCCTGGGGAGGAACAGCCCTGAAGATTATACTCAGGAATATTTTTCCAAGTCTTCTTAATTCCTTGTGACTGTCCTGGGGAGAATATAGTGTCTATAAGGAGAAAATATGTTCAGGAAAGAGTCTGGTCTTAAAATATTTTACATGGTAAATGAGACAGAAGGGCCCCTGCCTCAGGTGCAGAGGCAAACAGACCTGTCACCAGTGAGTAACAGATGAAACTTCGTCCTCTTGATCCATAAGGATGTGGGAGTCCTGGAGCATGGGGCAGCCATCACCAACCACAGGCAGCAGAAAGCACAGAAGTGTGACACACAGCCAGGCCATCCACCTGGTGGTAGGACATGACCCACTGAGAGCAGCACACCCAACTGTCTTGTGTCAGCATGTGATGTGGCTCATTAGCAAATATCTAAATATTTTGCAGGTCTGATCATGTACAGGTGCTCCATAACATTATAGCTTTCAGGTTTCTTGGGGTCACTGGTGCTTGTGATGCAGTTTCCACACTGCCAGTGACCACAAGACAGCAACTTCTGAATGCTGAGGCAGATTTGTCCCCAGCTCCTCAGTCCTGGAGGTGAAATTGTGTCTGTAGTCAGGGCTGCCCATAGTCAGGGCTGCCTACAGCCAGCCTGTGAGTGTGGGCCATGCTGAACCCTGCACCTGGGGATGTGTCTCCCTCCATGCAGGCAGTGTCACAGCTCCAGGACAAACACTCTGTTTGCCTTGGCACAAGGCTGCAGAGACGACCTGGGCAGTCCAGGGGGTTTGGCCACCTCTACCCAGGTCTGTTTGGCCTTGCTTAGGGCAAGTGGCACTTGCTTGTGGCACAGTAGTGCTACTTTGGTCTCCAGTCCCAGTGATTTGGGGGACCTTCCCCAAACCCATCCCTGCAAGAAGAATTGTCTTGCTTTTGACATACAGCTTGTAAATAAAGCCATTTTTTAGGGCAGTCTGGAAAACAATTCCTTGATTGCCTCCCAGTGTATTGGTGGTCAAAACCCCTAACTCCTAACTGACAGGCAGGATTCTTGGACATGCAGATGGCTGCTCTAGTCTTCTGAGAAAGCCCTGAAAGGGTTAGTGTGTTTCACAAAATAGTTCAGGCTGGAAGGGACCTCAAAGCTCATTTCATTTCATTCCCCTGCCATGGACAGGAACACCTTCCATTATCCCAGGTTGCTCCAAGACCTGTCCAGCCTGGCCCAGAACACTTACAGAGATGGGGCAGCCACAGCTTCTCTGGGCAATGTGCCAGTGCTTTACCATCCTCACAGGGAAAAATTTCTTCCTAATATCTTATCTAAATCTTTCCTCTGTCAGTTTTAAACCATCCCCTCTTATCCTATCACGACCTGCCCCCACTAAGCACTGGAAGGCAGCAATGAGGTCTCCCTAGAGCCTTCTCTTCTCCAGGCTGAGCAGCATTTGGAGCCTGGGTTTTAGGGGTAAGTGACCTGGAGTGGTATCTTTCAAGAATCCCTGTTCTTTTTCCAAATCCTTCCTTTCTTGGCCACAGTAGATCTCAACATTTCATTTATGGGCTTTTGAGGTGTCTCAAAAAGGGAAAAAAAGAGCTGTGTTCATTCAGCATGACAGAGAAATTGGAAAGGCAGGAGGGAAGATTGCTGTCAGGTCACCTCTCAGGCATGTCTTGTCTGTGGAAATACTGAAGCAGCCTCCCTCAGTGTAACACACGGCCAGGGCTTCATGTGAGATCCCAGAGCTGCAGCTGAGCTGGAGCCTCCCTCGCTTCTGATAGCACAGATTCTGGAGAGAAAGATACGTCTCTCCAGCTTCAGGTGGAGCTTCTGATGTGACCAGGGGCTAAGGTCCCCCTGGAACCCTGTTTCTTACCACTGCTCAAGGCACAGAGAAAAGCAGGATGAGAGTCCTGTGGGTCAGCACAGTGGGAGGGATACAACCCCTTGGCGGAAGGACAGACAAGGGACATTTGAAGGTCTGGGCAGGCTGGAGGGGAAACTCTGCAGCCTACCAGTGCCATCTAAGCAGGGTCACAGCTCTGTGGGAAGTTCAGATGGCACAGAGCGCCTCTGCAGGCCCTGGCAGCAGCGGCTGTGCAGCAGGACAGGGACCGTGGACTCAGCCTGGGTACACATGTTGCCATGCACGGATCCATCTGGAAATGCCAGCGTACAGCAGGGAAGGGAGGTTCCCACTCTTCTTTGCAGGCTCACAGCCCTGTGCATGCTGGAGATGCTAACACCAAGGCCCTGACAGTTTTCAAGCACTCTAGTTATCTGGGCCCACTGCCAGGGAAGAGGCTGCAGCCTGGGGAGTTGTGTAATGAGCAGATGCTAGTTCCATGGCTGCCTCTGCCTGTGGGCCCCCTCTCCTTCTGGTGGATATGGCTTGTGGCTGCATCCTGCACTGTGGGGTGCTGTCCAGTGCCCTGGGCTCCTGGGCTCTTGCAGTGCTGGGTACTGAGAGTGTTTCCCTCTCCCCTCCTTCCTGGGGCACAGGACAAGGTAGGCTTATGGCCAAGAGGTGCCCAGCTAGGAGCAGGCTGTGTCAGAGGCACTGCAGCAGAAGCAGATCCAGGCTCCTGTGGCAGATGTGATGCTGAAGGATAGACCCAGTGACTCCTGTGGCAGGGCAGGGAATGGGACAGACTGTGCTCGCTTCACAGGATCCTTGGGGGATTCTGTTCAGGACAGGGGCCAAAGGTCACTGGAAGGAAATGGATTCACTTATCTGGGCTTTAACTCCTACAAGCCAAGGCTGTGGTGGGGCAGGAGCTCAGTGCCCCCGTGCTGCAACCCCCACAGCACAAATTGAGCTGGACTGGGGTGGACATGGACAGGAAGGGTGCTAACCCAGCACCTTGTGTGTGGATCTACCCTCTGGAGTGGCTCCACCCGGAGCACAGGTGCATGTCCTGAGCAGGCTGAGCCCCCGAGTACTCACCAGCACTACTCCTGTACCAGCACAAGCAAGAGACAAGAGCCTGCAGATAAACAGATAGAGTTGCCCGTTCTCTTCCTCTATGCAGGTAAAGAGGCACAACAGAGATCCAGCCCTTGAGACCCACACCTGGGGCAAATTGCTTCTAGCTCATAGGGAAGTGGTGTGTGCGTTCCACATGCTGGTCCCCATACCAGCCAGCCAAGTGGGACAACTGGAGCCCTCTGTATGTGGCAGCACTGATCCTCCTCGGGCAATGTAGCACCCCAAAAGTGGGACCTTCCTTGTCACATGGCTCCTTCCTATCCCAGATGAAGTAGCACCTCCAGGCAGGTAGGAGGCTGCCCATTGCCCTGCCAGCAGCAGGATGTGAGGGATCCATTACACCTGATCCTGCCCTGGCTCCCAGCAGGATGTGAATCATGCCTGAGAAATGGTGACATGTTTAGGCATGAGTATCCTGTCCTAAGCAAGTGGTACCAGTTCTGTGCAGGCAGGTGGTCCCTGTGGCTGGTCTGGCTGCTACAGAGCTGCCATACTGCTGCCCTTCTGCTGATGCTGCTCTCCAGCTGCACTGTGTGTCCCAAGACACATTCCTGTGCACCACCCTGGCAACTCTGTGCTGCCCAGCCTCCATGCACACCCAAGGGCAGCCCTTAACCCATCCCTTACCCTGACCCATCTCTGGGGTGTGCCCATGCCCAGGTTCTGCCATCTCTCAGAGGGTACAGCATTACATCCACCCCAGGTCCTGTTGCTCTGGCCTCTCTTCATGCCAGCCTCTGAATTAAACAAGCTGCACAGTTCCCAGGGACTTACTGTCAAGGAGGATCTTGGCACATCATCACACCCAAGGCTGCAATTCTCAGGAGTGAGAGGAGGAAGAGGAGGCAGGGAGAGCCCAACTTCTCCTGCAGCCCAGGAAGATGGAGGAGCTTCTCTCCTGCCCCAAGGAGCTGGGAACCATGGAGTACTCTGCCATGGGAGGCCCTGAGAAGTAGGTCTGAGAGCTCCAAAACTCAACCACCATGATGTCACTGTTGATAATAGCATGGTGCCCTGTGGGACCTGCCCTGTTGTCAGCATACAAAGGAGTGGCAGCATCAGGGTTTACATGTGCATGCCATGGACAAACAGAACAGTGCAGCGAAGCCAAGAACTACCCTTCTCCTCCCCTTTTTCCTCCTCCTCCTGCTCCTGCTCCTCCTCCTCCCTCCCCCCC
>NW_024531043.1:72380-85563 GCF_017590135.1 Pyrgilauda ruficollis
CCCCCCCCCCTCTCCCCTCCCACCCTGCTTAGCTCATCCTGCTGCTTTGGTCAGCTAGGAGTGGATGCCTGGCCCAAACATCCACCTGGGTTGACAGGTCTCCCCTCCCTGGCTTCCTCTGGGACTGAGGCCAGCCAGGTCAAGCCAATTTGTGATTTTGGGAGCAGTCACAAAATATTGGGTGTGTGGACAGTGGGATGGACAAAGGTCTGTGCGTATCAGAAGTTCCCAAGAGAGGAGGTATGAAACCAGGAAAGCTTCAGGAGGAGGAAGAAGAGATGGATTCCAGGACCCTCCTCTGCCCACTGCAGCCTGTGTAGCCCTGCACTGCCTGGGGGTCTGTGCTGCCAGAACAGCAGGGTAATGCTGGCCCCACACTGTGCTCCTGTGCCCAGAGGAAGGGCTATGCTCCAAATGAAATTGAATTGAATTGAATTGAATTGAATTGATTGAATTCTCCCTGCCTGGCTCTACAGTCACATCCCTACCTTTGTCTGCATTTTCCCATCCCTGAATCAGGCAGGTGGCCAGACCAGTTCCAGACACGTGCTTGCACAATAAAATTCCATCACTGCTATTTAACATTATGTTTAGCATCCCCAAAGGGAACCCAAAGGATTCTTGCCCCTCCTCCCTTTGTGGCACTTATCCCCTGGCAGAGGGAGCCCCCAGGTCTCTGCCCCCTGGTGCAGGTTCATCCCCTCTACTGGGTAATATGACCACCTTTGTCAGCACAGAACACACAACAGCATGCTGTGATTGCTGCAAACTGGTGAGATCACTCCCTCACCTGCCCTGCACCAATGCACAGGGCAGCCTCCCCACAGCCCTCCCAGAGCCAGGCCTGGAGCTGGAGCCCTGGGCTCTCCAAGGGGTTTGTAAATATCTCCTTGCTCCACTTCATGGAATAAGGAGGTCTGCTTGGAGTCTGTGCTTGGCTGGCTGCATGTCCACCTCACCCCCGGGGAGCCCTGCATATGCTGTGGAAGCTGGTGCATACGCTGTGTGGTGGGTGTGATCCTGGGTATGTGGCAGTGGGTCAGTGAGGATGTGACAGGATCACTACCTGGGGGGATGGAACAAGAAGTGGTGCAAACCTGTAGGAGCACAGGCAGGATAAGTGCCGCTGCACATGCTGAGAGCTGTGCACCCAAGCCTACTTTATCCACAAAGCTCAGCATGCTTCTGCTTCCAGGTGCTCCATATGGGAAGACCACGCACAGATCCATCTGAAAATGCCAACATGCACAGGGAAGGGACGTTCCTATCCATGCTGCCAGCCACACATCAGTATCCATTGCCCTGCCCAGTGCTGCTGCTGGCAGAGGGGCTGGGGAACAAACCTGATGTAACTTCAACAACTTAAGGTTGGCAGTAGGATCCCCCCCATACTGCAAGGGCAGAAGAGCTGCTATCAGCTGTGCTGCCTGAAGGCCAGGAGCTGGGTATGTGGCAGGGCCTGCTCCCACGTGACAGCAGAGCTGCAAGTGATGCAGACCCCTGAGTGTGCGGGTGCCTGGTCCCTGAGGGGCTGTGTGACAGCAGAGATGGAGGGCACGGCAGACCCCAGGCCCCTGTGTGGCAGCTCTGTGACAGATATGGCAGGGATCATCCAGCAAGTGAAGATGATGATGCTGCTGAGATTGGCAGAGGGTGATACGTTAGATGGCACAGTGATTGGAGGGGTTGGCTTTAGTATAGTTGCTTGGGCAGGGGCTGTCGTGCTCCAGTGGAGCCCAGTGCTGCTCAGGCCTGGAGACTGGAGAGCTGCTGAGGAATCTAGGGCAGCAGAGGGCTCTGGAATGCCAGTGCAGCTGGAGACCCACCCTGGCAAACAGTCCTGAAGTCAGACATCTGAACCAACACTCCCAGCATGGAAACTGCTGGACCTCCTAGGCACCTCTACCACACCCCACATTTCTGGCCTACCATGGTGGGTTCTTCCCTGTGTCAGATGATGCCATGGTCCTGCTCCATCCCACCCACCTTCCCAGATCGCTGGGAACTCCCAGAAAAGCAGTGAACTTAATCTCTATAACCTTCTCTGGAGAAGCCCCTTGGTCTCTGGGTTGCTGGACAAGGCAGGTAGCAGCATCTCTCCCCCTCACCTACGAGCTGGAGGCAGATGGCAGCTGCCTGCTTTGCAGAGCCCACAGCACCTCTGGGTTATGTCAGGTACTTAGTCCTCTCCAGAGAATACTTCTGGCCTTTGCCCAGAAACAGGATTGAGCCCCAATATGTTTGTCCTCTACAGAGCAGGGCTGCAGTTCAACTGCAGTAAGGAGCTTGGGGTCTCCAGGGAAACCTCTCGACAGTGAGACACCAGGGCTTGGCTGTCCCGGCACTGCCTTCTAGGACCTGGAACAGGATGTAAGGACAAGGGCACCACAAGCAGCTTCTGAGTTGGAGCAAGCAATAGGACCATGTGGGGGGCACAACACATCCTCAGGGAGCCCTCGCAAGTTTTTGGGGGTGCCCTGGGCATTAATCCTGCAGCGGTGTCAGGAAGCATCTCAAACAGCTCCCCAGACCATGCAGGGGCATCCCACAGTGTGATCCCACGGGCCCGATGGGGAGGGCCTCTAGGCAGGAGGTGCTGGTGGCCCCGCATCCCGCAAGCCGAGGAGCGCAGCAGCTCCTGCGGGCGGGGAGTCCCCACGGCCCGGCTGGGCTCGGGGACACTCTGCGGGCAGCGATACGCCCTGGGGTGCAACCCCAAAGGGGCCAGGCCCGAGTTCCGCCACACGGCACCGGCGTGGGGTCCGGGACGTGAGTGAGTCCGGAGCGGCACGGCACGGCACGACTGCTGGTGCACGGTGCCGGGACAGGGCTGGGCACCGGGATACAGGACCCGCAGGTCCGGCGGGGCGGCGCCGGGCCGAGGTGGCGGCGGCGGGACGAGGCGGGGCGATGGGAAGCGGCAGGGCGGTGGGAAGCGGTGGCTCTGCTATTGGCGCTGTTGGGAGCACGAACGGGAGCGGAGCGGAGCCGGAGAAGGGGGGGAGCCGGGCGGGGCGGGAACGCAGCCGAACGCAGCGCAGGGCCGCGCCGCCCCGGCCGCGCTTTGTTGTCTCGGCCTCCACCGAGTCCCGGCCGCAGCAGTGCGGCCCCAACGGGCAGAATGTCTCAGGAGAGTCTCCTCGGGATGGACGAGGGAGCGCTGCGGAAGCTGGTGAGTCCCCAGACTGCTGCGGTCTCGGGGTACGGTGCGCGCCCGCTGCGGTTCCGGGGGTGGATCGTGCCCGGAGGTGTCTCGGCTCCTTGAACCCCCCCGGACCGGGGGCTGCTGTCCCAGGCGTGGGCAGAATGGGACCGGGTGGGCCTCGGGTCTGTTGCTCGGCCGAGGGATTCCAGAGCCATGTCTGGGAGCGGATGTAGCGCTGGAGACCTAGCGCTGGTCCCAGGCGGCAGCACCTGGAGGGACCCGCGCTGGGCCGGGTTGGGCTCTGGGCCGGGGTGAGCTCCAGACGAGCTCTGGTGATTCCGAAGGCTCTGACCCCGCTGCTCTGGCCACTTTTGGCCCTTTTCTCGAAACCTCGCCTGGCCGTACTGCCTGTCCCGGCTCCATCTTCTCGGCCGGCGGATCCCGGGGAATCGTTCCCCGATGCTGGCACAGTTCCCCGCTCTCCCCTTGCGGGCTCCCGCGCTGCCGGGGGCTGGCACAGTGCCAGGCGCACTTCCCGGGCTCTGCCTGAATGGCTTTGCATCCCATCCCCTCCTGCGCGGCGGCTTCTGGGGCACCGGCCGGAGCAGTCCCAGAAGCGAGAGCTGCAGTCGTGCGCTGCCGCGGCCGGTGGGCTCTGGAGGACGAGGGTCTCCGTGTCCCGAAGACGGGACTAGGATACTCAACCGGGTCTGGTGTCCCGGGAAGTCCCTACAAATGCCCGGCTTTGGGCAACCCCAGGGACCCCTGGCCCGGGGCTAGGGCTCTGCTGGCTGCCCCGGGGATTAAGCCGGGGTAGCCCGGGCCAGCGGGGAATAGTCACAGCAGGAAGCTGAGTCAGCAGGGAAGGCAGGTCTGCTGGGACAGGAAAGAGTCGGGATGCCGGCGGGAAGTGAGGGCTGTGCAGTGGGTCCGCACGAGGGCTCCCCCGGCTGAGCTTTCTGTCCTACAGCCCTCAGCCAGCTCTGAGCGACACGCAGACCTGCCCGTGGTTCGAGCTTAGGAGCCCACTTGCTTCTCGTGGGGTGATGTCAGGGCCAATGGACCATCCATCCAGAGGCATGGGCATGGGTGGTCAGTATCTTCCCATCTTGCCAGTGCTCCAGCTCTGCCATGTCCCAGCCGAGGTCTCTGATCTGAGATGGAGTCCCAGGAGCAGTGGGTTCCTGGTGTCTGGGCAGCCCAGGGAGGTGGATCTCATCCTGCAGCAAGCACTGCTTCTATGGCTGCTTTTTCTTTGACATGCTGAGGCTTTGCCTCCCCAGAGCACTGTGCTTGTGACCCACATTTCCCTGTGCTGTGTGGCACAAGCTTGGGAAAGCCTCATCTGAGCTGACATGAGGCAGGGAAGGAATTATTTTTCTTCTGGTTAGGTTTTTGGCTCCACTCAGCTGGAAGAGGATTAGTCCATATAAGGGAAAACTGCCTCTCCCACTGCTTCCTCCCTTTTTCTCTGCTCTCCCCAGCCCTCCACTCTGCCTTGCTTCTCCTCATTTCTCTCAAGTGACACCTAGGCAGCAGCATCTAATGTCCCCAGGGAAACTGAAAGAAGGAGGCTGGGGGACTTGAGGAGGTCCCTGCAGCCTCCTCACTCCTGTGCTGGCTGGGCTGGGAGCTGCCAGGAAGCTTTTGCCCTGCAACTCCTGCCATAGGCATCCATATTCCCTCCCCAGCTACCCACTGGTATCGCAGTCCCAGGGAGGCCAGTTGTGATGAACCAATGGTGCAGCGTAAAGGTGACCAAGGGCTTGGAGAAGCTGGAGGAGAGAGCTGTGGGGGATGGGGTGGGTGCTACTGCAGTGTGGCTCTTAGGTGGATGTCCAGAAGCAAGAGATTGTTTGAGTGCTCACAGCTGTACTGAGCTCCAGGCTGAGGTCTGCCAGCTTTGGGCTGGGGAATGCTTCCCTCTCCCAGCCCCTCCACCTCTTAGTCTGGTTAACTAAGGAGGATGTAAATACCTTTGGAGACAGAGGCAGGGTAGGCCTGAGCTAGGAAAGTTGCTGCCATGAGATCCCCTTGTTCTTATACCCAGTAGCCTTTGGCAAATCTTCAATGGCCCTGAAAAGCACTGCATCCCTGCCGCATCCCTGTCATCCAGCGTCCTTCCTGCTTTCCTCTGCCGGGCGGGCAGCCATGCTCCCCATGCCTCTCTCCAAAGGTGACAATGAAGCTTTGGGCTGTAGGAGGTGCTCAGTGTGCCAGGCTCATCTGATGTCCCAAAGCGGTTTCCCTGTGGCCAGGCTCCAGCCTCCAAATTGCTGCGTGCTGCAGCACTCCAAAGAGCCGGATGGATGCCAAGCTAATTGCAGCCCTCCTGGAGGAGCTGCCCACTGCACTGGGGCTCTGAGCGCTGCTGTGTTTGGCACCAGTGGGGAAGTAGCCTATGGGTGCTGTGTCAGTGCTCTCCACAAAGGCACTCTGTGTGCTGAGGAGGGTGTTTGCTTGGAACCATTAATTTGCTGGCAGCTGGGCAGGGCCCATGGGGCCCCGGCATGTGCTGATCCCTGAGCCTTCCTGTGCTGGCAGGGTTGGGCCCCTTGGTCCTTCGCAGCTGTTGTGGTTTCCGTCATGCTTTCCTGTGCTACTGGCTACGGAGCTTCCAAAGCTGCGCGTTTGCCTCATCCCAGCTCGCTACTGACGTGGGCTTGGAATAAGGCATTTTCTCCTGCCCTGCCATTTCTCCTGTGGGGAGAAGCCTTCCAGGACCTGAGTGCATGTCAGGTCCCAGCTGAAGCCTCCTGGGTAGGACAGACCCCAGAGGTGGTAGATGGGTGCCACACAGCACACGCTGGTGCCAGCATGTTTCCTGCACCAGGGTCTGCAGGGCTGGTATCCCATTGTGTCCTCCTTTCCTGGCACTCATGACTTTTACAGCTGCTGTGCACATGCCCCTTCTCCTCTCTCCCCCCACCTTCCCCACTGCCCCAGCTGCTGGGGCCAAGCCACTCACTGCCAGCAGCTTATTTAGGGAAGGGCCAAGGCCTTGGCCACCCAATGTGCAGTTGAGGACTGTTTTCCTGTCCTCAAAACCTTTGGATGGCTGCAGGGAGAGCTGTCCTTACCGAAAAGCTCTGCCTCCAGCCCCTCATTTTGAGCTGAACCAAATTCCACCACTTCCCAGTCCATCGATGCTGCACTGTTTGCAGGGAGCCAGGCTTCCTGGCTGGCTGCCATTGCTGCTGGACCATGCCTTTGTCCTGGTGGTAGTTGTCCCCACTGTAGTGGCATCCTTGGCATGCCGGCAGCCATCTAGGGCAGATGGGAAAAGAGAAGTCCATGAGGATGGAGGGGCTGGTTTTCTCTCCAACACTCTCCACTGCTCTGGCAGTGCCGTGGCTCCTGCTCTTCCCAGCTGCTTCCCTGGCCTTGTGGTGGCAGAGGCGCCTGCTCTGGATAAAAGCCCAGAGTGGGCTGCAGGCCTCAGGTTTAGCCAGGATGCTGGAAGGGATGGTGCTGCCTGCTGGCACGGTAGGGGCTGCTGGGGTGGGAAGTAAAGAGCACCCTGGCTCCAGGCAGCTCCCCCAGAGGTTATGTGTATTTTTAGAGTTTGCACGCCCTAGGATTGGTAGTCCTGGCCACCGGTATCTTCCCAGCTGGGGAAGGATAATGGTCCCTATTGGGCTTTGTGGCTGTCAAGTGTTGGAGGACAGCAGTTTTGGCTGCTGCTGGGGTGGCACATGGCATCTCTGCCTGCTCTGTTCTTGCTGGCTTCCCTAAGATTGGAATACCCTGCCATATCACCAAACTCCAAGCAGACAAGGCAAAGGGCGATAGCTTCTCCAGAGAGATAGCTTCTCTGCAGGGAAGGGACTGATGTGCTTGTGCTGATGGCTTCTCCCAGCACGATGGGGCTTGATGCTGCCAGCAGCTGCTGTTGGTCACTGGGTTTATTTTTAACGAGCTCCATGGGAAATCACCTCCCAGGTTCCTGATGTCAGGGCAGTGTTGATGTCCTACAGCAGGACAGTGTGAGGATAGTGGGACCATGCCTGCCCTGACCAGCCTTTCACTGCAGATCTGGCTGTCTTCTGCCCCTTGAACATCAGGAGGTGTGTTCATAGCACTCTGGAAAAACTGGAGCTGGTAGTGGGGCTGGGCTGTGACCTGATCTGGAAGAGGGAGAGCAGCTCTGCATGTGCATGCCAGGTGCTGGCCTTGGGTGGGCTGAGGAGCACCTGAAGTGCCTGTGACATGTTCATGAGGGCATTTGTGGGGGAGTTGTGGCCGTGCTTCTCACACGTGAAGGGTTGGACTTGGATTTAGGACAGATCCCACTCATGGATTTGGTTCCAAGAGCCACCTGCCATCTGCTAGCAGTGAATGAGGATGGGGAGGGCTGCAGGGTGGACAAGATGACTCCTTGGTGGGATGCTGAGATCTTTTCAACCAGCACCTCCTGGTGAACATGGGATGAGAAAAGAATGGGCTCTCCTGTCCCTTCGCTGCTGGAGGGGCTGGCGTGGGTAGGAGGACTCATTCTAGAGCTGGTGGTACTGGGAGGGGCAGAGCTGCAGGGCACCAACCCTTGCAGGCAGCAGGACCACTGGTGGGTGTTCATTTCCCATGCTTGTCTCTTTGACCTTTACATGCCCGGAGGTCTCGTTGCCACCATGACAGCCCCTCCTCACTATGGCTGGTTCCAGCATCCTGTCCCAGGGGGGCCATGCGTACTTCCTGCAGGGCCTGGCAGTGCCAGGCAGCATGCACTGGGCACGTGGGTGCCACACACAGACAGCGCCTTTGTCCAGAGTGTGAGCAACTCATGGCAGTGTGGGAGAGGGCGGCACCAGAGCCGAGATGGGGACTCAGTGGCCAGAGCCAGTGCAGAGCCCTGCCCTGTGCACCCAGCTGGAGGCCACACTGGACCTGGCTGAGCGGCGCCGCATCCGCTCGGCTATCCGGGAGCTACAGCGGCAGGAGTTGGAGCGGGACGAGGAGACATTGGCATCCAAGCGCTTCCGCCCAGAACGCAGCAGCCATCGACAGGACAACAAGGAGAATTGGCCACAGTGAGTCCTGTTGTGAGCTGGGGTCATTCCCTGCCTCTGCCCTGGGAGATGGGGGCTACAGTACCTGGCCCCACTGTGGCTGGGATAGATTTGAGTGAACATGAGGGTGGGAGCAGCATGGCACAGAGCAGCTTGGCACATGGTGGGGCCTGTTGCCTGGATCTGCCAGCTACCCACTGGAGGACTGTGCTCACAAGCGCCCGTGACCGCTCCCAAATGGCCACCCCTTCCACCCTGCTCAGGTCCCGGCACCTGGAAGAGGAGCAGCAGGCAGCCCTGGCTGCGTTGTCTGAGCAGCTCGAAGCCATCACCAGCGTGGAGGAACTGACAAAACTGGTAAGTGACTGTGTGCTGGGGCAGACTGTTTGCTGGGATGGAACTTGTGCTGGGGCTGACCAAAGGTCACCCTGTGCTGGGGCTTTCCTGGGTCCTTCCCTCTTGCAGCTGCGGTCAGCGGGTGAGTATGAGGAACGCAAGCTGATCCGAGCTGCCATCCGTAAGCTGCGGGCTGAGGAGATTGAAGGTGAGGCACCATTCCCATGTTCTGAGGGGGAAGCCCTGGAAAGTGTGAGATGTGGGTAGCTCCTTCCTGAACACAATTTTTGCTCCCACCCAGCTGCGACCCTGGCTGGGAATGTGCAGAGCAGCCGAAGGGATGGCAGCAAGCCCCCCACTGTGCCTGGGGAAATAAAAATTTTCCAGAGGGACAATGCTGAAACACCAGCCCTTACTGCGAGTGAAGAAAGCTGTGGTGAGGGTAGCACCAAGCCTCCAGGCACAGACAAGAGCGGGGAGAGCAGCCAGCAGGACGATGCAGAGCCAGCACTGGCTGGGCCAGAGGAGAGTGGATACGGGGAGGCTGTGAAGCAGACCCCTGCCCAGCAGCCCAAAGGCTCAGCGGTGAGTGTGTAGAGCACTGCAGGGGGTGGGACTGTTCAAGATTTCACCTTTTACTGGGATTCCTGTGCCAGCTTGTCTGGAGCAAAGAGACCTGGGCAAGCTGTGGTTGCCTGCCCGAAGGGGTTGAGACAGGTGGGGCTGGGGTCTTTGGGGACAGGGCAAACACAGCTGGGCTGTGCCAGTGTGGCCCCAGCAGTGGTGAGCTGGGGCTGGGTCTTCAGGCCAGGGTTCCCCTTGGGCTTCTCCCAAGGATGCTACCTGGTGGGGATCTGGGAGCCCCTTGGTGCGTGTGGTGCACCCATCTCTGCTCCAGTCCTTGGGGATGGGGCTCTTTGGTGGCAACAGCTATTCATCTCTCCTGCAGCAGTTCCCCTGCGTGGGTAGAAACCTCGATTCCCTGTCCCCCTTCTCATGATGGCTGTTCCTGCCAGCCTTCGAGGGGCCAGGGCTCATTCTGGACTGAAGCTGCTGGGAGCTTTCTGGATGGGGGAGGGATAAACTGGTGGGCAGAGCTGCAAGGAATAAGCACAAACTAGGGTTTTCAGTGCAGCAGGGATGACACTGCAGAGACTCTGTAGTGGTAGGAGATCTCTGCACCCAACCCTGTGGGGTTGCCCTTTGAGGGTGGGGGTGAGAAGAGGAGAAGCAATGGGTGTCCCCGCAGCCAGGTAAGAAGGCGTGGGTTCTCCCATTTGCCTCTATCCAGCCCTGCTTCTTCCTCCACCTGCCCCAGGGCTGTAGCAAGAGACTGCCAAAGGGATGTAGAATTGTGCCACCTTTCAGCACTGTCTGCCTCCTCATCTGGATGTGCTGGCATGCTGTCCCCAAGCCCTGGCTGGGCTGGGACATCACTGAGCAGCTGAGAGGGCTGTTCTGCTGGCTGATTTTGATCCGGCCATTTCCATTCTTGAGTTTGGGGCCTGGCTCTCCTGTGCCCCCTCAGGGTATGGGCCCCCCTTCATCTCCCCCTGCCCTAGAGTCATGGTGCTGCTAGAGGCACTGGCACAGCCAGGACTGGCACCTTGTTCCCTAGCTGACACCAGAACACCCTAGCCCTGCTCAGACTTATGTCAGAGACAGATCCGTCACCTGTGTATGGTCCCATGTTCGGAATATTGCATCATTTGCCAAGCAGAGCTGCAGGTGCTATGGACAGGGACGGGGTGATGTAAAACTGGATGTTCCCTGCATCACAGAGTCCTGGAGTGCCTGGGCTGGAGGCATGGGGCAGGTTTGGGGTCCCCCTTCACTAGACATTGTCTCTCTCCCTGCCCACAGGATGCAGCAGGGTGTAGGGACACTTGTCCCCCTGTGAGCCTCTTGTTGTGACCCCTGTGCAGGGACTGGCTTGTCAATTCCCAGCAGCATGCAGGCAGGGACCTGGATAGCATGGGAAGAGTCCACAGCCTGTGCGTCCCTGGCTGGAATGGGCCCAGTGGGAGACTGGAGCGGGGCTGGTTCTACTCCCCCCAGGCCTGCAAGCAAGAGGATGTGGTGGAGCAGGAGCATGTCCCAGCTGGGATGCAGGAGCTGTGCAGCCAGCAAGCGAGAGACCCCCAGAAACCTGGTGCTCAGGGTGAGTCCCCACAAATGTCCATGGCAAAATCCTGTCTGGGCTGTGTACCTGGGGCCAGAGCTGTGCCTGGCCAGCTGCAGCACGATGGAGGGCATGCTGTCTCACAGTGGTGGGCAGGGAGCCTGGAGGGGCTGCAGGATGCATTTGCAGGCTACCTGAGCAGAGTCTCTTCTCACCCACAGCTGTGGTTTCAGGGACCCTCATGCTCCTGGAGCTGCAGCCAGCCCCAGAGACCCATCCAGAGCCTGAGGATGGTGGTGAGGACCTGCAGCAGGGTCAGCCCCAGGCAGCCTGGAAGGAAGGGAACCTGGACAGCCCTGCCAGCGCCCCAGAGCCCAGTGTGGTGCAAAGCCCCAGAGGGGAACAACTCATCCCGGGCCAGCCCAGTGCTGGCAGTCAGGTACAAAACTGGTGGCAGCTGCCGCTGCCCTCCTTGCCCAGGGCTGGCAGTCTGTGGGTGAAGCCAGCTTGATGGGGGGACTGCATGTAACCCCCACCTGAGTGCTCTGCCCCTCTACTCCCACAGCTTCATGTTGGGGTACACTGCCAGGTGCTGGGGCCAGGTGGGAGACACGAGAGGCCATCAGTGGGTAAGTGTAGCCTTGAGGGGGGTGACATGAGAGCTGTGGCCCCCTGCCAGCTGGGCAGTGCCACCCCAAGGCCCGCCTGCTCCCCTGTCCTGCAGCATGTACATACATACCGGGCAGCCCTGGGGACATGACTCCGGCCCATGTGTGCTGGGCCAGGATTGTGAGTGCCGGACACAGCCAGGCCAGAGGCCGCCCCTAGCTGGAGGCCAATTGCTGCCTAGCCAAGTGGTGGCAATGCCCACCTCAGCCAGGGGAACTGGGTGCCAGGCGAGCTGTTTACTGGGGCTCCCACTCTGGCCGGGTTACTGCAGGGCCATGAAAGGGAATCGGTGCCAGTAGCAAACCCTGGCCTTTTGCATTCTTTGTCCCAATAAGGCTGGGAGCTGTGCACAGCTGGCTCTGACCACCCCCACCCTGGGCCCAGCACCCTGCAGGGCCTCCCCCCACAGCCCTGAGGGATTCCAATGTCCAGCAGTTGCCCTCTTCCTACTGCTGGGAAAACCATCCCCATGGCTGTGCCAAGAGGAAGTGGGGAAAAACCAAAAAGCAGCTCTCTGCTTCCAGGGTCAGGGGTGCTCCCCTGACTGGCAGAGGTTGCTGTCCTTCCGAGGAGTCCCTGGAGGCTGCTGGCTCCTGGGAAGGAAGAAGCCCTGGGAAGATGCTAGGGGTGACAGGTTGCAGCAAGGCACAGCCCTGGGGTAGAGGCAAGTGTGCAGGATCCGACCCCCCCTCCCACCCCTTGCCTCACAGGGGGCTCAACCTGGATTCTGAGGAGAAGCTGAGCCCCCTCCCTCCATGGGCATCAATGACTCCAGCCCAAGGGCAGAGCTCTGCCTGCACCTTTGAAGGCTGAGCCACCTGGACCCTTCAACGTCTCTCCAGAGGCAATGGTATGCCAGGGCTTGGTGAGGACAGGGGTGATCCCAACCTTTCAACACAGATCCCAGGGACCCCCACTGCACTGCTGGGCTCAGAGCCTACCCTCTGCTGTGTGGTTTTGCATTGCAGGACAGAGCCCATGCCTGGCGTGCAGGGCAGCCCACAAGTGCTGATGGATTTTGGCACTAAGCTTTGGGGAGTGTGGAGCGATGGGGAGGGAGACTGCACGGTGCTGTGCTGGGGTGAGGGGATGCCAGCAGCACCTGTGCCGTGCTCACCCTCTGCCCCCTTTATTCATTCCTTCCCTGGCCTGTCTCTTTCCAAGCATCAGTGCCCACCCAGGAGGTCATGGGAACCCCGGCTCGCCTGAATACTCACCGGTGGGAGCTGGTGCCCTCCTCCCTCTGCCTGGCTGGCCCCACGGGTAAGATCCTATTGGTGGCTGCCTCCATTCTCTGCTTCCCGGTGGCCGAATGTCCCCGGTGGCCGAATGTCCCCGGTGGAGCCTGGGCAGGTGTAGAGCTCTGCAGTGCCAGGATGCCGCAAGATGCTGCTGGCTGCCCACCTGCCCTTTTGCTTCCTGCCCAGAATCCCTCCCTCCTCCCCCCTATCCATGTGCACAAGCATCCGGCACCAGTGGGGGGAGGGAGCAGAGGCTTTGAGGGGCTGCAGCTACCCTGGGAAATGCTGGCTGTATCATGGGATCTCTGGGGGACAGCAGTACCTCCCGTGAGCACGTGAGGGATCGCATGCGTGGTCAGGCGCTCCGGGAGCATTGTGCGTCCTGTGGGCAACCTAGAGGGGCTGCATGCACGGTGTGGCATCCCGGGGCGGGGCCAGCATGCATGGCAGGGGGCACCCCAGGACGGGGGGCAGCGTGTATCGCAGGGGGCACCGCAGGGCGCTGCGTGCACGGTGCGGGGCGAAGCCCCGGCGGGGACACGCGCGGGCGGCTGCAGTCCGGTGACCCCGCGCCCGTCCCCGCAGCGCCGCGCCCCGCG
The DNA here is from genome assembly GCF_017590135.1 of Pyrgilauda ruficollis. NCBI lineage: Eukaryota > Metazoa > Chordata > Aves > Passeriformes > Passeridae > Pyrgilauda > Pyrgilauda ruficollis. The sequence continues at coordinate 85,499 of NW_024531043.1, forward strand.
GGACCCCCGCCTTCCCCCGCCGCCGGCTCGGTGCGGGAGCGCGCGCAGCGGTTCGGGCCGGCGGG
>NW_024531043.1:85830-275003 GCF_017590135.1 Pyrgilauda ruficollis
CGGGGCCGCCCAGCGGGGGCCCCGCACGGCCCCGCCGGCGCCCGCTCAAAACGCGCGGGGCAGCGGCGGCGCAGATCAGCGCCCGGCCCCGCGCCCCGCCGGCTCCCGCCTCGACGCCATGAAGACCTTCTTCACCATCGAGATCAAGGATGGGCGCGTGCAGCCCCTGGCGCCCCGCATCACGGCCGCCCCCGGCAGCCAGCGGGCAGGTGGGCACTGATGGGGTACGGGGTGTGCAGGACAGGTCCCGCGGGCAGATGGCATCTGTCATGAGGCTTGACACTGTAGGGGTGATGGGCATGGGTGTCATGCAGGGAGGTGGGACGGAAAAGGTGCGGATCTCTCAGGAAGGTGGGCACCGCAGGGAAATGGACATCCACCGGTCTTGTAAGCACTGCAGGACTGTGCTCCTAATATGACAGTGTGCACAGCTGGGCAGTGGAGCAGGTGGGTGCCAGTGGGCCATCGGGCACTGACATTTGGTGGGCACAAATGGGCAGGTGGAGGCGGGCAGGCTGAGCCAGGCCAGGTGGGTGCTGATTGGCAGCAGGGGCATTTGAGTGCTGCCAGAAGAACAAAGCATGCCTGATAGCCCTCATCCTTTGGCATGCACTCTCATCGTGCTTGGAGCATCTCAGTGCAGAGAGACGATCTGGCCCTGCAGCCTGTCCCCAGCCCCACCGTCTTACCGTGTTTATGTTTGGGGTCATTCCCCAATCCCTGCCCTGCCCCTGCAGCCCTGCCCCATCCTCTCCCCACTGACCTGCTGGTTCAGGGGAGCCCACGCCATCCTGCTCTCTTCCATCCCACTGCTGCACCGTGTCTGTTCCAGCCCTGCCCCAACCCTACTTGCCCGCAGTTGTGGCTGGCTCAGGATGCCTCCTGTGGCCATCCCTCTCACCAGGGGGTCTTGGCTCCAGCTGAAACACTGCAGAAAACGCCCTTCCTCAGGGAGGATGATAAGTCAGGGCAGAGAATGGTCTTGACTGCCTCATCTCTTGCTTTCCCCCAAAGCCCTTTCCCTGTGCCGGAGCTCAGTGCTCACTGCCTGGGCAGGATGTGTGGGGCAGGCAGATAGTCCAGCCAGAGCCACTCCCCAGCTGTGGGGTTGAGCCTGTGAGCTGGATCAGACCCCACATGCCTCTTGCTCCCCTTGCAGAGGTGACTCTGGATCTGCGGAGCACCCCCATCCGTATCACCACCATCCCCAGCAGCGTCAGCAGCATCTGCAACATCAGCAGTGTCAGCAGCAATGTCACCAAGGTGAGTGCCCAGGGGGTCTGTAGGGCTGTGCCCCACCTGGTCATTGCCTGGCAGCTCCAGGGCTTGGGATGGGGACCAGTGACCAAGGAGTTAGTGTAGGCAGCATGCTCCAGAGGTTCTGTCTGGTTTTGGTTGGTGCTTTTGTTTTGATAGGGTTTTTTTCATCAAGAGACCCTGGACTTTGTGTGTGGTTGCACACCCCCAAATGAGCCCCTGCACTCTGGACTGTGCCACCGTGTACTCAGACACTTGGGGAGGTGGGCAGAGAGGGACAAGGAATCTTTTGTGTGTCTTGCTTTGTTTTAAACACCTTTAAGGGTAGCAGCAGCTCAGGGAAAAATCCATTGCCAACCACCCCTCTGTTTTTCCTCGTGGGGATGGACCTTGGTCTTGTGTCTGGGGAGCCTGCCTTGGAGGGGGGCTACTCCTCAAAGGTCTCTAAAGCACCCTGGAGCTGTGGGTTGGGGTCTTTCATGTTTCTGCTGTGCCATCCTGAGTGGAGAGTTCCCAAAGCTGCAGCCTGTCGAGGAGGGATTCTTGGGTGCAACTGGAGAAAAAAAAAAACAAAAAACAACCCCTCTGCAGCGTCTTTGCGGGGAGAGCAGGCTGTGGCCATCCTGGGGCTGGGTGCACACAGGAGACAGCCCTTCAAGTGCTTTAATCTGCTCCTGCCCATCTAGGGTAATGCAAGGCGTCCGTGTGCCGCCTTGGCAGGAGCCAGGATGTCAAACGTGGCTCTGTTTCACTCATGGCCCTGCGCGCACGCCTGGCTGCCTCTGCAGGAACAGCGCTGTGGGTGGCCTGTGTCACTGCCAGTGTCTGTGGTACCACCCGTGACCTGGGGCATACTGGTGGCTGTGGTACCACTGGCTTCAGCCCATCCTCAGCCCAGCTCTTGCCACCATGAGGCAGGCAGTGCCCACAGGTGCTGCCCACACCTGCCAGCACGTCCTGCCTGTGGGCAGCTGGCTGCGGTGGGGTGACTTCCCTGTGCTAATGCGCTTGGGCATGCTTGGCCCGAGCACTTGTCAGCTCTCATTAAGGTATTAGTGGGTCTGTCTGGTGAGGTGGGGGCCTGAGACCCATCAGCTGCCTGGCAGGAGATGCAGCCTCCAGGTATGCTCCCAGTGGGCAGTGAGGAGGAGGAGGATGAGGCAGTGGTGCTGGCAGCCCTGCCATGTAGGGCTTGGTTGGAGGACCAGCAGGCTGTAGGGACCTGGGGGCAGTAGCCATGGTGGCATGTCTTCTCGTTGGTGGGGTACTGCCCGTACCTGTGCAGGGACCTGCTCCCCCTGGGGCAGGCACTGGGGAGCACGGGGGTGCGAAGACCTAAAATCCGTGCTGTGACCAAGGCTCTTGCACCAATGCCAGCCTGGGGCCGGAGATGTTGTGCTGTGGGCGATGCTGGCCCAGAGTGGGAAGGTGCTTGGACAGAAGAGCACAGCAGTCGTTGGTTTTTTCATTCACCGAGCACTGCCGTGGTCAGGGCTGGTCCCCACCACTTTGTCCCACAGTGCTGAGGCTGATATTTGGCCCTGGAAGCCTCCAGGGGCGGGGGGGCCACTTGCAGGGCTCCCCTTGCTAAGCCACCTGGTCCCACAGCCGGATGTGCTGCCAAGTGTGGCGCCTGGCTCAGCACCCCTGCACGGGACCCCCGGCTGCTGGGACCAGAATAGCCCACAGGCAGGGAGTGGGCCAGCCTCCAGCTGGGGGGGTGCCTGGGCCCCTATAAAGGGCAGCAGGACAGCTGAGCGGGGCTCAGCGCAGCGCCTGCACCACCACCATGCCGGGGCTCAGCTTGGAGGGGCTGGCGCAGGCTGGGGTGGCTGAGCTGGCAGAGCTGCGGCAGGAGCTGGTGGCATTCCGGGGGGCAGCAGAGGGGCAACTGGAGCGGGCTCTGGAGAGAGTGCAGGCACTGGCACAGGCACTGCAGACGTTGGAACAGGAGCACCTGGAGTTGCGGGCAGAGCTGGGGCGCCTGGGCCGCCGCCTTGATCTGCTGGCACCAGGGCTGCAGGTGCCCCCCGGGGAGGACATCAGCACCCTCTTTCTGGAAGCACAGGACCCTTGCGCTCACTTTGAGGGCACTGAGGAGCCCAGTGGCCCTGTGGCCCATCCACCCACTTTCTCCAGTACGCGCCAGCAAACGACCCTGCATCTCTCCCGAAGCAACAGCAGCGTGAGTGTGGGCAGCTCTGCCCCATGACAGGGGGAAGGGAGGTGGTTACCAGCCCCAGGGCTCTTGGGGGTGTCTGTAGCCCTGGCACAAGGCGTGACTGTGGCCGCGGTGCACGGGGACACGGCACCATGGGGATCTGCCACTCCTTGGGCTCACTGTGGCGAGGCTGTGCACCCACCTGTTTCGCATTCCCAGTGTGCCAGGTGGGAGGCCACAGGCGGCAGTCTTGCCCCCACCACAGCACCAGGCACAGGTGGTGGCATGGGCACATGTAGCCAGTGTCAACTCCTGCTGATGGCTTTGCCGTGGATCAGTTTACCAGGTCACAGGATGCAGGATGGGGCCAGGTGTGTGCCTGGCTGCTCTGGCCCCACTCTGTCATCTCTGGTGCCCTGTGCCCTATTCTGGGCCTGGCGCACTGCCTGCTGTGCATTGCTGGGGGGTTGTGCTGAAAGGGACTTGGCGTCCTGGCTGTGCTTAGGCAGAGGCCGAATGGGCTTAGATCTTGGCAGGGATGCAGAGGAAGGCTCTTGATCTCCTGCACAAGCTCTTCTCTACACTAAGTCCTTTAATTCCATGGAAATCCCTGTACTGCTAATGGTGTGCACTGGCCTTGCCAGCACCTTGCCCACTGCTGGGTAACAGCCACTGCCCAGCCCAGAGCCATGGGCAACTCCTGCCTTCTGGGGGACCCAGCCACCTCCTGCCAGGGAGCAGGAAGGATTTGGAGATATTGTGGCAGCCAGACTGGAAGGAAGAGAGGGACTGCTGGGCCTTCCTGGGGCATGGGGTGCTGCAGATTGTCCTGTCCCCCTGCCTGCCTTGGGCACTGCAGATGCTTGCAGCACCCACCAGCTGAGAACACTTAGGCCCCGTGTGGCACATCCTCTCTAGGGTTCTCACTGCCTGTAGCACTGGGCAGGTGTCAGGGAGGGACTGCACCCTGAGAAGAGGTGGGGGTGTGGCCAAGCTGGCAGGGGGCTCAGCTGCATGGTGATGTCCTTGCAGATGGAGCCAGAGGTGGTGGAGCAGCAGCAGGCACCGAGGCGAGAACCAGAGCTGCCCAACGGCGTGGAGAAGGTGCAAGTGAAGGAGGCGGAGAGAAGGAGCAAGCTGAATGTCGAGGAGCTGAGCAAGATTGAGGATGAGGATGTTCTGGATAAGATGGTACTTCTTCCTCTGGTTTGGGCTCCTTTTAAGAAGGTAAAGGGACCTCAAGCTGATGGCAGAAGACTAATGATGACTTCCCCCTCCTGTAGTTGGATCGGACAACAGACTTTGAGGAACGACGGCTGATTCGAAATGCCATGCGGGAGCTGCGCCAGCGCAAGCGAGGTACTTGGGGATGGTGATCCTGTTGGGGTCAGAGTGGTGGTGGTGGCAGTATGGGGCGCTGAAGTGTGGCTGTCCAGCCACGAGGAAGCAGCAGGAGAGTGCGTGCTGGTTCCTCTGTTGCCCCCTTGGCTTTGCGACGCCAAGGACATCATCCTTCCCACAAACCAGTTGTGGGCCAGCAGCAGCTGCAGGACTCCTGGTGTGGCAGGAACCATGCCCACCACCCCACTTCCCTGCTGATGCCATCTCCCTCTCGTGTTTGCAGACCAGCGGGAGAAGGAGCGGGATCAGCGGCTGCAGGAGGCTAGGAGCCAATCTGTGACAGGAAGAGCTGGCCATGCCACAGAGACCACCACCACGCAGAGCACTCAGTCAGCCGATGGCTCGGCATGCAGCACCGTCACCAAGACTGAGCGTCTCGTCCAGTCTAGTATGGGCTGGGCCGGGAGGGGTGTGCCCACCCTTTGGGGGCCTTGCAGAATCCTTCCCAGTGCTCCGCCACCACAGCTCCTTTGCCATTCACTGTCTGTCCTGAGTCTGGCTAGACTGTCCTGGGAGCAGGACAGTGTTTCAGAGCTGAGTCTCTGGCTTGCTCTGAGCCTGCTTGGGGATAATTAAGGGTTTTATTCTGGTGGCCTCCCTCTGAATCCCCAACCCTGGAAGGATGGCAGGGCCTCATCTACATCTTTGGCCTGTGTCTTGTCTCCTGTATCCCTGCTCTCCCAGTCCCTGGATGGCTCAAGCTGAGTGGCTGCAGGGACTGAGGGATGCCCCAGCTCCCTGCTGCTTCGCACTTGCTTCTTTGTTCTCTGCCTGGGGGGCACATGCCCTCTGTCCTCCCTCTGCCTGCCACGCCCATGCTCTACCACCGGGGACTTCTCCCTGTTGCAGTGAGTGGGTGTGAATGCTTGGCAGCAGCAGGTGTCTGTGGCTGCTGTTCCTCCCAGCCCAGCAGTTCCCGTTGCTTTGTCCCTGCAGGTGATGGCACCAAGACCTCCCGTACTACAACCATGGAGTCAAGTTATGTGAAGAGATCAGACAGTAAGAGTTTTTCCTGCCCTTTCCCCATAGCATCCTCAGGGTGTAAACCTGGGGCATTGCTGCTGCTGAGCTGTCAATGCCCTGATGCAGGCAGAGTCCTGCCTTCCCGGCACAGCTGCCCTCAGCTCCTGCCCAGGGCCTCTTTCCTTCCTTTCTCTCTGCAGATGGCAACAGCACTTTTGTTCAAACCAAATCATCCTACAGCTCCTCATCCAAAAAGACAGGCAGGTGAGCAGAGGTGCCTGTGGAGACAGCCCCACGTGGTCCCTGTCACTTACCTGCTTGCACAAACCCTCCGCCCAGCTTGCAGTGTCCCCATGCAAATGTGACTCCAAAGCCTTCTGGTCCTTGGGGTACATCCACTGTGTTCAGAGGTTCTCATGGGTCCTTCCTTGGGCACAGAGACAGGTCTGCCAGCTGAGGACCTTAAACCACCTCTCTTCTATCCCAGGGACATGGAGGTCTCCAGAGTTCCAGGGCTGGCCATGGGCTGAGACCACTGCTTGCCCTCCTCTGGGCTGCCACAGCCCCTTTAGCATTGCCTGTCTCTCTCCCAGCATTTTTGACCGTGAAGATGAGAGTGCTTCTCGGCAGAGCAGCCTGGCCGCACTGGAGCGGCGTCAGGCGGAGAAGAAGAAGGAACTGATGAAGGCTCAGAGCCTGCCCAAGACATCAGCCTCACAGGCACGCAAGGCCATGATGGAGAAGCTGCAGAAGGAGGGTGGGAGGTGAGGCTGGGCCTGGGGCAGGCTGGCCAGGGCAGTAACTGCTGACAAATAACAACTGCAGCTATGGATAACACCCCATGTCTCCTGCCACAGTTCAAACCCTGCAGCATCACAGACCGCCGTGCAGCGCTCCTCCAGCTTTGGCGTGCCTAACGCCAACAGTATCAAGCAGATGTTGCTGGACTGGTGCAGAGCCAAGACCCGCGGCTATGAGGTGGGTGCCACCTCCTCTTCCTGTCCCAAGACCAATCACTCTGTCCCTTGGTAACTTTGTTGCTCTCTCAGCATGTGGACATCCAGAACTTCTCATCCAGCTGGAGTGATGGCATGGCCTTCTGTGCCTTGGTCCACAATTTCTTCCCTGATGCATTTGACTACAGTAAGCTGACACCCCAGAACCGCCGCCAAAACTTCGAGGTGGCCTTCTCTTCTGCAGAGTACGTACCTCTCTTGCCATCATATGAACTTGGGATGGCTTGGAGCAGCTTGGGGTGGCTCTCCTGCTCGCTGCTGGGGCGAGGGGGGACACATGGAGTTGATGGTGCTGGAGGTGGGTGCCTGGAGGTGTCACTCCCCCCATGCAATGCAACAAGGTTAGGTGCTGTGGGGGCAAACAGCAGCTGGTATGGGCAGAGTCACAAGAGGCCAGAGCAGCCCAGTCTGGTGTGGGAAGGGTGGGTATGGGGGTCTGGTTTCCTTGGGGCAGAGCACCCAAAGACAGAGCAGCAGCCCCGTGAGCCCACCTGGCTTCAGGCAGTTCTTTCCATCCTGGGGTACCAGGTGTGGGACTGCAGCCTGTGGGGGGAGCAGGGTTGGCCTATGCCAGGTTCCTCCTTTCACAGTTGTAGGGGCTCAAACACCATTGCACCTTCTCCAGTCTCTTCCTTTCTCCTTTTGCTTCTGGTTTTCCTGGGTGCTGAGAGATGGGAGTGCACCCAGCTGGAGGGCTGGCAGTCAGCCCCTCTCTCCTTCCTTCTGTCTCTCTCCCACCCACCCACTCTTCTCCTCCAGCACTCTGCCAGGGGGCAGGGCTGGGGGTGGGGGTCCCATCCTGCTGATGTCCAAGGTGGCAGGGTGAGATGGGGACTCCCATAAGCTCCCAGGGTGCCGTGGTGCTGTTTGGTGGAGCGAGAAGGGGGCTGTGGGCCTGGCTCTTGGTGCTCCTGTTAATGGATTTTTTGCCTTAATTGGGAAACTGGTGCGTGGACTTGAGAGAGCCATCGATCTCTCCGGCCTGGAAGCCAGGTGGCCTCTCGTCCTTCCTCCTCCTCCAGCTCTTGTGAGCGTCCTTTCCCGAGCTTCCTGCACCAGGGCTGTGCCGCGCGGTTCCAAGTGGAGCTGGGCAGGAGGGCTGGGCTTGCCCCCGCCGTCCTCCCGGCGGTCCTATATAGGAGCTGTATAGAGCGCCGCTCCACTCTGGAACCCGCACCCCGAGCACCTGGCGCACCAGAACACCTCACTCGTCCTCCTACTCCTCCTCCTCCTCTTCGTCTGTCTTTCCCTCTGGACTTCACGCCTCTCCACGCCACTCACCTGCCCCTCTCCCCCTTGCTTGTGCCCCCCCAGTATCACTGAATGGCCTTGGCATGGGGTGCCTGGAGCCCTCCTGCCCCTGCATCATGCATCCCCAGAGCATGCCAGAGCGGAGCAGCTGCCAGTGGGATGAGAACTGCACTGATCTGTGTCTCTTGTTTTCTCTTCCTCCCCTCCCTGACTGGGCTGCGGTCACTGGCTTGCCCCTCTCTCTCCCTGCACCCAGGAAGCACGCGGACTGTCCGCAGTTGCTGGACGTGGAGGACATGGTCCGGATGCGCGAGCCAGATTGGAAGTGTGTGTACACATACATTCAGGAATTCTATCGCTGCCTGGTCCAGAAGGGGCTGGTAAAAACCAAAAAGTCGTAGCCCATTGTCAGCCCCCCCAGGACTGATGGTGAGAACCTTCCCCTCCAAGTACCTGCCCATGTGCCCACCACCACCAGGGCTTGGCAGGGATCTGACTGACTCGGCTGTGGATGAGGCTGGGGGATGCTGATGGGTGAGGGGCAAGTCCTGGCGGTGCCAGACAAGGCCCAGCAGGAGATTGGCAGAGACAGCTGGCTGGGCTCCAGCCTTCTGGAATAGCACCTGTGGGGGTTTGGGCAGGGGGGACTGTTTCACCCTGGACTGCTGTTTGCTCTCCAGCTGTGGGGAGGGCAGTAGTTAGAACAGAGCCGTGTCCCCATGGCTGAGCCTGACCCGGGGGTCAGCTGCTGGGAATGCCACTCAAGGTGTTCTGAATGGTGCTGAGTGTGGGTGGCCCCTCAGGATACTGCAGCATCACTGCTTCCACTTGCTGCCTCATTCCCCTGCCCCAGGGTGCATGCCCAGCTCCAAGAGGCTGCCTGCTCATATATGGGCAGAAGCAGGAGCCTGGAAAGTGTGACTCAAGGCTCAGGTCCTGCAGTGTTTGTGTCAGGGCATCCTGGCCGGCGCTAGAGCTGTGGCTCCCCTGGCTCTGCACAGTGCTGGCACACCAGGGCCCAAACAATGGCTTTATAAGGGCAGAGTCACTCTTCAGTGCACTGTCATTGCTCCACCACTACCCCCTGAGCCAGGCTGGCAGTGGCAAGGGCTTTCCCAAGGCCCCAAGCATCATCCCCCCCATCCTCACAGTGGCCAAATCATGAGATGGGGCTGGTGCCAGCCAGGCTGCGGGCTTGGAGCCGACTGAGCAGGCAGCAGAGACCTAATGCAGTGTCTGGGGCCATGGGACCCCGGGTGGGGGCCTCTCCTGGGCCCTGGTGCTCCCCAGGGGCTGGAACTGGCTGGGGTCACTCCTTGGGGTGGAGCTCTTCAAGGGGGCCAGCGCGTGCAGTGGGGCTACTGCAGGAGGGCAGAGGGGAGGTACAGGGCTTGGGGGTTGAGGGTGGTGTTGTGGTGGGTGGCAAGCATAGGATTCAGACCCTCCTTGTGTACCCTGTCTTTGGGGGCAGAGCCCTGCCTTGGGAGATCCTCCTTTTGCACCCAGAGCCTTGGGCAGAACCTTGAGCAGCCCTGGCCAAAGCAGCTGAACTGGCCATGGCAGCAGCAGCCAGTTTGTGTCAGCACCGCCCCCAGTGCCAGTGCAGCCCTTGCTCCAGCAGCAGCCTGAAAGGGAAGCAGTGCCTGGTAGGGGTGCGGGGCCTGGGCAGGGCCAGGAGGGTTGGCAGCAGTGGTAGGGTTGCTACTGTGCCCCCCACCCCTTCTGTCCCTGTAGAAAGGAGGGGACAAGAGGTGGCCAGATCCCCTCCATGCCTTTCCTGGTTGCCATCCTGACTCCTAATTGTGTTGTCAGTCCCTTCAAGTGCGCAGGGAGCCCCAACTTGGGCAGAGATCTAGCCCAGGGAACTGGATGGGTGGCAAGGCAGAGTGGGCCACCCCTAAAAAAGGGCAGCGGCAGAGCCCCAAGGCTACTATGGGGATGGGGACACAACCACAGCTGATCTGCCGGGGCACCACAAGACTCGTAGCTCCTGGAGCCAGGTCCTGCATGGACCCCTGCACTGTGGTGGAGCAGGGAGAGGAGGAGATAGGCCAGGGTGAGTGAGCTGAAGCAGGGCAGTGCCCATTCCAGCAGTAGGGTGTGCTGGGCCTGGTGCAGGTAGCCCCTGGGTTCCAGTCCAGGGCAAGGGAGGGAGCCAGGCTGGCAGGGCTTAGGGGAAGGCAAAAGAGCAGGGTCAGGGCTTGAGGCAGGAGTGAGGGGCAGCCCATAACCAAGATCCACCCTCTACTTTCCCTGAACCACTTGGTAGGGTTTGAGCAAGGGCACAGCAGACACCTGCAGCCAGGCTGGGCTCTCCCTAGAGGACATCAGCATCAGCTGGAGGAGCAAGAGGAGGAGGGTGGGCATGGCTTTAGAAGGGGATGACTGCCAGCACCAAGAAGTGGGATGGAGAGCATCTGGGGAGCCAGGGGTGCAAACAATTGGGCAACCCCTGCCCTGGGGCAGGCACCTCCTAGGGCAGATAGCACATGCTTTTCCCAGTGTCTGGAGCAGAAGAACTGTGGGTACCAGGGTGGGGTGGGGGTGTGTGAAAGGAGCTCAGCAGGTCTGAGGGCAGCAGTGCCCACACCAGCAGGCCCTGGGCAGTGTGGGGTGCCCATCCCAGCCCCCACATGGGGCAGCCTGCTTGAGGCCATGCTGAAGGCTTCATCTCTGCAGGACGCTGGTGGACTGCGTGCCGCTGGTGGAGGTTGAAGACATGATGATCATGGGGAAGAAGCCCGACGCCAAGTGCGTCTTCACCTACGTGCAGTCCCTCTATAACCACCTGCGTCGCCACGAGTTGCGCATGCGGCAGAAAGAGTGCTAGAGCCTGCCCTTTCCAGCCCCACTGCTGCCCTCACCCCAGAGCTGCCTGCGGGCAAGGGAGCTGCTTGCCTGGGAGGGTCTGGGGGGCCATGGGTCTGGCACTGGGGACAGAATTCTTCCACCAGGGCACCCCCATACCTCTGCCTTGGCAGAGCTGCTTCTGCCTTGGCCAGCTATGGGCTGACCCTGTGGGCAGAGCCAGGTGGGTGCTGCGGGGATGCTCCCACCTTGGCTTGCTCCCTATGCTCCAGCCTTTTTTAAGTTATTTGTTCTCCAGGAATTATTTGCCCTGCAGGTACCATCCCTGTGTCCCTGGGGTGGTGTCGGTACAGCTGTGCCCTCAGACTCAGGCCACCTCATGGGTCTGTGGCTGAGCAGGGCTGTGCAGTTCAGCCAGGATCATGGTACACCCTGCAGGCAGCACCTGTCAGTGGTTCCCTTGGCCCCCTGCAAGGAAGCCTCTCTGCCCACTGCAGGCCCTGCCTGGTGTCACCTCCCTGGGGACAGCTCCACAACCATGCCAACTCCCTGCTTCCCACCTCCACGTGCACCTGAGGCACTTCCACATTAGGGGCATCTGTGGGCTGGGGAGGGGGTAGCAGCAAGGGGTCCCAGGGCAGTGCAAGGTGAATGGAGCAAGCTGGGACAACCACCCCCACTCCAGCTCAGGCCACCCATGTGCTCAGCGCTGCTCGCCCCTCTGTCACATCTCTACACCGCGCTGACATGTGTACCAACACCAGCCAGATAATAAAGGTTTATTTAGGGCAATGCCTCTAGCTTAGGTCCTTCTGCCGGTGGCATATTGCACACCACAGTGCTTGGGGAACGCTGGCAGTCCAGCTGCTGCAGGCTCCTCTACCTGCAACTCAACTGCTCACCCAGCCTGGAGGGACACTGGGGCATGTACTGCTCCTCACCTCATTGATGATGTCCATAGCTGAGTCACCCTGACCAGGGTTCACTGCCCCCTGTTGCGCCAGGCTTGGCACAGGGAAAAGATCCAACATGGCCAGCAAGACAATGGTCAAGTGCAGCACCACTGCCTTCCCCAGTTGAGGGCCAGATGTCCCCACTGGGCCAGTGCAGCCATGGGGCTTTGGTTCAACACTGCAGGATTCACTCATGGGCTCATGTCCATCCCCCTGCACCCTGTGAGAACAGCTCATCCCATGCCATGGTGCCTACCACCCTTACCCCTCTATCGTGCTGGGGAGGGGTGGCACAGGAACAGCACAGTTGGTCTGTAGGTTGGTATGTGGCTCACCAGCAGTGACCATGACTGTGCCATCCTCTCCTACCTCTGTGAGAAGCTGTGGGGCACCCAGCTGTCCTTGGAACAGAGCAGTTTGGGATGCACACCACCGAGCTCCCTCTGAAAAGATGACACAGTACAAATGACTGCAAATAAAAGCTTTACTAGGAGCTGGATATGACATAAACCCTGCTGGGGGGTAAAGCCCCCTTCCTGGGACAGCTCTCCCACCTTTGGGACTCAGCACATCTACCCTTAGCACCTGGCGCTTTCTGCTGAGGGTTTCATCCTATCCCATGCAGGCAGGATACTGCTGCCCAGTGCTGGGAGCAGCTAAACGTCTGGGCACGTTTAGCAGAAATGCTGCTGCTCCTCCTGACTGGCCAAGGATAATGGGCTCCAAGGGCAGGAGGGCATCAACCAGCACACAAGCAAGAGTGGGGGGAAAAACCTTTGCCACCCTGTGATAGCATGTCCAGCTGCCATAACGCCCTCATTCCCTGCACTGGGCACTGGCTGCAGGACCCTGTCCTAAGGGTGGCACTCCTTGCTAGAGGTCTGGGTGTTCTTCCTTGTCACGTTTGGGTGGGGTCTTGCCATCAGCAGCGGGTGTTTGGGGGGGCAGCAGTATTGGCAGAGACTTGGCAGGGGCAAACTGGAACTCCTCTGGCACAGGGGCATCAGGCGTCTCCTTGCGGTAGAAGCCCAACTCCTGCACCAGCTGGTTGATCTCTTCCCGGGTCATGTCGCTCAGGGGAATTCTCTGCACCCAGACAGGGGCTGTAGCCTGGCACCCGTGGGGCACTGAGCACCCCAGGCCCTGTGGCAGCAGGTGCCGCACTGCCCACTCACCTCCAGCTCCTCATACCGGAGGCTGAGGAGCACAAGCTCAGGGTCAGCACCAGGCAGGTGTTTCATCTCCAGGTTATGGCTGGGCAATGTGTCAAGGAGTGGGCAGCACTGATCAGGCCCATGCAACCCTTATCCCATCCCATCCCATCCTTCATCACATCCCCTTCTGTCCTCTGTCACATCCCATTCCTCTCTATCCTGTACCATCCTCCATCCCAGCCCATCTTCTCTCATATCCTATTGCCTTCCATCCCATCTGTTCTGTCCACCATCCCATCCTTCATTGCATACCATCCCATCCTGTTTCCCATGTAATACCATCCTATCCTTTATCACATTCCCCAACTACCCATTCTCCACTCCTCACCAAACCCTGTCCTTCATTCCTCACAAAACCCCATCCTGTCCCTCAGCCCAACCCCTCCCATACTTCATTCCCTTGCATCCTGTCCCTCACACATCCTATCCCGTCCCCCACTCATCCCATCTTGTCCCATCATCCCATCCCATCCCATCCCATCGGGACCGCACTGCTGCAGCTGCTGCCGGCAGGTACTAGAACGGGATGTCCTGGGTGACGAACGCCTTCACCTGCGGAGAGTGGCCGGTCGGGCGCGGCTCAGTGTCGGGAAGCCCGACAGTGTCCCGACTCCCGGCCCGGCCCCAGTACGTACCTCCCTGAGGCGGTTCAGCCGTCACCCGCCGCAGGTCTGCAGGAGAGAACGCCCCGTCAGGCACCCGGCGGGCACTGGTTCACCCCGGGCGCGTCCCGCGGTCCCCACCCGCGCTCACCTCCACCTTGCCGCGGGCCAGGTCCCGCAGCACGGTTTCGCGGAGCCGGGGATGCTCCGAGCCGCCGCCCGCCGCCAGCGCCGCCGTCAGCAGCAGCCACGGCCACGGCCCCGACGGCACGGCCCGCATCGCTGCCGCCGCTGCCACGTCCGGCGCGGCACGGGCACGCGCACGACGCCGCGCATGCGCGAAGACTCGCGCGCAAGACACGTGCGCGCGCTGACGGAAACATAGACCGCGCGCAGATCCGTGCGTGCCGTGGGACTGGCACGTAGAGCCGCGAGCGCTCACCGCGCACAGACCGACAGCAACAGACAGCAACACACACAGAGCAACACACAGCAAGAGACACAGCAACACACACACAGCAACACACACAGAGCAACACACAGCAACAGACACAGCAACAGACACACAGCAACAGACACACAGCAACACACAGCAACAAACAGCAACACACAGCAACACATACAGCAACAGACACACAGCAACACACAGAGCAACAGACACGGCAACAAGACACACAGCAACACACACAGAGCAAAACAGACACAGCAACAGACACAGAGGAACACACAGCAACACACACAGCAACACACAGCAACACACAGCAACACACAGCAACACACAGCAACACACAGCAACACACAGCAACACACAGCAACACACAGCAACACACAGCAACACACAGCAACACACACAGAGCAACACACAGCAACAGACACAGCAACACACACAACGCAACAGACACAGAGCAACACATAGCAACACACACACACACACAGCAACACACAGCAACAGACACAGAGCAACACACACAGCAACACACAGCAATACACACAGAGCAACACACACAGCAACACACACAGAGCAACACTCAGCAACAGACACAGCAACACACAGCAACACACACAGAGCAACACACAGCAACACACAGAGCAACACAGGGCAACACACAGAGTAACATACAGCAACACAGAGCAACGCACAGCAATACACACACAGCAACACATACAGCAAGACACACAAATTAACACACAGCAGCACACAGCAACACACACAAAGCAACACAGCAAGAGACACACAGCAAGACACACACACCAATACACAAAAGAACACACACAGAGCAACACATACACAGCAACACACACACTGCAACACACAGCAACACACAGCAACCGTGCAAAGACAGCCAGCATCACATAACAACACACAGAGCAACACACATACAGCAACATGCACAGCAACACACACACACCCCCAACACACACCCAGCAACACACAACAACACACACAGAGCCACACACATGCAGCAACACACATAGCAACACATACATACCAACACACTCAAAACACATGGAACACACACACACACTAACACACAAACAGCTGGATACGCAGCAACACACTGCAACAGACAGCAACACACAATACCAACACACACAGAAAACACAGCAATGCACACACAGCAACACACAGAAACACACACAGCAATACACATCAAAACACAGCAACCATGCACACATGGACAGCAACACATAGCAACACACACACAGTAACACAGAGGAACACATAACAATCGGGCAAAGACGGACAGCATCACACAGCAACACACATACAGCAACATGCACACCAACACACACACCAACACACACCCAGCAACACACCCAGCAACACACACAGCAACACACACACAGCAATACACACAGCAACACACACCCTGCAACACACATAGATTAACACAGCACCACATGGCAACCAACAGCAACACACACAGAGCAACACACACAGAGCAACACACAAACAGCAACACACACAGCAACACACATAGCAACACACACAGAGCAATGCACACACAGCAACATACAGCAACACACACAGAAACACACAAACTGCAACACACAGCAATATACTCAGCTACACACAGCAACACACAGCAACACACAGCAATGCACACCCCACAACATACACAGATTAACACACAGCACCACATGGCAACACACAGCAACATGCAAACAACAGCACACACAGCAACAGACACAGGGCAAGACATCGAGCAACACACAGCAACCGAGCACAGACTGACAGCAACACACAGCAACACACACAGCAACTCACAGCAACACATACACAGCAACATACACACAGCAACACACACCAAAACACAGTAACCATGCACACACCGACAGCAACACACACAGGAATACACACACAGCAACACACATAGCAACACACGCACAGCAACAGAGAGCAACACACAGTAACTGTGCAAAGACTGACAGCATCACACAGCAACACACACATACAGCAACATGCACAGCAACACACATACACACCAACACAGACCCAGCAAAACACACAGCAACACAACAGCAGTACACACAGCCATCCACAGAATCACACACACAGCAACACACACCAACCATGCATAGACTGACAACACAGTGACCAACAGCACCACCAACACCACAACACACTGCAGCCGTGCACAGGTCCACACCACACAGACCAACAGCACTACCAACAGCACCACACACAGGAACACACTGACCAACTGTCACGGTTTTATATTGGAAGCAGTCAAGGAAGTGACTTTCTAAAAGAGGTTGCTAGCAGTTTCCCCTGTGTCTGACAAAAAGATCGATCAGTAATTAGTTTTGAGAATTGAAAATTGGTTAAACTACTAAGGAAACTGCAGTATTGCATTTTATTTAAATGGTATGCTCTGTCTCACCCCTCCAAAATGTAACTGCTTTCACCCCCAGCCCAGCTCTGGCTGCAAGCTACAGAGCCTGGCCATGGTCAGATAACCATCTGCAGGCCCTGGGTGAGATATTAACTCTTTCAGTGCTTCAATCCTCCCTTGAGTGAGAGAAAAGGACAAAGTGCAAACACATAGCAGAACAGCATGAAGACACTGTGAATGAAGACAGTGAAGAAGAAGTCAAGTCCCAGATGGGAGGGATGAAGAGATGCCTTTAGTTTTAGGCTGAAAATCTCTTATAAAGATATGGAGAAGAATATAATTGATATATCAGGCTCTTTTTCTTTGTAATGCATTGAAAAGTATGGGGAGATGAATCGTTCAAATGGTAGATATCTAGCAAAGGCCTCTGTGCTAAAGTAAGCAGATGTTAAAGTAGCTGTGATCCCATAAGAAGTTTATATATAGAGAAAAGAGTGATGAAGACCCTGTGCCCCCAGGGAGAAAAGAAGACCTCTATTCCCAGAAATGATGATTTTAAAGATAGATAAAGAGAACCTTTGCTCTTAAACAGTTCATCTTTAAAACAGTACCCCATAAATTGACATGGTCCATAAATACAGCTGTGAAAAATGGGAAGGACTTCAAAATTGCAGATTTTCCTGGTGGCTACTATTCATAGAAATTCAAAGCTAGGAGAGAACTGTTTTCTTATAGAGCAGTCTTCATAAATTAACAAGAGAGACTTTTCTCCCTAAGTGAACTGAAGAAAGGCTATTCTAAAAGTAATAAACCGACCGCATTGTTTCTGTACATTGTTGGAGAGAAAGAAAAGGTTATGGGGGGAAAAGTGTTCTAAAAATTTTATTATAATTCTTATTATTCTTTCTTTTAGTTACTATTAATAAACTTTTCTTTATGCCCTTTTCAAGTTTAAGCCTACTTTGCCTTCCTCCTAAACCTATGTCACAGCAGGAAATGAATAAGTATATTCTAATAAGTGCCCTGGCATTTAGCCAGCACTGAAACCCACCACACCAACTGTGCACAGATCAGCAGCACACAGACCAACAGCACCAACACACAGAGCAACACACACAAACAACAACTACACATACACACAGAACACCATTGCACTGACCGACACAGAAACAACACATACTGACGACAGCAACACACACCCCAGCACCACACACCAACACATACATACCAACAGTGCATACCAACACACACACACACCCCCCCACACACCCAGACCCTCACTGCCCATGAGCTCACCATCTCCTCAGGGCCAAGCAGGTGAATCACATCCTGAGCTGCATTGGGGGGTGTTGTGAGCAGGCCACAGGAGGTCACGGGGGCTCCTTTGAGGCCACCCCTGGAGTGCTGTGTCCACTGCAGAGCAGTGACCTCGACTCTCCTCAGTCCTTTCCGAGTTGCCACCATTGATCACAAATTATTTCAAGTGTCCCTCCACAACAGCAGGGACTTCCCACAGTTCCTTTGGCTCCTGACTGAGTCCCATGAGTATAAGATCTCAGGGATCTTATACTCTCTGACCAGTATCCTCCTCTGCCTTGCTCCTTAACTCACCAGGGTCCTCCGCCTCCTCAAGTTCCAGCCTTCCCCAGACACTGTAGCAGGCACATGATGAGGATGGACCTGTCACCCAGACTCCTGTGTGTGTGTGCACCCCGAGTACAAGTGTTCAGGTCTGCCCGTACAGTGCTTTATGGGCACTGCCACACACAGGTACAGCAGCGCCTACACACAAAGCCACATACAGCTGCACACAGACACACACACACATCCCCAGCTACACACACAGCTGCACAGAGCTGCACACATACAGCTGCAACACAGACCAGTACACACACAGAGATGCACATGCAGCACACACAGCCCATACGCAAATACACACAGAGCTGGGCACAAGCACACAAACACACTCACACACAGCTGCACGAGGGTGTGTGTGCTCATCAGCACTGCAAACACTCTGCAGCTGACCACAGACATATCTGGCACAAGCTGACACAACAGCTGCAGTGGTGAACAGTCACATACAGAGTAAAGCACCAGGGCAGGCATTCATTTACAGGGACAGATGTGCACTTGCAAGGACAGATGTGCAAGGACGGGTGTTCATGTGCAAGAACAGGTGTGTACAAGCAAGGACAGGTGCACACGCACATGCGCACACGCAAGGAAAGGCTTTCGGGAGGCGGGCGGCGGGAGGCACGGGCCGTCACGTGAGCGGGGCGGGGCGGCAGGTGAGCGAGGGCCGCTCCTGCGCCTTTAAGGCGCCGCGCAGGTGGCGGGCGTTGACGTCACTGTGTGGTACGTCACGGGGCGGGGCCGCAAGGTGCGCGGGGCCGGATCGGGGCCGGGGGCGCGGCCGGGGCCGCTCCGGTCTCCTCCCGCCGATGGACCTGGCCCGGCGCGGCAGCGCCGACCGGGGCTCGGCGTCCGGCGCAGGGTCTCGACCCGGCCCCCCGCGCGGCCCCGGCAGCGCTGGGGTTTCGGGGGCGCCTTTCCTCGGTGGCGGCGTCCCGGGCGGCCGTAGGAGCTCCCGACTGGACGGGCACGGCTGCTCGCGGCGCGCAGGAACCGAGGAGCGGCCCCAGGCCCAGACCCCGCCCGAGGGTCTCCCGCTGCCGGCCTTGCTGTCCCCCGGCCCGGGTAGTCCCCCGTCCCCGGCAGCGCCCGGCCGGGTTACATTACCCGCGCCGG
Organism: Pyrgilauda ruficollis; assembly: GCF_017590135.1. Lineage (NCBI taxonomy): Eukaryota > Metazoa > Chordata > Aves > Passeriformes > Passeridae > Pyrgilauda > Pyrgilauda ruficollis. Next base: position 105,045 of record NW_024531043.1, read on the forward strand.
CCCCGCCGGAGCGGCGGGAGATGCTGCCCAAAGCGGAGTCCAGCGACCACATCGCGGCCTGGGCGGGCCCCGCGGTGCCCCGCGCCCCCACGCTGCCCAAGGCCGTGTCCAGCGAGTTCCTCGCCGGCGGATGGGCGGGCCTGACCCCCCGAGCGGAGCCGGGCGAGCTGCCCGTCCTCGCCCGGACCCTCGGTCGTCTCGGCCCCAGCGACGTCTGCGATGTGCTGCCGGACTGCCCGGGACGAGCCCCGGAGGACGGCGCGTTCCGGTGAGTGGGGCCGCGGGGCGCTCGCGGGGACGGGGTTCGCAGTGCCGTGGGAGCAGCAGCCGCTGTGCCCCTTCTTCCCGCTGTGGCGGATTCAGCAGGATTGGGGTGCGGGGCTGCAGGCAAGTTCCCGGCGGGGAGGATGTCTGGTGCCCACTGTTCGTGCGGGATATCGTGATAGAGACACCGACTGCGGAGTGAGTGCTACCTGCCCCGGCTGTCCCCGAGCACTGAGGCTAGCGTGGCGCAGCTCGTCTTCCCTACTGAATCGCCTTCCCTCTGACTGAGGCTCCTGTCACTACCAAAAGAGCCTGCGGGCCCTTTGCTGCTGCCCGTTGCGCAATGGCATTAATGTGTGCTGATGGATGTGGCTTTGCACTGGTGAAGGACACCGCTGCGGGGTTGCAGCACCGCTGTCACATGCGCTGCTCTGGCCTTTGTGGCTGGCAGGGGCTGGGAACTGAGATCCGGGTCTTTTTCCCCAGGAGCCTGAGCCTTCCTGGAGATGGGGAGGAAGTGGTTTTCCAGAGACATCCTGTTTCACAGCCTGCCCGTGTCAGCCGTGTCAGAGGGCTCTTTGTGTTCGTTTCTAGAATTTCAGGTGCAGATCCCAGGAGATCTTGGAGGCAAGGATCTGTATGTCTCATGTGGGAGTTAAGGACCTGGTGTATATGCCATGACTAAGCTTCAGCCTTGGCTACTTCTGTTGCCAGCAGAAAGCTTCCTTGGTGGATCTGGGGGCTGAACAGGGTTACAAGGAACCCCTCCAAGCCTTTGTGTTAGCTGTTCTTCCTTTGTCCTTTCAAGCATCACAGTGGTCACCTGGAACGTAGGTACAGCCGTGCCCCCAAATGATGTGACGTCCCTGCTGCACCTCAACACGGGCGAGACAAATGATGTGGACATGATCGCCATTGGGTAAGAAGATGAGGTGCAGCTCCTCCTTTTCCTTCCCCTCCCCCCTCTGGCAATCCTCTTTTTGAGGAATCCCCAAAGCCGTGGGGGACAAGGAATGGAAGAGCTGCAGCCCCAGCCTCCCTTGGGGCATGGGGAGTAGGGAGGGGTGTGTGTCACAAATGATAGCATGTCAGAAAAGGTGATGGAGAATCAGCTCCTGGTAGAATGGGAGTGCTGAGAGGAACTGTAACCCTTGAGTACTGATTAGACTTGAATACTCATTGAGCCTGAGGTTGGCTATGCTGGACCAAGTTAGCCCTGCTCTTGCCGTGAGCTGTGGCAGTCCTTGGGTCAGGTCTGTCAAAGCATTTGACTCACCTGGCCAAGTCCTCTGGGAGCATTCTCCTCCTATGTGCTTTTGTATGTGGTACATAGGCATCAAGGGCATAGATCTCTTGTTCTCCCGAGGCTGGATTGGCTCCATCCCCCTGTTACACAGACCTGCTGACAGGGCAGTACCACAGCACTGTGGTGAGGCTGGTGAGGTGAGGGTGGCTGTCCCTTGAGGATTGCAGTGGTATGAATTCCTGCTAAAGCTAGGGATGTGCTGTCTTTGCACAGGGAGCAGGAAGCAGCCTCTGCCTATAGGTATGAGGTAGAAAAGCTATATCTGCCTCCAGGACTGCCCCTGAGCTCCCAGCTGCAGGGGCATAGTGGTGTAAAGGCTGACACTGCTGGAGCTATGTTGGAGCCAGCTCATTGTGTTGGAGCCAGCCTCTCAGTCCCCTCAGCCTTGCAGGCCAGTGGAATGGGTCTGTGTGGGTGTTAGAGGTCAACCTGAGCTGGGTGAATGGGGTGAGGGGTGTAGCTGATAGTAAGAGACCTGCTGGGACCATGTTCTGGCCAGGGCAGGGTGTCCTGCTGCTCCTCACTTCCTGGCATCTCTGCCTGGCTGTGTCCTTCCTCTGACCTGTGTCTTTGTGCTCTAAGCACTCGATATTTTTGGACAAGAAATTTCCTGATTGTGGTGTTCTCTGTGGACGTTTTTCCTTCTCTTCCTTAATTGCCGAGCTGGGAGAAGAACTGTTAGCTTTCTGGTTGCTGCTGCTCTGAGCTACGCAGCTCGAATAGATTTGGATGCCTTGTGCTGTTGGGACATGACTTCTCTGTAGAGACTGAAAGGCCCCGTAAGCCCCTCTTACACACCGAGGTGGGCTTTAGGCTTCTGCTCAACCCTGTGCAGCTTAACTGCTTCTGCTTTAGAAAGGGCCAAAGCCTCCTGCATTCAGGGCCACTTGTGCCTCCTGCTGCCACATGGCCCAGAATCACTGGAGCAAGGACATGGCTGGTTTGTGCTCCAAAATCAATGTCTTCCCTTGAACTGCCCTTCCCACCCTGTCCTGCTGCCCAGCATTGTGCTTCTCTCCCACGTTCTCGCTAACTGGGAATACAGATGGTTTCCTGGTGTGGCTGAAGGACCTGTACATTTCCTGTCAGGCTGCAGGAGGTAAACTCCAAGATAAACAAGCGCTTGAAGGATGCCCTCTTCACAGATCAGTGGAGTGAACTCTTCATGGATGTGCTGAGCCCCTTCCACTTCATCCTGGTAAGGAGTCCTGAAGGGGTTGGCTGCTGGTGTTCTCTCTGCCTGCCAGGCAGGTGGGACACAGGAATAGAAAGCTGGGAGGGAGGTGCAGTGGGAGAGCTGGCTGAAGGGACAGCCTGCAGCCATCCAGGCAGCAGGGACCACTGCTGCATCTCGCCCAGCAAGTTGTTTGGCTTGTGCCACCCAGCTGCCTTTCCTGTGCTTATGCTTCCCCTCTGGTGCTTTGGGGTGACATTGAACCAGGGTGAGGAGGTGAATGTGGGAACTGGCCAGTGCTGCTGGCAACAGCCTGCGAGACTCAGGGCAGACTCAGCTCTCCCAGACAGGTTCAGCTCATGAAGGCATTTGTCTCAGAGCATATGTAAGCCCAGCATCACTGAGGCTCAGGTTTGGCTGTCAGTGCTCAGGAGGGTACGCACAGATCTCTGAACCAAATGTGCTGTTAGTCATCTGTGTGATGGAGGGGCACACAAAGGGTGGAGGTGCTGCCCTGTGGCCTGGAACGGGGGGAGTTGTCCCCAGGCTCTCTACCATCCTACTCCAGCCCTTGCTCCAATTCCAGGTCAGCACAGTGCGGATGCAAGGTGTGATCCTGCTGGTGTTTGCCAAGTACTACCACCTGCCCTTCCTTCAGGACATCCAGACAGACTGCACCAGGACAGGGCTGGGGGGATACTGGGTGAGTGTGGCCCTGGGGGGAGATTGCAAGGGGCTGGCTTCTCAAGGAGTCATGGGATCTTCTTGGTGCAGGGCAACAAGGGTGGGGTGAGTGTTCGTCTCTCCATCTTCGGCCACATGGTCTGCTTCCTGAACTGCCACCTGCCAGCACACCTGGAGAAGGCAGAGCAGCGCAAGGAGGACTTTGCCACCATACTGCACATGCAGCAGTTTGAGGGGCCCGTGGCCAACGGCATCCTGGACCATGAGTGCGTACCCCACCACTTTGCTTCCCAGTCTGGGCTCTAGTGCCAGTCCCAGTCCTTGACCACCTTCATGTGGGGTCTGGGGTCTCCCCTGCATCCCAGCACAGCTTGGAGATCGGGTCTTGCCTGCAGAGCTGGCCCAGCATGGACTACTCAGCATGGTGGGGTAGGTGTTTATAGAGGGGTCTTGGTCTCACCACATTCAGGGCTGGTACAATTCCTGCCTTACTAGCGCTGTTGGGGTTTGGGAGCAGTCAGAGGGCCAGCTCTGTCCCTCTGTCCCTGTGGCTTTGTGATCTCAATCCAATGGGTGCCTCACTGTGGAAATTTCCACCCTTGGTTTCAGCTTGGGGAAGTCTGGCCCATGGCTAATGGTCTTACCTGCAGAATCCTGGCAGCTGGCCAGGCTGCTGGCTGAGCAGTGGCTTGTGCCAGTGTTCCCAAGAGCACCTGTGCTGTGGGCTAAGGCTGCCCCCAGGCTGGGGCCATCTTAGTCCTGCTGTCCCTGCCTCTGATAGCCTCAGCCCTTTCAGCCCATTGCCCTTGCTACCATCCACAGCCTCGTGTTCTGGTTTGGGGACCTGAATTTCCGCATCGAGAGCCTGGACATCTGTTTTGTGAAGTATGCCATTGACAGCAATGTCCTGAGCCAGCTCTGGGAGAAGGATCAGGTGAGGGGTGGGTGTGCTGCCAGCCTACACTGGACCCCTAGCAGTCAATGACTCTCCTCAAAACTGCCCATGCAACTGTGGGACAGGGCATGTCCTCTTGCATCTGGTAGGACACAAAGGGCCCTGGCTCTCTTGTCTCTGGGGGAGGGACAGCAGAATCCCAGGTCAGTCTGGATGGAGCTGGACACACTTCCTTCATGAGTGTGTGAAGATCTGAGGCACTGAGTCTACAGACTAGCTGCTGGCATAGATGGACAAACCCTGAGAGCTGTAGGAGCTGGCAGGAATGGGACTGGGATGTCAGTGTGTGAGGGTGGGGAGATCTTGGCAGGATTTCTGGAGGGGTCTGGCTATGGGGGTTGCTGTGCTCCTTCCCCACAGCTGAACATTGCCAAAAGCACGTGGCCTGTTCTCAGAGGCTTCCAGGAGGGACCCCTGAACTTCCCACCCACTTTCAAGTTTGATGTGGGCACCAACAAGTATGACAGCAGGTAGGAGAGCAGAGCTGGGCATGAGGTGGGGCTGAGAGATGCAGGAGCTGCGGGGCTCATAGCCAGTGCAGGTGCTGGTGTGAATGGGTGGGGAGAGCAGCCATGCTGGGGCGGGCACAGGCTGGACTGTGATGTGATAGCTGTGCTGAGTGCCAAGATGAGCCACATCCTCTGCTCACATGTGCCTTAGTGCCAGGGGGAGGCAGTTTGGGGCAGAGCCCACTGCCCCTGCCAGGCAAGACATGCCCCTCTGTGCCCTGCAGTGCCAAGAAGCGAAAACCTGCCTGGACTGACCGCATCCTGTGGAAGATAAAACCTCCCAGCAAGGGGTTGGGCACAGGCGGGCACCGGCCCAGCCAGGGTGTGCTGTCAGTGAGCCAGCTGTGCTACTGCAGTCACATGGAATACACCATCAGTGACCACAAGCCAGTAGCTGCCATCTTTGCCGTGCAGGTGAGCACTGTCCAGGGCTGCTGGGAACACAGGCAGGAGCTGCAGGGGCAGAATGTCCAGCCTTGTGTGTGGGGAGCTTCGGTTTGGTGAGCTCAGCTGCCTTGCCTCTTACTGGGGGCTGCTGTGGGTGTATGCATGGGGTCCCTATGCAGCAGAGGCAGCTCTTTGCCATGCCCTTTCTCACCACATACCTGTCTCTGACAGTTTGCTTCTAAGGTGGACAAGCCCCTGGTTGAGATTTATGTGGCTGACGAGTGGAGCAGGCCTGAGCAGGCAGTTGTCAGGTACAAGATGGCTGTTGGCTTCCACCGGAGCTCCTGGGACTGGATAGGACTCTACCGGGTAGGGGCTTGGGGGCTGCTGTGGCTGGAGGGAGTGGGGAGCACTGCACAGCACTGCGGGGTCCCTTCTGAGCTACTCCCCACCAGCAAACATGGTGAGGGCATGGAGCTGTGCCCTCCCTTCCCCTGGCATCATGATGTGGTCCTGCTTCAGGAGGCTCTGGTCCAGCAGTTCCTTCTTCCCCCTGCTCTGTGGGCTCCACATGGCCCCAGGGCACACCTGTAGCAGGGTGCAAGGCAGCTTTGGGTCACCCTGTGTGAGCAGAACAGGCTGAGCACCAGGAGACTGAAGAGTGACTGTGCTGAGTGGGGCTCACATTGTCCCACTCACTTGTATTGTCCCATATATTGTGCACAGGTGGGGTTTCGGCACCCTAAAGACTATGTGTCCTATGTCTGGGCCAGGAGTGATGATGGGGAGCGCTGCCTGGAGAAGCAGCTGTGTGCACAGGTGAGCTGGGGCCAGCCCTGCTGTCTTGCTGGCCCTTCTGCCCCATAGAGGGAGGACAATCGTCCCTTTGTGCCCCTGGATGGGGGAGGCAGGCACTTCATTCTTGCTTTTGCTGAGTATGGGGCAGGCTCATGGTATGCGCAGCAGAGATTTGTGCTTTTGGCTGGGGTTGGAGGTGGCAGGGAGGGCACCCCTGTGCCAACCCCAGTGCCCATCAGGTGTCTCTGGGCTGCAGGTGATGTTCTCTGAGGAAGCACTGCCCAAGGGGAACGGCGAATACATCCTTGGATACTACAGCAACATCTCCAGTAGCATCGCTGGTGTGACTGAGCCCTTCCAGGTGAGCACAGCCAAGAGGTATGGGGGGATGGATATGGTGGGGGGCGGGGTTGTCTCTGGATGGGGGAGGCCAGCTGGTGTGGTACCCAACAGTCCCCTGTGAGGGTCAGCTGGCAGTGCTGATGCAGGGGTGCAGATTTCCCTACCCAGGTCAGAGGAGGGCAGCAGCTCTACAGACAGCTCAGGCAGCAGCTCAGAAGAGGATGACAGTACACTTGTCCTCCTGGCTCCCAAATCCCGTAGTCCCAGCCCGGGCAAGATGAAACGTCACCGGAGCCGAAGCCCCAGCCTGGCCAAGTTCCAGGGCCTCATCCTGCGGCCATCAAGCCGGGACAGGGGTACAAGCCGCAGTCCCTCACCCCAGAGCCGTTGCAGCCTCCCCAGGAATATCCCCACCATTCATCTGCCCCATGAGGAGCCGGGGCACCGTGAAGTCAAGAGCAAGGAGCTGGGAGAGGCAGCTGAGAGCCCAGACAGCAGCTCATTCTACCAGACTGTGCAGGAGCAAAGTGGCCTCCGGCGTGTCTCTGCTGACAGCTCCCTTGCCAGGGCTGACCCCCGGAACCTGGGCCTGCTGCCTGCACTGCGCCTGGAGATGATTGACCAGGCCCTGGGCCGGCAGCGGGAGAGTGCAGACCAGGGCTATTATCCTTGCCGAAGAATGAGCCCCACCAGCCCCCCAGGCTGTGGCCCGTCCCCAAAGGAGGGGCACAGCCCCCAGGAGCTGGACAGACATAGCTGTGCCATGGGCCGCTGATGCAGTGGCTCCCTTCCTCCTCCCCGTAGCGCGCTTGCTGTGTGCTTTCCTCTGCCACTTCCCTGCTGAGACACTCCCTCCGTTATTTATTGCAGTGACACCTCACCCCTGTTGTGTGCCTGGCAAGTAGAGGCCCCCCTTGCTATTCCCCCACACAGGGGAGGGTGGGCAAAACTGGTCTCATGTGGTTTGGGGAACCTCTCATGAATTTCCAAGTGCAGGACTCTTGTCCCATGGGAGGAGTGCTGGCCTCACACCTGAGGTGGCTCAAAAGGCCAGGGCAGGGCTCTGGCAGGAATGGTGACAGGCACAGAGCAAGGACTCCCACAGGGTACCCTGGAGATCAAAGCTTGCTCCTTCCCTGCTCTGCCATTGTGCCTCAGCCTGAACATAGTGCAAGTGACAAAATAAATGATCCTGCCCACCCCAGCTGCACTGTGCTCACTGCTGGGGGCAGCATAAGCCCTGGGGTGGGGACCACAGTGTCAAGAGGGGACAGCAGGCTCAACTCTTGTACCATACACCGTGCTCTGACTAGCCACCCTTTATTTTTTCTGCTGCTTTCAGGTACTGACCCCACCCCTCCTACCCTGCCTGGGCAGGATTACACCTCACTGCTCAGGCCCTCCAGCTGAAGGGTCACCAATCCAGGGGTGGGGTGTCCTGCCACCCCCCCTGCCCCAGAGCACACCAGGGAAGGACAATGGATTTTCTCTTTCCTGAGCCCTCCTATTTCTTTCCCCTTGCTTTTGATACTCATGGATGGCAGCCACAGCTCCTTGAGAAGCTTCTCAGTCCCTCTGCCTGCTCTGGCTGTGGTCCCCAGCTCCATGCCATCATGCCAACAGCCATGCTCAGTGCCATCCTCTGACTTGAGGACCAGACCCCAAGCAGCTCCCAGCTGCAGCTGCTGTGCAGCACATCTTTCTCCCCTTCCTCCCCAAGACAACACCACTTGGGTGTCATCGAAGCACTGTGTGGGGCCAAGCTGGTGTCTGCTCTACAACCAGATGCTGTCACTGCTCACAGGTGGTCTCTCCCACGGCATGTGTCTTCCAGTGTGGATGCTTGGCCTTGGAGCTCACACGCAGAGGGCCCCGGCGTCTTAGAATCTTTTTGAGCCGCTGTGCAGGTACAAGCACAGCCCTGGTCACCATGGTACAGCTGCTGGAAAAGCAAAGCTGTGAGCATCACTGTAACCCTGCAGCACCAACATCCACTGCCCCTGCCCTGCAGCCTGGTTGTGGCACAGCAGAGTAGGGGCCAACACTTGCACTACTGCTTTCCTGCCCCACCCAGGCCCTGGCCTCTTGACCTCCCCACTTACCTGTGCTGTGACCCCTTGCCTGGGCTGCAGGCAGCAGGCAGCTCCAGCACAAAGCAGTCCATGGTGATGCGGTCATCCAGGACAGCCAACTCCGTGTCACTGCAGTCCCTTGCCCTGTGGAGGCACCGTGCCAGTCTGCAGGCACAGGAGGCCACGTGTCACCAGGTGCTGGCCAGGGCAGGCATCCCACCTCCTCTGTATGCACAGTGCCCTTTTCCTCCCGGACTCACACCTGCGCGTGCAGTTGCAGTGGAAGAGTGTCCGGCTGTCCACGTTGTGCAGCTGGTACCTCACCTCATGGGGAGCAATCTGGTGCTCACACTTACCCAGGTGCTTGTTGCACCTGCACCCCCTGCCCGGGCCTGAGGAGAGTGGGGAGGTAATGGACACCCCCAGCGCATGACCCCCCCAGCCTGAGGCCTTGGGCCACCCCAGCTGTGGTGTGCACACGCTGCCCACAGTACCGGCTCACCCTGCTGCCTGCGCCCCTTCACTGCCGGCATGGGGGTGGCTCCACACTGTGCTGTGGCTGGGCTGGGTCCAAGGCTGCCATACCGAGGACGTGCTGAGATTCCAGCTCCTTGCTCTGCTCCAACCAAATCCCGTCCTGACACTGTCGATGCTGTTGTATGGCCAGGCTCTAGCCCCCACTGCACTGCTGGGTGCCTGGTTGTGAGCTCAGCCTTGTCCCTGGCCGAGGCAGGGGTACCTGGGACCTGTAGCTGCTGGGCTGTCTTAGGTCTCCGTGCCTGGCGGCGCCCAGACTTTACCCTCAGTTCCTGTCGAAACCGCTTACGCCCTGTTCTAGAGAAATTCCTTCCCTTGCCCGGGGGCTGCACAGTGGGGCTGCCTCTCTCCTCCGATGGTAGGCTGGGGTGGTACTGATTCTGCTGCACCATCCTGGCCAGAGGCACTACTCCATAACGCTCACACCTGGGGACACCACATACTGTGAGGTCCTGCACACCAACCCAGCCAGTGCCCGAGGAGGCAGCCGGGCAGGAAACGCTGAGGGCCGGGGCACCCCCAGGAGCTCACCCGCCCCACCAGTGCCACTGGATGCACTCCTCGCTCTCTTCCAGCACAAAGCACGGCACCTCCAACAGGTTGAAGAATGTGACGCCGATGATGTTGGAGACGGTGTCGTTGATGGAGAGCAGGCACCGCCGGAACCTGCGGGCAGGGGACCGGTGAGGAGGGCGGGCTCCCCAAGCCCCCCGTTTCCTCACGCCCCGGGCTCACCTGGCGTCGCAGTCGCAGTGGGACACGGTGTGCAGGCGATAGTTGCGGATACCGTAGTTGAACTGCAGCGCCGTGATCTGCGCCCAGCACTGGTCGTGCTCCCGACAGCACCGGTCGGGGCCGCGGAAGAGTCCTGCGGAGGCGCCGATGAGCGCGGCCCCGCGGAGGGAGACCGGGTGCTCCCGCCGCCCCCCGCCGCTCCGTACCCAGCTCGCTCCAGTTCCCCGCCGAGTTCCCCGCGCCGCACCATAGCGTTCCTGGCAGCGTCCAGCCCCGGCGGCGGCGGCGGCGTTGCGGTCCCGGCGGCACGGGGTCGGTGCAGGCGGCACGACGCCGCCACAGCGCGGACAGGGCCCGGCGCAGCGCGGCTCCGGGCGCGGCAGGCGGGCGATGCTCGCAGGCGGCACGGAAGGCGCGGGCGAGGCGCGGATCGCGGCGGACCCAGCAGGCGCGGAGGCGGCCGGGGGCAGCCCAGACGCTCTCGACCAGCGCGGGTCCGGTGGCGGTGCCGGCGCTCAGGAACGCCACGTACCGCGCGCCGCCCGCGCCCGCCGCCTCCCGCGCGCACACAGCGCCGCCGAGCCAGGCGCGCGCGCACGCGCAGAGCGCCGCACAGGCCAGAACCGCGCGCACCCACATCCCGCGCACCGCCCCGCCCCCCCACCGCGCCCGGCTTTAACCCCGCGCCCGACGGCGAGCACAGCGCTGATTGGCCTGCGCTGCGCAGGCCCCGCCCCGCCGGCCCCGCCCCGCCCGGGGGTAGAGCGGCGGGATGCAGCCGGGGTCCCCAGCCCTGGCTCAGCATCCCGGGTACCACCCCCCTCTAGGGCACCCGCCATTTCCGGGCACCCCCCCATCCCGGGCACCCCCTGCTACACGCACCCCACCCCACGCGCTCTCTCCCTGGGCACTCACGAGTGTGCTCTCACGGGCACGACTCTGGATGCAGGTGTGTGTGCAGGTGTGCACAGGTGCCTGCACACTCGCTTTGAGCACACGTATGTGAGTGTATGCCCCTGTGCCGTGCGTGCCCATGTGTGTGTCCCGCACAGGCTGTAGCCATGTCTCTGCTCAAGTGTCCACTGTGTGCAGTCAGGACACTGAGCACTGTCCTGTCCAGCCCCTGCAGAAGCTGCCCATGGCCCAGAATGAGACCTGTCTGAGAGCTGAGGATCCCTGAGGATGGAGCCACCACACCCCCCAGGGCAACTCTTCCTGTAACCTGTACTGAGGCCTGACACTCAGTACAATGGTGTTTCTTGATATTCAAAGGAACCTGCCACGTCCCAGTTTGTGCTTATTGCATTTTGTTCCAGTACTGGACATCACTGGGAAGAGATGAGCTCTCATCTCCTTGCACCCTCCCTGCCTGTGTATTAGTAGGATCCCTCAAAATTCCTCTGCTCCAGCCTCAGCAGACCCTGCTCCTGCAGCCACCCCACAGAGTACAGGTGCTCCAGTCACTCCACCACCATCACGGCACTTTGCTGGACTCACCCCAGCATGTCTGTGCCTTGCCCAGGTAATCCCAGCTGGAGCAGCACAGGCTCCCCACTGGCACTCCCTGCCCAGCTTTGCCTGGTGCCATGAGGACACATCCCTGGCTTCTGCCAAGCTGGTGCCCAGCAGCATCCCAAGGATCCCTGCAGAGCTGCTTTCCAGCTGGTGGCACAACTTATGCTGGTACAATATCCCCCTGGGAATCAGGATCTCTCTACCCTGGCAGTACTTTGGGAGGGTAGCTGGGCTGTGGGGCAGAGCTTACCCCTCCACCTATCCCAGAGCCCCAGTGCCCCAGGGAAACGTTGTTTAGGGTGGCCAGTGTGTCTGGGAATCTTGCTGCATCCCAAAAGGATGCTGGCCCTGCTCTGGAGAACTGGCCCACTTAAGTCCACATGCACCTCTCTGCGGGAAGGGAAGTTCTGGGAAGGAAGGCAGGAAGGCAGGAAGGAAGGAAGGAAGGTTGGTTCCTCTGGTGAGTTTTTTTCTTCCAGGGCTAATCTGGAGTCATGTCTGTGTTCTGGGGGGGGGGGGGGGGGGGAGGTGGTCTGTGGATCCCCGTGTGCCCTAACCCTAACTGGGAGACACTGGGGCCTGATGGATGGTGCTTGGCAGTGTAAGCTTATCTCGCCTTATCAGGATTTCCCTGACAGCAATGCACTGCAGACAGGGCAGAGTCCACCCCATGGCTGTGACAGGGCTGCCGTGTGCCACCCATGACATCACCCCATATGCCACAAAGGTCTCCCCTGTCCTGGGAGCTGTGTTAATGAAGCTGGTTGAGGGCTGGCAGGACTGGCATGCCAAGGCTGGGGAAGGGCTCTGCTTGGGGCTACCCCAGATGTGGGAGAACCAGCTTTCCACCCATAGGGATCCACAGAGCCCTCCCTGACATGGGCTCTGCCACACTGTGCTGTGTTCATGTCCCAGCGCCCCTGGGGCTGCTCTGTGCATGCTTTGTCCCCGCTCATGCCCAGCACCCTGGGGCTGCCCTGTGCCTGGGCTGTGTTGGCAGGCCTGTGGGGCCCCACAGGGAGGGATCCACGGGGCAGCACAGGACAGCCTTGGCTGACAAGTGAATGACTGTATGAGAGACAGAAAACCCAGTTTGGGTTTATCTGGAAGATAACAGGGGATAAGGAGGGATGCCTAACGCTCTGGCCTTCACTGCCTAAGCAGCTAGTGGGTTACAGGGCTGGCCCTGCAGCAGATCTCCCCACTGTGTAATCATGCAGCTACTGCCCTGCTGCCAGCTGCTGGCACAAGGCTGGTGTCTGGCTGGACAGTGAGGACGTGGGGCTGAGCCCTGGGCTACCCAACTCAACAGGCAGCACTGTCAGTCCTGCACCCAGCTCCGCTGACGTGGCTCAAGGCTGTAGACAAGGCCAGTGTGTGGCTAAGCTCCCAAGGACTCAGGGCTGAGCCTGCAGTGGGGGAGCACTGAGCTCTGGTGAAAATGCCAGCAGTCATGGTCCATGCAGGGAGTGGGTCCCAGCCTGGGTCAGCAGGAGTGCAGAAATGGGCTGGTGAAGCAATACTTTCCTCTCTTCTTCTGCATGCTATGTTCCATTTAGGGCTCCCCAGTACAAGAAAGATCCCATACTGCAGTGAGGCTGGTAAAGGCTGCTGAGCTAGTCAGGACTGGAGCTAGGCTTATTTGGGCTGAAGAAGAGGAGAAATCAGACTTTGTCTGCCCTGAACTCTGAGTCATGGCAGGACTAATTTATTCTCCTTTTGCACTCCCCAGGCCAGCATGGGCATTGGGGTGATGCCTCTTATGGAGACATCCTGCAGGCAGCGGCTGGATGACCAGACTGTGTGAGTGACTGCCTGGGGCCTCATCCATGTCTTAGTGCTGACACACCCCCAGATGTCCCCATGTCCAGCCTTGCCCTTCGCCCCAGCCAGCAGCAGCACTGGCTCCCCATTGTATGTGTACCATGCATGCTGCTGGCCTGCTTGTGTCACCTGGGGACAGGCGCCGCTGGGGGAGATGCACAGCTCTGCCTTCTGGAAAAGGAATTGCTTCAGCACTGGATATAAGCCTCTCTGCTTTTTACTGATCCAGGCTGGAACTTACAGCTTTGTGGAAGGAAGCAATAGAGCTTCCAGGACATCCATGGTTCTGAACATGAAAGGCAGAACAGGGAAACAACTTCATGAGAGAAAATGTCTTGTGAAGGTTGGAAGTTGGAATGAGCAAAGGAATGGTGCAGTTATCTCACGTCTGAGTTGAGATTATCAGTTCAAGTACCTTGCAGATCCAGGGAGACCCTTGAGGGCTCCTGTGGACCCTGGCATGCACCCTCAAGTCCCTCTACCCCATGCTGGTTGGTGGGCACTCCTCAGGCTGGCAGCCAACACAGTCACCCTAGTCTGCCTAGGAAAGCCTGGGTCAAGCCGTGGCCTTATGTGACATCTTTGTCCCATTTGGATCCCATCCTTTGGCAACAAGACTCCACACTAGTGCTACCCTATCACACTTGTGTGACTTGGGACCCTCATTACACAGCAGCCAGGAGTGCCCCAGCCTGCTGCATCAGGCTACTCAGGCTTTCCATCAGCCTGATGGAGATGGGGGCACTGGGATGTGGTGGGAATCAGGCTCTTTTTCTGCTTTCATGGCATTTGCCTGCTCCCTGTGGGGCCAGAGACCAGTGTGGTGGGCTTTACTCGCCTGCACCCAGCAGTCCTGGCTCTAGGGAGAGCACTGGTTCAGGTTGGGGTGGCACTGGTGCCCATGGGTGCACAGTCCACCCTGGGCAAAGACAGCCCACGTGCCTGGCCCCAGAATCTGGGAAGGCTGTGCTGGCTGTCATCATGTAGCATCTGCCCAGACTTCTTCAAGGAAAGAGCCATCCCTCTAGGATATATTGTCTAATTTTATAGGGGGAAGGGAGTACAGGGGCAGACTTTTCTTCTCTCTTGCCAGATTCTCATTGCAGAAGCAGAGCTGGCTCCATCAGCTATTTTCAGTGTGAGGCTGGGCTGTAGGGACGATGGAGGTGATCAGGCTCTGCACACCTGCGGGTCCTGCAGCTCACAGGAGCCATCTCCTGCTCTGGGTCCTCAACCACAGCTGCAGCCTCCTCAAGGTTTTTTCCAAGAGTCATAGAGCACCCCGAAGGCCCTGGGCAGCCTTGTCTAGGTGACCCTGCTTGAGCCAGGGACTAGACAACCTCCACCTTCATCAAGGAGTTGTGCCTTGCTTCCAGCAGTAAATAACCAGCTTTGTCTATAGGAAAATGCAGAAAGCTCCAAGACTTAAGGAACACAAAGAAAACCACCCCAAAACCACCACAAGGCACAGAGGTTCCTTGCAAGAGGATGGTACTTTCCTCCTACTGATGGTAGGAGGAAATTCCTACCATTTTCTGTTTTCCCTTAGTCCCTAGGCATTTCCCCATGCCATTGGTGCACCTGGTTTTACTGCCCTGGTAAGCATGTCCCTTTAAATGATGGGAACTACCCAGGAGGAAGCAGCTCTGCAAGGAGCAGTACCTGGCTGGTGCATATCACTGCACTCCAGGTGAAGGTCAGGTAAGTGATGAATCAGCAGGAGCTGGGCTTACCAAGAGCAGGAGGAGCAGCAACGCAGAGCAGGGAACCCCTTTCCAGCATGCGTGGGGCTTGGCAGGAGCTGTGGGCTGGTACACTGGGGAGAGGAAAGTTCATGGGGTTGAGGCATTTCTGGAAAGCCCAGTTGCTTTTCTTTCAATGTGCAAGGAAAACTGTGGGCTGGTATTATCATCTCTTTGGAAATGAGATGAAGGGACCAAAGCAGCTTGACAAGAGAAAAAAATCCCACATGCTTCAGATTTCCTTCCCATTGTGTGCAACAGATGTGACTGAGCTCTGCCTGTGACAAATGCTGGGAAGGTTTGGGTGCCTGCAGCAGGAAGTGTGTATGGCACTGGGTGAATCATTTACTGCAAAGTCAGGTGAACAAGCCACAGCACGTGTGTGCTTGTTACTCGCAGGTGGCAGAGCAGGGCCCTGCACACAGCCAGCTCCACCCCGAGCAGCCCACGGGGACTGGCAGGGCTGCAGCCTGTGCACCCTGGCCTGCAGCCTCCACACCACGTCCGCACCATCGCATGGCTCAGCACAGGGGGATGAGTGCGGGACAAGTTTAAAAACTTGAGCGTTCCTCCTTGAACTCCCCACATCTCCCAGTAAAGCCAGTTTCCCTGGTTGTGGTAAAGGAAGCAGCTAATTTCAGATGGCCTTGGGCCCCAGTGAATTTCTCCTTCCCACTGGAGCTGAGTCTGGTGCAGTTGAGTCTGGGCTTCTCCTGGCTCAGTCCAATGAAATTGCTGTCCTAGCTCTCATTTGTGTCCAGCACAGACACAAGGCAAGAATTCCAGCAATTTCTACGGAGAGAAGCCTCAGGAACAGTCACACCACAGAGCCCCTGCAGATGCTGGCCAGCAGCATGAGGCCAGCTGTGTCCCAGGCTGTTAAAGGTAGTCAGCAGTAACAAAGAAGGGCAGTTACATAGAGCAGCAATACATGGAGTGAGTCCTGGAGACATGGCATGCTGCTGACACAAGGGATTCTGCAAAGGAAACTGGGACTTGGGAGCTTCCTTGTCCCCGGCCAAAGATGGTAGCCTGGGCCTGTGCTGCTGCTGTCATGACCCACTGGTCAGGGGAATGATGTTCAGCATAAATTCTCACCAGGTTGAACAAAGCTGCTGGATACATGTCAGGAACTCCTATGTTTCACTGTACTGTCACCGTAACTCTGGCAACCAGCCCACTGCTTAGACTCAAAAGGTGTTGGCCAACAAGCCTGTAAATTCTTATAACACACTTCCACAGGGTGCTGCCCAACAAGCCACAACACATTTCCATAAACTTCCCACTTGCACAACGAAGTTCACTACAGAGTATGGGGTGGAATATGGTAAGTGTGCTTTGCCCAGGAGAGGAATAAACACAGAAGAGGGAGAAAGAGAACAAAGATGATAATCAGTATGTAGATCCCATCTTGATCTTGCTGCATGGGTGGTCCAGGGCTGGGGTTGTGAGACAAAGAAAGTGAAAAAGAAAGGGAGGGAAAAGAGAATGAGTAGGCCAAATCCACTTTATTTTCCAGTTGACCTGGTACAGGCTTTTTTGTAAACTTGACTCTTTGTGCTGTTTTGTTCATGCATGCACAGCCAGCCATTTCAGCTCTCCTGCAGGAAGTGCGCTGGAGGAGGGAACTGAGCATAAAACTCAGGGAGGAGCCGGAAACTGGCTAAGAATGCACTGCCCAAACTCCATGGGACTCTCTCCTACAGTCATATCTTGCCTGTTGTAAATCAGAACGACTGAGACAAAACATCCCTATGCCTAGTGCAGTACAGCCATCAGGAATGGTGACTCTGCAGAAGCACCAAAGTTTTGTGAGCAGCACGAGCCCATGGAGCCCAGCAGGCTGGGGAATGGATCTGGTCTAGTAAACCACTAAGTTAATTAGCAAATCCAGCTGCTCTTCCAGAAATCTGCCCCTGGAGCATCCCTGAAGAAAGGGCAGCACTGGTCAGGAGGCTGCATGTTTTTGTTTTGGATACTCATAGCACCTACAACTTTGCTTTAATTCATCTTTGTGTCCATGTCAGTCATTTTGGAGTGCCAGAACAGTATCACAGGCTCTCAAGCTTCAGGACTGCCTCTACCACGTGGCCGTGCCACATGCACAGTTACCTCATGATGCATTCTTGAGGCTGATAGTCACCTTTCCTGTGCCCTGTGGCCAGAGATTCTCCAGGAAAGGAAAAGGGCAGATCTTCATCAATTTCTTTTGGCTTCACCTTATGGTCAAAGCAGAACTGGACGTTTTTATTGGAAACTACAAATAAAAACACAGGAGGAACCCCTCAAGCCTTGCCATGCACCTCCACCTGCAAAGATGTACTTCAGGGTTATGCAGGGACATGGACTTCCTGAGTTCTGTTGCAGGAACACTGGAGAAGCTGCGAGCAGATTTGATTCCACTCACATTCCGGTTAGTGATGATGTCACCTCTCAGGTCCTCAAGCACAAATCACAGTTCTGGCAGAGAGCGCTCCACCTTCGTTCCTGGCAGCAAGTGGTGACTCCTTTCTGGCAGAGCATCCCTCCAGAAGCCTTACCAAGTTGGCCAAATTCTGCACAGGGCAGAAACCCCCAAGTGACCTCATATATGGAGCTGGAGTTCACTTGCCAACCTGGCACAGGGAGGAGAGGCAGAGGGATGGAAGCCACAGCTGGACTCCCGGCCCTGCCACAGCAGGGATTCCCTCGCCAGAAGCGGCTCCAAGGCCCGCTGTCGCGCGGTGTGCTCAGCGCTGCGGGAGAAGCGAAAAGCCCCCGGGCAGCTGTGCCAGACTGTCCGGGGGACAGCACTCGGTCCCCGCCGCGACAAGGCCGCTCCTGACCACGAACGGGCCCAGTCGCTCCCGCCGCCTCCGGCCGAGCCTCGAGCCGAGCTGCAGCGGCCCCTGCGGGCCCGGAGGCCCCTGCGGCCGAGGAGCGGGCGGGGAGCGCGGGCTGCGGACAGAGCCGGCTGCCTGGGCCCGCGGGCTGCGGACAGAGCCGGCTCCCTGGGCCCGCGGGCTGCGGACAGAGCCGGCTGCCTGGGCCGCAGGCTGTGGGACAGAGCCGGCTGCCTGGGCCCGCGGGCTGCGGACAGAGCCGGCTGCCTGGGCCCGCGGGCTGCGGACAGAGCCGGCTCCCTGGGCCGCAGGCTGTGGGGGCTCCTGGCGGCAGGTACCGTCCGCTGGGTCCGGATCGCTGTGGTCGCTGTGTGCGACCAGCAGCTCTGCATTCTGCCAGGGAATGGCACCCAGCCATGCTGTCGCGTCAGAGCTGAAGGCCCTGCTTTGAGAAAAGGCCTCCAGAGCTCCCTTCTGAGCTAAACCGCTTACTTTGTAAAGAAGCGGAAACACAGACCCTACCTGGTGGATTGTCAGAGTTGCAGAGAGTTGAGCAAATCTGTGCCTGTGTGCACCCTAATCTCTGCCAGCTGGGCAGTTTTTCTTTCCACACGGGTTTCTCACTGCCACTTCTTTGAACCTTCCGGCAATACGCTTCCTGCTTGTCCTTTGTTCTCCAATTGCCACACCAAGTGCCTTGTCCTGCTGCATGTCTTCCACCGGCCCAGCAGCTGGAAAAGCTGGATGGACTGTGGAAGGAGGCCGTGAGGGGACTCCACAGCCTGCCCCCAGCAGGTTGGGGACAATGGACAGACTGTCTGCGCTTTGCCAGAGCTGCTCAGGTGAGGTGGAGTGAAGACATCTGCTCTCCTCCAAACAGACCAAAACAAACCTCTTCTCCCACACAAAGGTATGGAGTACAATGAGAAATCTAGAGGGTGGGCTGGGTTTGTCATTGGTTACCTTCCAGCACACCAACCCTCTGTTCTCCTCTCACTTTCTTATGGGGCGTTCCTTTCACCTGGTATCAGCTGTGGGCAGGGCTGTGGTCACCCATTTGGTTTTATTGAAGTCTATTGCAAGTTTTCTTATTAAATGTGTGCTATCGCTGCTACTCTGTGCTATCACAGAACAAGGTAGGTGGCAAGGGAGCTTCAGAGGTCTCCAGAGCAGCCTCCCCCTCCAGATTCCAGTAGGAGTGGTTGCTCAGGTTCTCCTCTAGCTGAGCTTCTAGTGTCTCCAGGGACAGAGATCCCACAGACTCTCTGGGCCCTGTTCCAGCACCTGAGCCATCTCATGATAGTTTTTTTCTCTTGTGTAGCCAGCTGGAATTCCCTGTGTTCTATTGTGAGCCCATCAACACTTGTCCTATCATCATGCACCTCTAAGGACCCAGCACTGTCCCTTTAGCATCTTCTCATGAGGTGCGTGCTTCTGAAGGCAGCAACTGGCATCCTCAAAGCCTTTGATACTCCAGAATGAACAAACCTCATCCCCTGTCTCCTCATGCATCCCTTATTTCCAGCCGCAGCAATCCTGCCAGCCTGCACTTGATTTACTGTTGTGTGTCAGTGACGTTCTTGATGTATTTACCTGGAGTCCAGCCTGGACACAGCACCACAGAAGCTTCCTCAGGATGGAGCAGGGTTTATGGGGCTCCACATTCACTTTGCCTCCTCTCTCTGCTTGCACTCTACAAGCAAGTAGTAGAGTGGTTTTGGATAATAAAATGCAAGTTGTTGTTCCAGAAGCTTAAGAACTTCCCATTGCCTGTATCCCATTATCCCATTGCCTGTAGCTATTTTTTTTTTCCAAATGAGGATGCTATTTGGGATCTATAGACATTTCCTGAGAGGCAAGTGGGGTCCAGATGCTTCTTGTGAGCACTGAAGTAGTGCAAGCACTCATCTGAGCTGAGCTGCCCAGGCTGAACTGCTGTCAGAGCCTGGTGAGCACTGACTGCCTTGTGGTGCATTCCAGAGCTCTTAATTTTGGTGAGAAGGATGTCCTTTACAGAGCAGAGGGACATTCTGGCTTCCTGCCCCAAGAAGGCAGAGCAGTGTCTGCTCTCATTCCTTGTTTACATTTTTATTTGGTTAATCAGAAGCTTCTTCTTTTGTACCAAAACTTTTGTGTTTGGCACAAGAGAACTTACTGGGGTGCTATTTTTCCAACAAACATCACTATTAGGCTTCAGTGGGATAAAGAGTGTTGCTTTTTTTGATCACTGCTCAGCTAGGTCACTGATCATTGGAGCTTTTCAGTTATGCCATTTTTAGGTGTAAAATCTGGCTGCAGGAAGGCTCAGAACAGCTGTATGAGAGGGTGTTCCCTCTAAAAACCCCAGAGGAGACTACTGCTGTTGGTGTTGCATTTCTGCAGCCCTCCAGGAATCACTGTGTGCATAGTGGACGAATGAAAAAAATCTCTGGGAATCTTTGAATGAAGGGTAACTAAACCAAGAAAAGGCAAAGCTGACATCATTGCAAATTGGGAGAGGAAGGGATGAGATACCAGGGCCGCCATCAAGTGACTGTCATTAGGCACCAAAGTTAGTGTTGACTTGAGACACTTTGTATGCTGTGGCAAGACTTGTCACAAGTTAAAAGCCAGCTTCTCTGAAGCTCTGGGCTCCCACTGGAACCCAGAGCGGTCTAGAACCCAAAAGGGAGGAGTAGCAGCAGCAGCAGCAGCCAGTGCACGTGTCTGCAGGGAGCTGGCGCAGAGGGAGGCACCCCCAGCTGGCCCAGAACAGAGGTGGAGCAGGGAGCTGTGTGGGGCAGAAAGGGAAAAGAAGGAAATGCTCTGGAAGCTGAGGATTGTGCAGAAAAGCCACTCTATGAAAAGCCATTGTCCATAAAGGAGACAGAGGAGTCCTGCAACTTTATTTGAGTAAAGGGAGAGAGTCCACTGGGACATACCCCTGTGCAGTTTCTTGGTTTTGGAGGATGCTGCCTCCTTTTATCCTAAACTCTTGGCCGCATGTTACCCTCTTCCCTTCCCCACTGGCTGAAGAACTAGGAAGGTACAGCCTTCCTGAACCGCCTACCACACATTCCCCCTTGAATATGTATTGACATTTCCCCCCAAAGTTTGGAAGTTCATACTGTCTGGGTTCTGCAGTAGACTTGTGTGGATGCATTTCTCCTATGATCCTGAAGTTCAAACTGTCTGGGTCAAATTGTCTGGGTTCTGCACCAGACTTGTAGCTTGATGTAGAGACATTAACACCTATTTCTCCTAAAGATCCTCACCCATCAAGTAATTTGTAAAGACATTAGTACCCATATTTCCTGTCAGGATCGATCCGCAGCCTCCCTTTGGCAGGTTTGAGGTCTCCTAGAGCCTCCTTCACACCTGTGATGCCATCTCTGCAGCACAATCCTGGCCTCCAGCATCCACCAGTAGATGCTGCCCCTCAGGGAAAAAGGACTGCAGACCTGGGACACCCAGGATGCTCTGTGCCATGTCTCATCCCACTCCAACTCATCCCCCTTCCCCACCTGCAGCTGGACCAGTCCCCAGTTCCCCCAGGAGCATGTCCTGGGTTCAGCAGTGCGAGCACTGTGGCCCTGTGCTGCTGAGCAGGAGCAGAGCCGGGGGTTCTGACACAGTGTCTCTGATTAGGAAGGTCCTGACACAGTCACATCCCTGCCTGAAGAGTGTCGGGTGTCCCCTGCACTGGCATTCTCCCAGATGCTGCTCCAGCTGGGCCAGGAGAGCCCTGGCAGCACCATGGGACAGCTCTCCTCATGGACACTGCAGAGACTATTCCCTGACCATGTACCAGGGCACACAGCAGGGACTGGGTCACGTGCTGGCCCTGCTCTTGATCAGCTTGAGGCACAAATATGCCTGCCTGGGGGTCGCCCCTGAACCAGTGGCAGCTGTCTGCCTGCTGGAAGGCCATGGATACACAGGGCTGCCACCGCACCCTCAGCATCACTGAGGTCCTGCCCACCAAGCCCCCAGGAGAGCCCAAGCTCGCTTATAGCTACCTCCAGTTCTGTCCCTGCCAAGGAAGTTGTGCCAGAGAACCCACCAGCCCTGGATGTGACTGTTTGCTTGGAAGCCAGAGTGTCCCTTTGCCCCAGATCCAGTGTACCATGTGCTGAGCCTGCCTTGGAGATGGGCCACCTGCCCTTCGGTCAGAGAGCTGGTGCCACCTCTTCCATCTTGCTCTTCCGTCTTACCCTGCCTTTTCGACACAAGCAGGACTCCAAAGGTGGCTAGTTCAGGTACAAAAACAAGGGACATTCAAGAAACTAATTAGCATTGCTGTCAGGGGTGGAAAATCTACCTTAAAAACAGCCCCAGCTTCCTATTGTGTCCCAGAGGGGCGCTGGGAGGCTCAGGGCTCCTTCTGTACTGCTGGCAGGTGTTTCTCCTCTGCAGATAATGCCCAGAGCCCCAGGGTAAGGATTGATGGGGACAGAAGCAACATCAGGGGGTCTGGGGACTAATCAAAAGCCCTGTGGTCTGAAAGGGCTTTGGGAGTACAGACAAGTCCAGGATTGAGCAGAACATTCCTTTGCCATCCTGCATCCGGGATACCAGGAGGCCCCTTGTGAGGGACTGAACTGTGAAGGGATGATGACTCAAAACATTCTCCCATTTGTGGAGATGCCAGGGTGCTTTGTTAAAATGGAGGAGGAGAGCTTTTGGGTGTGTAATGGCCAGTGTGACCTGTCTTGAGGCCTTTGTGTGATGAGATCTTCCTACTCTTGTCAGATTACTGTAGATAACCACCAAAACCACTACATACCTACTTGCCTGTACTGTGAGAAACAACAGCTCACTTTTTAAAATTTTAAAGATTTATTAAACCTTAGCAAAAAAATACAACAAAAAGACTAAATACGGAAAAATTACAGTACTGGGAGCCCCGCCATGACTGCCAGCCACGTGGCTCATCTTCAGAATGGATGTTCTGCCTTTTATATCTCTAGCTTCTCCTGGAGCCTAGTCAGTCGACTCCTTCCTTGCAGTCCACTGGTGGAGATCACTGTCTTACATTTTGATTGGAGGTCAGGTGTTACCATAGTAACAAGCCAACCTTCCCAAATGTCCGGACTCCCCAGGCCATCCCGTGATAACAATACTGGGGGAACACATTGCAATAACATAACTGTGCATCTATAAAATTTCTCTTAACATACCTATAATGTTCACCCCTTAATTGGGAGAGCCAACTATCTTATTATTCATCCATAACACTGTGTAATCATATTTTTTTTACAATAAACCCTGCTTGTGTATATTTACACAAACACCAGTCATTCAGTGTCATTTCACTCTAACTTGCTCCAAAGAATCTAGTAACGAGAACGTGGGTTACCATTGGCTTTGGTTGTAACAGCCCTGGTCCAAAGACAGCTCTTGCTGAATAAATAAATCTATAATGGAGAAGAGACCTCTCAGACATTTCCTCCCAGCACCTTACTAGTGGGGCCAAGGGGTAAAATTACAAGTCAGCAGGAAATAAAAAGATGGAGAAAAGAAAGAAGAGGGAAATGAGATTAGAGTTAAAAAAAATTGGAAGCTTCTGGGGGTGAGAATGATCAAATTGCTACTTTACAATTGCTACTTTAAAAATTATTGTTATTGTTATTATTATTATTATATTTTATTTCTCCACTTTTCCTTTTCCTTTCACTAACTGCAGTCTGTGCTTTCCAAGAGGAGGACACACAATGGTGTGGTACCTGCTCCCATCATTTTGGTTCACAGCCTGAAGAGACAACTGTGTTTGCAGCCTGAGGCAGAAGCAAAAGAAACAGCACAGTTGGTCCATTTGGAAAGGGAGAAAGAGATTTCCTGAACTTCCAGTGGTAATGGGCTCACAGTGGGAAGAGATGGGATGGAGTTAAACTGTGGGCTTGGGACATGCCTGCAGAAGCACATGGCAGCACAAAGAAGCACGTGGCAGCACAGAGAGGCTTTTCTCTGCCTCACCTTAGGAGGAGGAGGTGCCACATGGCAGAGTCCTGCAGAGAGGAGCCTGCCAGAAGCCGACAGGTGAACAGCACATGATCCCCCCATAGAAGGACATTTAAAAAGTGTATTGCTGACGTGGCAACATGGGATAGGTCACATAGTGAGAATTACCATGTAAGGAAACACTGTGCCTTGAAATCGTGTATAAAACCAGCTTGTTTCTTTGAATAAATGATTCAGATTCCCTGCTGGGCTGGGTGTGTGTCATGGTCATTACAGCTCACTGCCAATCTGGCAGCACAAATGGCTTCTGGAAAGACAGCTTTGTTTATTTTCAAATATACCCTTGAGGGTGTGCTGCTGGCACACATTTATTATGTTCTGGAAGTGTAACAAAGGCATGTCCTGAACACCAGAGTGCTGGACGTGGCCAGTTGCTGTGTTATGACTGTGGCAGAGGTTCCCAGGGGTGGGAACTGTGTAAATTTTCTGCCTCTAGACAGTTGTAGTGGTTATTTTCACTTTGATGTGTGAAATTCTTTTTGTTGATGCAAGTGAAGTTTGCGAAGATTGTGTCATGAATATTTATATTAATGCTAATTACCTTAGCTAAGAGCTGAGAACAGTTCCATCTCTTTCTAACAGAAGTCTTTCTTTGGAATCTGAGATGTCTCTGAAGCTTTTCTTTTCTGCTAGACTGGGGAAGACAGTCCTGGACAAGATCTTTGGACACAGTTGTTTGTCTACCTGGGTAAAGCTTTAGTCAAGATGTTCTTCACCTCTGCATTTCTGAACATGTAGATGAAGGGGTTTAGCAGTGGTGTTACAGTTGTGTTTAAGATGGTGACTGTTTTGGCCAGTTCCAATGAAGCTTTGATGGATGGCTTGACATGGAGGAAGATGGTGGAGCAGTACAAAATAATTACTGTAATGAGATGGGAAGAACAAGTGGAGGAGGATCTTCACTGGCCTTGAGCAGATGGGATGATGTACAGTGGAGATGATAGAAATAAAAGAGTTCAGGGTAAGGACACAGGAGTCGAGGATGACAATGTCTTAGGTTGCCAATGCAAGATGTGTCTGAGGTGTGTATGCTATTGCCATCTGTTACAGGTGAGGCAGTTATCTTCTGTTAATTGGGCCACCTGTTAAGGTTTGGGTTTTTTGTTCATTTTTACTATTGCATTTGTAATTTTAATTTTCCTAGTAAAGAACTGTTATTCCTATTCCCATATCTTTGCCTGAGAGCCCCTTAATTTCAAAATTATAACAATTCAGAGGGCAGGGATTTACATTTTCCATTTCAGGGGAGGCTCCTACTCTCCTTAAGTGGACACCTGTCTTTTCAAACCAAGACAATATTACATAGGGTGGTGGAGTTGGTGGTAAATAATCACGAGCATAACAGTGACTCAGGACATACATAGAGAGGAAGAAGACAAACAGAAATACTTGCAGGTGTTGAGAATCAGAGAATCCAACCAGGATAAACTCCTGTACTTGGGTTGACTTCTGTTGCACACCCAGCCTGAAACAGCAAACCTCAGACTTCAAGGGCTGGGCATGCAGAAAGCAGAGGCAACTGTGCAGAAACCTGACTCACTCTCCCTTGGTCTCGAGGGGAACAGGGCCAGCTTATACTCAGAGCATAAATGTCACAGAGGCTGATGCCTGCTCCAGCCTATCATGGCTTTGGCACTTTCATGAGATAGGGCAGTGATGTCTTCTTCATTGAAGCTGGTCATAGGCAAGGGAGAGAAACGAGCACTTCCAGGCTGCAGCTGGTTCCCCAACAAACCCTTTCCTGCTGCTGGCTAATGAGTCATGTCTCAGCCCAGATCTCTGCTCACCAGCTATGAAGAGACATCACAAACTGTGTCAGAAAGAAACCTGTGATGGAGATAAATCAGCTCTTGATGCCTGTAATGAGCTGGGCAGAACTTGAGCAAGTTCAACATCTGCTCTCTAACATACCAGGATAAAGAAATTAAGAGAGAAAAAATTCTCTGTATTTAACAATGACTGTTCACCCCCAGCCTTTCCTTAAGATAGCCTAAAGTTGAAAGGGATTTAATTTAAGGTTTTGAAGATAAGCTCCAAGGCAGAAGACAGGAAAAAAACCCAGAAATCAGAAAAAAACCAAAATTTAATCAGTTAAATTTTCAGTGCAGGTTGTAAAAGCTTTGCCAAAAAAACATTTTTTTTTCATGGCTGCAAAATTTCTCCCATCATCCATCAGTTTGTGTGCCCATTCTTTACATCTGCACACACCAACCCCTCCATTCCTCTCCTCTCCCTGCTTTTTAAACTGTAATCTATTGGCCTGTTTTTAATCTATTGACTGTAAGGTCTGGGACTGTGCTGTAAACTTCATCCTTATTACTGGTCTCCTTTGGTGCTGGGTTGGTGCCCTCCGTGTGCCCGCCACCTTCTGCTAACCAGAGGGACCCTCCGGCTGAGGGGTGGCAGAGAGGGTCACCCTCTGGGGTGGTACTGGCATCTGTCCCTGTCTGCCTCCATTCCATCATCCAGAAGTTTGTGCCTCTGATTTTCTGTTCTAACCCGCCTGCAGAGACACCTTGGTATCCTGGAACAGCTTTATCACCATCAGCTCTCAGCAGATGTTAAAGCATTCTTACACCACCTCATCTTCTACATGGTGTGTGATTCACCCACAAGAGTTCCAGAAGCTGTGGTGAGCTCGTTCTTGCCTGAAGCTTTCCACAGAGCCAGAGCTCAGATAGTAGGTGAGGCTGTCCTCTGGGAAGGGCTCCAGGAATCATGGCTTTAATGAGCACAAGAGGAAACTGTTTAATTTCTTTGTCAGTTTAAGCCTGAGAAGTTAAATTGTTCTGCATCAAATGAGCGTGATCCATCTCTGCCTCCACTGGGGAATTGGGCACTGTCCCTCGTGGGGTAGCACAACAGTCCCTGAGGCAGAGTAGTTTCTGGAGCCGGTTGTTTTCCTGTCCAGGCAACAAGGACTGAGCTGTATCTGAGCTGTATCTGGTGAGATCTCCTCTGTCAGCGACCCCTGCCAGAGCACAACAGAATACAGCCTGGGAAGGTCCCGTGAGGGCTTTAGGTCTGTCCAATGCCTTTCCTGTAAGCTCACCTGCAGGCAAGGTGTCCTGGCTCTGGCCAGGACAGGGGCCATTTTTGCAGTAGCCAGAGCAGACATGTCCAGGACTGATGTTATTTTACACCACCTTGTGTCATTGCTGGGTGCAGGGGAAAGGCACTGTCTTCTGAGAAGGGCTTGCTTCCAGTTGAGAAAACATCTGTTGTATCTGTTAGTGGGGGGTTTTCCCATGTGAATAATTTAATTTCTTATACCTTTTGTTATTAGCAATGTTGCTGCTACTGTTCATTTTCTTATCTCCTTGCTGTTTTCAGTGTATTGTTCTTATCTCAACCTGGTATCTTTACCTTTTGTACCTCCAGTTGGAGAGGGGAGGGGCACATGGTTTTAGTGGGAGTACTGCCTTGGAGAATATAATTTCTAAACCATGACACAGCATCAGGAGAAATCAAAATGTACCAAAAGCCGTGCCATGTTTAAAAAAGAC
Source organism: Pyrgilauda ruficollis (assembly GCF_017590135.1). Taxonomy (NCBI): domain Eukaryota; kingdom Metazoa; phylum Chordata; class Aves; order Passeriformes; family Passeridae; genus Pyrgilauda; species Pyrgilauda ruficollis. The sequence goes on from NW_024531043.1 coordinate 132,217, forward strand.
ACCAAAATGTAATGTTTTCATCCAACCCTAAAGTACGTGTAAATCAGACACAGGTGGATGTGCAATCAAGTGTAGCTATGATATTTTATTAAAAATCCTTTCCTAGGATTTTTCCCCTCCTGAGGAGCTGGGAGCCTCAGGAAAGAAATGTAAACAAAACTGTCTGCTGTTGTGGAATGCAACAGGTGCATTTTCAATTGGTCCATGTGGATTGTTTTTAATTAATAACCAATCACAGCCACCTGCGCTGAGACTGAGCAGTCACAGGATTTTTGTTATGCATTCTATTCCATTCTTATTCTTTGTAATCTTCTGATCTTTCTTTTCTCTCTGTTCTTTTAGTATAGTTTTAATGTAGTATTTTAGTATAATATATAACATAATAAATCAGCCTTCTGAGAAAAATAGAATCAACCTTGTGTCTCCAAACACAGAGAGTTCACCACAACAATCAAGAGTCAAACAAAACAGGGATACATGAACATGGGAGAATGGACAGGCAGATGAGTTGAATTACAGATAAGAATCAGTAGAGGAAATCTGGCCAGCAATTAAGACAGGTAGGAAAAGAGGAAAAGTGACTGATGAATCATTAAGAGAGACCCCCAGGTAGTGGCTTTGTGATGGTGTCATTGTGAGGGCAGCAGAGGAGGAGGACTGTGCTGGCTGAAGCCACAGCATGCACAACAGATATTTGGATTTCTCAGTGTGGAAATGGCTTTTCAGAATCATGGGCAACACTTGCAAGTTGTGCATCCATTGTGGAAAATAACTTTAGGGGATAAAGTAAAATTATTTAATTAAATCTAAAGATTTTTTTTTTTTTTTAACTGGCACAGGCATTCTTTTAACTTTAAGCAAGCATCTTGTCCTTTAAGTAAGTGGTCTTTTTTATCATCTGTCAGCAGTCCTGGCTCACCAGAGGGTTGGCAAATATGATGTCTGAATCACATTTTCATCCTTCTACAAAAAGGATGAAAAGGAGGATCTAGTGAACTCCTTCCTTTGGTGGCTGGGAAGGCTGTGGAGCAGATGGATCCTCCTGAGTGCTTTGCTGACGAGGGAACAGCCCAGGGGGAGAGGAGTGCAAGCTGGGATTTGAGCCAGGGAAGGGAGGTGGGATACTGCTTTTTGTCATACCAATGTGCTCCTGAGCCATTACTGGCTCAGGCCAGTAAAACTCCCCCAGCCCTGGAAAAATATCAGGACATTCACACCATGGCCTGAGGGTTTTCATCCCTTTGGATGGGGCATAACAGGCTCAACCACGCTGATGGGAGAGGAGGCTTTAAGTCTTAGAAGGTGTCATAAACTATCCAAGATCCTTGAAGTGCTCCCAGACTCATCTCTGGGGCCTTTGACCAGAGGACTGTGCATGATCCACAGTGTTGTGTGTTGCATCTGTCTGATGCAGAGTCCTCCAGAAGAGAAAGATCATCTTGGAGGTCTCCCTGGGAGGAGTCTGGGGCTGCTACTCATGACCACAGAGCAGTGTAAGAAGAAATCTCAGGTGGGTCCCAGAAGAGAGTTAATTCCAAATGAGAAACAGTCACCCCAGGTTGCTTTTCTTGGAGCAGCCTTGAGCTGCTACTGGGTTCTCAGGAGACTAAAGCAGCTATGTAAAGCCTTCAGGAGATGCCTGGGAGGAGTCTGGGGTGGGTCCTTGAGGATGTAGGTCTCTTGAACAGAAAAGAATCATCTTGGAAACCTTCCCTGGAGAAATCTGGGCTGCTATTTGGGATTTCAGGTGCTGAAATAAAAGACAGAAAGACTCCAGAAGATGCATAGCAGGTGCCTAATGTGGAACCTAGAAGATGCAATCTCCACAAAGAGAAAAATCATCTGGGGCAGTTTCCCTGGAGGAGTCTGGGGCTGCTGCCTGGGATATCAAATGCCTACACTGGAGATGAAAAGATTGGGAGAAGTTGCAGGGAGATTCCAGCAGATACACTTTTGTTCAAAAGAGAAAAATCATCTCAGGCAGCTTACTTGTAGGAGTCTTGGACTACTACTCAGGATGTCAGGATTTATCAGTATTAGTGAAAGGACTCTATGAGATGCCTGGGAGGAGTCTCAGCTGGATCCTCAAACACAGAGCTTCTACCAAAGAGCAAAACATCACAGGGAGCTTCCCTGAAGTAGTCTGGGTCTGCTACCCAGGATATAAGGTGGCGAAATCACAGATCCAAAAGCCCCAGGAGGTGACTGGGAGTCTTGGGGTCATCCAGGATAGTTCCCTCCAGAAGAGATAAAACATCTCCAGCTGCTTCTTTGGAGTACCCAGGACGTCAGGGCTTTAATAAGTAGAAGTAAAATCTATTCAAACGCTGGCCAGCCCCGCCCAGCTGAATGCAGCCGAAATCAGCCCAGCCAAACCCAGCCGAGCGCGGCCCGGGAGCTGCTCTGCTCCAGCCGCTGGTGCGGCTCCTGCAGCCGCCGGCCCCACGCTCAGGCCCGGCCCCGCCGAGGTCCCCGGGAACCAGAGAGGAGGGGGAGGCAGGCATCAGGCGCAGCAGGAGCACGGTGCTGTCACCCCGGGACGGCCTCCGGTGTGAGCCAGATGATGGGAGGGGACAGAGGAGCAGAGTGTCTTGCAGAGCATCCCCCCTGCCTGCCTCGCACCAGCAAGACAACTGATCCCAGTACAACTGCAGTGCTTCTCCATGTCTGCCCAGCCCAGAGCTCTTCCCCCTTTCTGGGATCCTCCAAGGACTCCAGAGCTACTCCTTGGCACCCAGACAGCTCTTTTCATAGAATCATGGAATATCCTTAGTTGGAAGGAGCTCACAAGATTCATCAGTCCTACTTCTGGCCCTGCCCAGACAGCCCAACAATCCCATCCTGTGCATCCCTGAGAGTGTTTGTTGTCCAAACACTTCTGGAGCTCTATCCCTGCTCAGGGAGCACAGATCAGTGCCTCCCCCTCAGGAGGAGCTGCGGCCTCCTTGGTGAGGTCTGAATAATCCAAGTGCCCTCAGCTGCCCCATGTATGAATTCACATCTAGACCCTCCACCATTCTCACAGGCTCATTGGATGCTCTCTAAGAGATTTATCATCTTGTATGGAGATACCCAAAAGCTCCTGGTGTCATGCCTACAAGGATCCCATGGCTGCAGTGGTCCTTTGAGATGCCAAGGCTGTGGTGAGTTCATGACCTTCGGGATGCTGTGCCCATGGCATGTGAGGGCTAATGGTCCCTGCTGCTGTGTGGAGCCAGTGTGATCATCAGCCATAAGCGCAAACTGGACCTGTCTGACCACCCAGTGCAGCCCATGCTCTTCCTCTCACTGTCTCCACCCTGAAAGGACTTTGGCTTCTCTAAATACAACCACAGATGATGGCCCTGTCCCACCATCACATTGCCCACTGGTCTCCTCCTTAGATGGTTCCTCAGTGGGGGGACATGACTCTGGGGTTGCTCCAGCCCCACGCCATGCCATGGCACTGCAGGTACCACCAGAGCAGGAAAGCTCACGGTGGCAGGGTGGATAATGCATGCTCTGCCTGAAACCATCAGTAGTCCCCAGTTCTGAGGGATCTGCTGCCTCCATGAGGAGCAGCACACATGGAAGTGCGGGACATGTCCTACAGCCCACCTGCCAACCACTGCCAGCCCCAGGCTGTCGATAAACCTTGCCTAGGGCTACTCACTGCACTGAAATGCAGGGACATGGGCGTCAGAGCTGGCAGCTGTGTCCCCATCCTCCAGCCCTGCACTGCCATGGTGGGGAGGTACAGCCTCCAGCCATGGGCTGCTGGTCCTGCAGGGATGTGTATAGGGTCTCAGGCCCCCCACCTCACCAGACAGACCCACTAATACCTTAATGAGAGCTGACAAGTGCTCGGGCCAAGCATGCCCAAGTGCATTAGCACAGGGAAGTCACCCCACCACACAGACAGGACCTGCTGGCAGGTGGGGCAGCACCTGTGGGCACTGCCTGCCTCATGGTGGCAAGGGCTGGGCTGAGGATGGGGTGAAGCCAGTGGTACCACAGCCAGGTATGCCCCAGGTCAGCACCAGTATGCCCCAGGTCATGGGTGGTACCACAGCCACTGGCACCCACAGCCTCTGATTCCTCCCTCCATAGAAATGATACCTGCCTTCTACCACCCATTTATTTACAGAAACTGAAAATTAAAACTACACCTGGAGGCAGCACAGAGCTGTGGAACCCAGTTCCAGCCACTGGAAACTCGCAAGTCCCCCACCAGGCAGCTGGGGGCAAAGACAACCCAGTCCCAAACATGGCTCTCCCCTCTTCCCTCACTGCAGGAGGGGTGTGCAGTGTCTCTGTGGCCTGGCCCATGGCCAAGGGGGTCCAGTACCACTCTCCATGGATGTGAGAGCATGGAGTAGGCAGGAAGAGCAGCCCAGCCCTCACTGCTGGAGCTGGAGGTTGGTGTGCAGCAGCCACTCAATGGTTTCCAGCAGGTAGGCCATGCCATAGTGCCGGGCAATGTTCTGGAAGACACGGACATGGTCCATGAAGACCTGGGGAGAGAAGAACAGGAGGGAAGGAGGCTACCCAGCATCCTGGGCAGCTGGGGGCTCTGATGGAGTGGCTGAGCAGGGCTGGCCAGACAGCAGCTCAGCAAGTGCCAGGGGATGTGCAGTTAGGGCAGAGGCAGAGGAGTCACAGGGCACCTTAGGGCCCCTCACTGAGCTTCTGGGCTGGGGCTGGGCTGGGCAGGTGTTGAAGTACCTGGGAGGAGATGGTGAGGGTGAAGTCTCCAGCACAGCTGCAGTACACAGGCATGTGTGTCTCCTTCACACCATGACACTTTTTGCACACCTGGAGGCCAAGGAAGTTGAGGTGTGTCAAGAGATGAGGCCAAGCCCCTCTGCCAGTGGCAAAGTGAATGTGTCCAGGCACAGACAACCAGGGAAATGGGCAGAGCGGGGGATCCCTGTGCTTACCAGGTCCTGCAGGACAAAGGCCATCAGCTTCTTCTGCAGAGCTTCCACCAGTGCCATCTCAATGGCATCAGTATCATACTGCACATGGCAGCTGGGGCAGAGCCAGCCGGGCAGCACCAACCTGTCCTAGGGGCAAAGAGAGGGACGTAAGCACTGCAAGTCCCATGCACTGGGATGGTGGAACTTGTTTCTGGAGAGGACAGAACATAAGCCAAAGCCCAAGCATGCTCAGATCCATCACATGCAGCTAGAAAAGATAAACAGAAAATTGACTTTAGGTGAGGATGATCATGGGCAGCAGGCTGAGGTGCGAAACAAAGGAGAGATAAAGTGGGTCAGATGATTGGCTGGCCTCCAGCATTGCTGTACTGGGGCCTCTGTTGTCCCTAGGAGAGAGGCTGCACCTGGGAAAGGGCAGTGTCCTTGCACAGGTCCAAGTCCCTGCAGAAGTTGCAGTTCCTGCAGATGACTTCAGGAAGCACATAGGAGCGGCAAGGGTCCCGAAACTGGGCTGCTTCTGAGAACTCGCCCACCTCGATGAGGCGCAGCAGGTCCCGGCGTAGTTTGTTCACCTGGTTGGTTATGTTGGCATCCAGGGAGAGGACCTGCAAGGATAAAAGCCAGCTGAGTCTAGCAGAAGAAACTGTTCTCAGGACAGCTCAGATCCTTGTGACCCTCATAAAGATTCAGGGCCCAGTAAACTGAAGATCCATCCTGGGAAAAGCTGCAGCAATGGACAAGGACCAGAATTTCAGTTCAGACCCCAATCCTTCAGCCGAGGGGCCTGGCTGACCCCCACTGACCTTGCAGACGTATTTGATGAACTCCAGAGCTGGGTTGTTGAGTGGCAGGTAGGAGCCAGGCAGGACTGGGAACATGTCTGAGGGCTCTGTGGCATTCTGGGAACCAGCCATCTTCTTCTGGATCTTCTGGGTGATGGTGAAGAAGCTTTGGGTGAGCTCATTGGCCACGTAATCTTGTGAGAAGGTGATCATGCCTAGAGGGGTAAAGCAGAGAGTGTTTGAACCGATTGGTGGCATATAGGGCAAGCAAGGTGGGTGGCTCTCTGCCTGCATCAGGGCTGCCCTGGGGCTTGGCACTCACCAGGCATGGCCCTCAGCTCCCCCAGAGCCTCCTGGGACACCTGGCTGGTGCTCCTCCTCTTGATGGGGGTGCTCCCAGGGGTGTTACGCCGCAGTTCCTCCTTCATGCTGTGGTACACAGCCACGATGTAGGCTGGGAAGACATAGGCAAGGCTCCAGATCCTACCCTGAATTGGTACTGGAGGGGCACAATGACCTCAGCATCTCCCCATACTGCTCACCTGATATGATCATCAAGAAGTAGCTCTGGCAGGAGCCGGCCTGGGGCAGGAACTGCGCAATGTTCCAGTTGTTCTCCAGCAGCTCCTCCACATCTGGCTCCCCTTTCTCCTCCTCTTCTTCCCTCACCACCTCCTCCTCCTCCTCTTCCTCCTCACTCTCCTCCTCCAACGTCTTGCTGGTGTCCTTCTGGGGGTCCCACACATAGCAGTCCCTCATGCCCAGCCAACACCTCCCTACTCTGCTTCCAAGGAACAGGATCCTTCCCATCTCTTACCTCCCCATAGTGGATGCGAGAATCCACTTTTCCCTTGATACCTCCATAATTTGCTGGGTCCATCCAGAGCAGGAACTCCCAGCACCGGGAGAATGAGATGGTCAGAGAGTGGAAGATCTCCTTGGAGTGGATGCTGGAAGGAGGAAACTGCAGTAAGTTCCTGTGTCAGCATCAGCTCTTCTCCATGGGACACTGTGGGGAGGTGGTGCTGGCCAGGAGAGAGGGGTGTCTGCTTTCCCACTGGACCCCTGCTACTGATCCCAGGGCAAGTCATGCCCAAGGACACTTGGCTCTCTGTTCTTGTGTCAAGGTGCCTATACCACAGCTAGGATGCAGACAGCCAGCCAGGGGACAACTTGCTGGGCATCTCGGCTCTCCTGGAGGTCTCTTCAGGATTGAATCCTATGAGTATACCTGGAATACTGCCCATAGAGGGCAGCTAGGGACCGATCACTACTCTAGGCATGACAGCAAGAGAACTGGAAAGCCTTGTCCCTTCAGTAGCTTTGCCAAAAAACGTAATAAATTCAGTTTTGAAATGCATTAGAAGGCAAAAAAATCAGCATCCTCCTCCCTGGTCTTAAGCCCCACCTCCAGGTGCACCTCACCTGTTGATGATGTACTCCATGTAGCTGATGGCATCCTCAATGTACCGCTTCTTGGTGCACAGGATGATGCGGTTGAAATTGGCGTAGACCACAGAGGAGCCCAGGCGCTTGAACTCAGCCACCAGCCTGCAGCAGGGCACGGGTGGGGTCAGTGGGCAGGAAAGCAATGCACGAGGGGCAGCTGTGACCCAAAGAGCATGTGTTGATTCCTCAGCCTAGAGCCAACATGTAGCAACACTGGGCAAGGGAAGTCAACCAAATAGGATGAGAGGTCCATCCTACTGCCCACCTTTCTGGGGGATCACTGTGGGTGCCAGCATCCTGGCCACTAACATCTCACCTCTCCATTCCCCATCCACCAGACTGGCACACTTAAGACCTCACTTACTGCAGGAAAAGCTTCTTCATCATGTTGTGGAGCATGCGGTGCAGTGCTGGGTCATAAAGCAGGGAGGAAGGAGAGCGGAGCCAGCGGTAAAAGTGAATGACCTGGTTGTCTGCATAGACGTTGTGGTACTGCGTAATCTCCTTCACCCAGCTCACCACCATGCTCTTCAAAATCCTGCGAACGAGCAGAGACTGGCATCACCCCACCAGCGACCAGCAACACCTTCCCCCTTCCTGACAGGGACATGTTTATGGACACACTAGAGGATTTAGAACAGGAACTCCCTTCTTCAGCCCTCAGCACATAGTATGTGCCTCTGGTGGAGCACGAACAAAGGAAAAGCAACATCCCCATACATCTGCTAGCTGAGGCACCAGGCAGCTCTAAGGATCTTCCAATGTGTTGGAGAAGATGCCTGCCATGCACTTGAGGCCTGCCATGCACTTGAGGCCTGGATTTATACTGGGGAAAGGCTAAAGCCAGGAGGGAGTTAAGTAGGACTCTGAGGGTACCTGCCAGGATGGAGACCACCTGCTCTACCTCCTGCTGTTTCTCAAGCCACACCTGAAAGTGTTGGAGCAGAGAGCAGTCTCATCATAGCTGGCTGGGATGTTGGCAGCTTGGTTCCCTGTGACCATGTCCTCCAGGGATGCCTGCTGAATCACATCGAAGCTAATGCTCATGCTGGAGCCTCCTTCCATGTCATTCACGTGGTGGGACTGCAACACGGTGTTCACAGCCAGGCTCTGGATGTCCAGCTCCAGACACACTAAGAGCAGACACAACTGTCAGCAGAGAGGCAGGGAAAGGACCAGGAACACCCTCCCTGCTGCTGCCAGAAGTGCTTTTCACAGGTACAGGGTGATCTATAGGTGCTACTGCACTCAGAGGGCAGATGCTTTCATAGGCATGACTGGACCTTCATAGGTGCTGATTGAGCCTTGTCTTTCAACAAGACTTGGACCTACTGACCTACTGGGGACCACCAGTTTTCCTGGAGCCTGCAACAGTGGATCTCAGAAGAACTCATTACACTCAAGCTGCCTAAGAGAGACCTGTCCCAGCATCACCCGTGATGACCAAGTGAGCTGTCCCTGGGCTGACAACATTGCAGGTGGTCTGCCAAGTGCTGCTGTCATTGGTCATTGGTAAAGAATCCCCATTTTGATGCCTGCACATGTTTCAGGTGAGCCTTCCCTGCTCCAGGACATGGTCCTAGCATCCTCCTTACCCATACAGATGCTGAAACCCAAAAACTACTGGTTACAACTGTGACCATAGAGACTCTTTGGGGACTGTGTCCACACCCTCTGCAGAACTCACAGAGCAGGATCCAGCTCCTCCCCATTCAGTGCTACCACCTTCCTCCCTCTTCACCTGTGGAGTAGCAGCCAGGGTTGTTGATCTCAACTGAGGCTCTCTCATCAAACTCCATGACCAGGCGGTTGTCATCAGCCTCCTTCCCCCCCAGGTCGGGGCGGGCTGTGGGGGACAGCCACAACAGGTGGTTGTGACGATGAAGGTGGCGTGAGAAGAACAGGTCAGAGCCGAAGGTGGAGATGTCATCAGGGAGGTTTCCAATGGGGATGTGGTAGTACCTGAGGCACAGAGACATCAGTGGTCATTGGCATGAGCATGGCTGCAGGGAAAACAGGGACCCTGACTATCCCCTCAAGGGGTGAGGCAGCTCCTGTGGTCCTACTGAGGGCATGGCAGCCTCAGGGGAACATGGCCACCCTGGGTACCTGCTCATCTCAAAAGCCTGGGAAAGGCAGGTGTCCAGGTTGAGGTAGTGGCGAATCATGCGGCGGGCGGCATGGCGCTGCCAGTCCAGGACCGAGTAGCTGATGTCATCTACCAGCCGGATGGGGACCAAGGGGAACTCCTCAATGATGGGGATCCCACTCGCCAGCTGTTTCAGGCCCCAGTTGGACTGCACAGCCACCAACGTGGGGCCCCGGCGCTCATCCTACGCAAAGAAGAAAGAGACATGTCCTGGTGCACCTCTCACCTGCTCAGCAGGAAGCTGGTGGTATCAGGTGCCCCATCCCCACAGCAGGTCCCCATGGTCCTGGGACAGCACACCCCAGCATTCCTGAAGCATACACCCACCTTCAACACCACCAGCTCTCCAGCTGAGTGCAGGGATGGAGCGAGATCCTGAGGTGGCCTTGCTGCTGGCACTGCCCAGATAAGCCCCCCACAAGCAAAACAAGCACCCACTTAATGACCTTGGGTGCAGCAGTTACATGCAGGTGTTCTTGGAACTGGAGTACCAGTGCCTTCCACAGCATCCTTCCCTTAGTTCAAACGGTCCCACTGAAACCTTCCCCACACCTTCATCTCACCTTGTAGCCCAAGAGCAGCCGCTGGACACCTCTGTAGATGGCCTTGGGGTCGGTCTCAGCACGCACCTCGAAGGTGTGTTTGTCTGGGGGCAACAGCTCCTTGCCCACCTTTTCCAGCAGAGCCGTGCGCTCCACCGAGAACAAGGTGGTGAGGTTTGGCATCTGGTTGCTGCGTACCTGGGTAGAAGAGGGACCAGGTCAGAGCAGGGGGAGAGTGACCCTGGGATGTGCAGTGCCAGGGGTCCTGCCAAAACATGGCAGGGATGTGTGATGTATGGAGAAGCCTTCTGCTGCCTGGCCCTACAGGGTCAGGGGGTAGAAGGGACTTTTAAAGGTTGTCTAGTCCAGCCCCCTGCCATGGACAGGGACAATACATAATCTCAGAATCATTTAGGTTGGAAAATACCTTTATGATCAAGTCCAGCTGTTCACCGAACACTGCCAAGGCCACCACTAAACCACATCTCCAAGTGCCACATCCTCACATCTTTTAAATCCCTCCAGGGATGGTGACTCCACCACTGTCCTGGGCAGCTGTGCCAGGGCTTGACAACCCTTTTGGTGAAGTTTTTCTCCTAATATTAATCCTAAACCTCCCTTGGTGCAACCTGAGGTCAACTGGACCAGGTTGCTCCAGGCCCCATCCAACTTGACCTAGAACACTTTTGGGGATAGGGCAGCCAGAGCTTTGCTGGCAAATCTGTGCCAGGGCCTCACCACCTTCACAGGGAACAATTTCTTCCCAATACTCCACCTAACCTTGCTCTCTGGTAGTGGGAAGACATTCCCCCTTGTTGTCACTCCATCCCTTGTCCAAAGTTCCTTTCCAGCTCTCTTTAGGCACTGGAAGGGGCTCTAAGGTCTCCCTGGAGCCTTTTCTTCTCCTGGTTGAACACCTCCAGCTCTCCCAGCCTGTCTACAAAGCAGAAGCGCTCCAGCCTTCATCAGAGCATCTCTGTGGCCTCCTCTGAACTTGCTTCAGCAGCTCTGCATCCTTCCTATGTTGCAAACCCCAGGCTGGAGGCAGCTCTGCATGTGGGGTCTCACCTGAGCAAGGCAGAGTGGCAGAATCTCTCCCTTCCCTGCTGCCCATGCTGTGGGGATCAGTCCAGGACACAGGGGCTTTCTGGGCTCTCAGGGCACATGGCCAGGGCATGTCCAGCCATCAGCACCCCCAGTTTTCCACTCTCCACAGCCCTCCTTACCTTGTCCAGCACAAAGACGGCAGCCTTGCGCTGTGAGGGGATGAAGAGGCCCAGGACTGCCTTGCTGCCCTGGGAGCTGTGGTACAGGTAGATGTGGCGAATGCTTCCTGGGGACACAGAGCACACAGCATCAGTGGTGCCCACGGGTGCCAGGTGCCCCAGGAGCCCCTTTCCCAGGATGCCTCACCAGGCTCCAGGTAAGTGAACTGAGCCAGTGAGCGCATCTCCAGGTGCTCGATGTTGAAGGTTTCAGCCTCTCGCCCTGCCAGGTGCCGGACAAGCTGCCTGCTGACCATGCACACACAGCCCAGGTGGATCAGGGCACGGAAGAGCAGTGGCACCTGGAATGATGGGGAGAGATGTGATGGAACAACTGTTACTAAGCTCTTCCTGGGGGTTGCAGACCTAGAATAACCCAGATTAAAACCCACAGGTAGCACATACCTGAGGTGCCTTGGCATGAGTTTGGTACTATCAGCTTTGCTAAAGGTATAGAACAGGTATCTCAAAATCCACATCTTCCTATCTACACTCAGATCCTACCATCAAGGTACTTTGGAAGACATGCGGAGCAATATTTGGGCAACCTTGCTGCTCTGCAACTTGTGGTTTGTCTCCCTGACAAACCACTCTGAGGCAGGGGCTCACATCTCTTCAGCAAGATGAAGCATTCCCATGTAAGTTCCATCCCCAAGGGCAAACTGTTCCCTCCCTTGCATTCCTCTGTTACTCCTGATGCATGTTTTGGGATAATGATCAGAACTTCACTGCAGATGTTTAAAGATCAAGACAGATCTTTCCTTGCCCTGGTCAGTGTCCAGCTGGGTTAACTATGTCTCTGAGGATGGAAACTCCACAACCCCATGGGCAACCCATTTGACGATACTTGCAGAAGTTTTTATCTGACATTTACACAGAATTTACATGTTTTAGGTTGTGTCCACTGCTGTCCATTCTTTCCTGGGCACTAGAGCAGAGCCTCTTCTCCACTCTTCCCATCGAGCAGGTCCCCTGAGCCTCTTCTGGGCTGCACAGTCCAACTCACTCAACCTCCCCTCAGATGACAGATGCTGCTACCCCATGACTATCTAAATCCCTTAATATCTTTAAAACTTCTCCATGCCCTTTGTTTTACTTCTGCTGCTCATTTTAATTTCCTCTTAACGTCTTGGTTTTTCCTCTTCCCACTTATTAAACACTACTAGAGTGGAGAAGAGTCAGGTTTTTCTAGAGGAAGGTCTATAGATACAAAGCATTTGGGTACATGCCAGTCACTTCAGACAAGTAATCTGAAGTATGTTTTGGGTGCTGCTTAGTTAACCTCAGTAGGATTTGGTGGAGACCATTTTCAATTGCTGATGGCATATATGGTTCAACCTTTCACAACACCACAGCATTTCACAGCCTCCATGTAATCATTAAGAGTTGTGCCTTGCCTTGAGGTACCTTTCTTCAAAATTTTCAAAAGCAGAAACTTAAGATGAATAGAAAAGTTTTCTTTAACTATGTCCCACTGGAGTGCTTCACAGGTTATACCAGTAACTTGAGTAGCAAGTCTCCCAACCATGTGATGATCTTTTTGCCCTTGCAGCCTCCTGCACCTCAGAAAGCATTTCATAGCCAGTGGCACCTCTGCTCACAGCAAAGCCTGTCCTACTCAGGACTTTCCATCCATAATAATCCTACAGTGCATTTCAGTATCAAATGCACCTGCCTTTATGCTTTCTTTAACTCCACTCTTACAATGGCGTGGTCTACTCTGCCATTTCCATACAGGCCAGGTCTTTTCACAACAATATCTTCTTCGTTAAATTCCTGTCATCAGGTTTTGATCTGCTGGACAAACCAGTATCCTCACTGGAAGCAAGCATGCCAGGTCCCCACCTTCATTTTCAGCATTGGCAAATTGAATTTTAGCCTCACTGCTTTCTACAGAATTTCATTTAGGTTGTTCTTCTCCTCCCAAACTTTCAAGTTATATGCTGTTCTTTTATCTAAAGCTTTTACAACCTTGTTTTAGAGGACATGGCACTCAGACACTCAGACCTATGTATCACTCCACATATGTTGGATTTTTCCCCAGCTTTACTCCAAATGCCCCTTCTCTTTCCTGGTTACAATATCAGCAGGCTGGCTCAGGATTTGTTTAGAGGAAACTCTCAATTTCTTTCCCCAAAGTTTCCTAACTCCAAATAAACTGAAGTCCCTTTCTCAACATACTGTAACCCATGTGCTAATACTCAGCACTTCTGTTCATATAAGCATAATTCCCAGTTTCCTGGACAATGTCCAGGGTTTTGAATTTTTGGTGTCTCACCATTGGAACTCAGACTAATAAGTTAGTGCTCAGCAACCCTTAAAGACGAGCACCTGAAGGAGTTACCTGTGTCTCATACACTCCCTCGATGTCTGGAGCAGAGAGGTCTGCATTAATTTCATTGATGTGCTCTTGGTACATGTCTTCAGGAACAGAGTATTCGTACAAGTTGTAAACTAAGTTTGAGCGGGGCAGGATCCTGTTTACCTGCCAAGGTAAGGGACAGAATAATTGGGACACATCCCACCTCATGGCACCACTGCCAGGAGCCAGGCCAGCTCCTAGTGCCCTCTCCTAAGGAAACCAGTGGGTTATGCTCCTGCACGTTACAAATTCCTGTTACACAAAACTTGATTTCCAGGCAGGCTGGGATTAGCAGAGGGACTAGGGCCTGGATGAGGGCTATCCATGGGGTAGGAGAATGAGGTGTTGTGTGGCAGATGCTTGTAACTCCTGCTTACAGGGGGGGTGAAGTGCCTTACCTCAGTGCAAGAAACTGTTTCCCCTTCCAGAAGGGGCAGGTCCTCACCTTCCTGTAGGCTGTTCCCTCCTCAGGCTTTGGGACACGCTGGTTGACATAGAAGACGCGGGGGATGCTCAGCTTGATGCAGTGCAGGTCGCTCCCTATCACCGCCCACAGCCGGAACAGCCCAGGCTGGCTGGTCTCAGCGATCTGCAGGACATGGGGCACAAGGTCAGTGCTAGCAGGAGATCCAACATGCCATCAGTGCTTACATCTGCACTGCAGAGCGCTCTGGGGTCTATATGGTCAGTTGGTGGCTAAAACCAAAGTGGGGGGCTTGGGGCTTAGAGAGTCATCACTTTCATCTCTGGAGTCCCTGTGTCCTGCTACTGTCCCAGGGCACCATGAAGAAAACTATGCCTCTGGCTGGCCAACCAGCTCCAGGGAATGTCATCCAAGTCACTCTGGAGTCCTGGACCTGCAGCTCTGATACCTTTCTGGAGGATGAAGTGGGTGACTGGTGCTGGACTTAGTGGCCACATACAACAAAGGTTTGTAAAAACACTTGGATGACACCACCCCACCTCTTCATTTGTACATTATCTGCTTCTAGGCACTACTGGAATCCAGTGTCCAATGCTGGGCTCCATAACACAGGACATGGACATAAGGAATAGAGTGAAGGGCCACAAGGAGGAAGAAGGGATTGGAGCATCTTTCATATCAGGGAAGACTGGCAAAACTGGGACTGTTCATCTTAGATCAGAAAAAGCTCAGAGGGATCTCATCCACATATATATATCCAATGGGAAATGCAGAGAGGAGAGGACAGAACCTAGCTCTTCCCAGTGGTCCCCAGTGGCAGGACCGGACATCGTGGGCACAAAACAGAATGCAGGAGAGTTCCTCTGCTGTGTCATTAAACTTCTTCCCTACAAAGGTGAAGCTGGTCCAGGTTGCCTACGGATGGAAGTGGCGCTCTCCAGCCTTGGAGATATTCCAGAACGTGGTCCTGGGTCCCCAGCTTTGGGTGACCCTGACTGAGTAGGATGTGGGATCAGAGGGACACGAAAGCTGCCCTGGCCTCAGCTGATGTTTTTGCTGTTCTGTGACTGCGCAGTGCTGCCCACGGGCTGAACTAGAGCTGCCCCACCAGCAGATGTACCCACGCATGTGAGAGTCACCAAGAATGACTCTGTAGGCACCTGGTTCCATTCAAATGTGTGTGAGTCTGAGGCTCTGCAGCCCCTTCTGGGCTCCCCAGGGCTAGCTAACATTTACATGGGGTAGGTCAGGATTCCTGAACTTCACCGTATGACCACAGAGTGTAAATGTGAGGCTTGTGCCCCAGGCTGCTCTGTGGCACGTCCCCTGCCCAGTACCTGCACAACCTGCCAGGGCAAGTCCAGGATGCTGCGCGCTGTTCGGCGCAGGTAACTGCTCAGCCCTTTGGAGAGGGCATCACGGACCACTCCTCCACCTGCCACCACCCCACCATCCTCCAGCCGCCGCCTCTTCCTCCGCTCCTGCCGCTGCCGAGCCTGCAGCTCCCACTTCTTCTGATGGAAGCGCAGCCAGACCAGACGCTCCTCCTGAGTGGGGTGACCGTAAGCAAAAAATCAGCAAAAGCGTCCCAGCCCCACAACATCACACCATACAGCCTAGCCCTCCAGCCTCCAGCCTCCAATCATGTTCCTGCCCCAGTTGTGAAGCCACCAACCCCTTTTCTCTATCAGTGATTGTTTTTCTGTCTCCTGGTTGTATTTCTCTTTATATCCCAGAGCCATGTGTGTGCAGAGTGTGGGTTCACAGAGTGCAGCTATGAAACCCACAACTGCTCCTGGAAGCAACCAAGCTGCTTGGATGGATGAGTACAGTCCTGGGGCATCCCCTGCACTATCTGCTTCACCTACCTTGGTGGTGCCAAGGGATGGAGGTGGGCCCAGAATCTCCCGCCAGGACTGGGACAGCTCCAGGTCCTGGGACAGCTCTTGGCTTTCCTCCGCTGCAGGGATGCGCTTCCGCTTATTTGCAATTGGAACCAGTGGCAGAGGGATCTTGACAGCCCCAAAGTCTTCTATGTCACGGACCTGTGAGCTGGGTGTCCCCTCCACAGGTGGGTTGGCAAGAATCTGAGAGAGCAAGGAGAGCAGGAGGATGGAGGCTGCAAGAGAAAAGCCCCACTGGCACTGCCAGCACCTTCCCCTCCCCCTCTTTACCTGTTTCTTGCCTTCTGAAACAAAAAGCTCATTGATTTTTTTCTGTTTGTACACATCATTCTTCTCCAGGAGTTTCTTGTGAAGCCAGTCTGGGTGTCGGACCCGTGGCACTGGGTTCTTTACCTGCAGAGTATCTCCAAATCACACTGAGTCCCCTGCACAAATCCTTCCTCCTGTCCATCCCCCTACTGCCCCGTACCTGCTGCAGGGCTGCAGGAATGGTGATGATTTTCTGGATGGTGCTGCCCAGTCTCTCGATGTAGTAGTCCCAGTCCAGGATCTGGGAAGAGGGCAGAGCTTGAGCAGTAAAGAAAGCCAAGCAGAAGGGCCCCCAGACACAGGATCAAACATCCCAGTAGCACCCTCCCCCCAGCCCCCTGCTTTGTGAGCACAGGAAGGCACTGCCCAGGTTGTGTCTCCAAAAGGATGAGCCCCTGTCCCAGATGCAGTGTCATCTGCAGGGATGCCTCACTCACCGCACGGATGTTGAAGTCCTGCAGCGAGGGGCTCTTCAGCCATTTCCGGAGGTAGTGTTTGCGCACACTGGGCTCGGCTTGGAAGATGGCAAGGGGGATGGCCCTGGGGAATGCAGGAATCAATGTCTCAGCACCCCACAATCTACTCTTCCAGCCTGAGGAGATCCTCCAGGCTTCTCCTAAACTCCTGCGAGGCCACTGGGTTGTACAGTGTTACGCATTGCCCTGCTCACGGCCTGTGCCAGATTCAGGCCATCACCTTGCCATGTATTCCAGCTCTCTCCCTTCCTGCTGCCTGCCCATCCCTCCTGGTTTCTCCCACACTGCCAGAAGCCCTGGCCCTTCCAGGTGGGGTTACCTCTCGGTGACGGGAGATCCTTCTGGTTTCTTGGAAATGATGAAGCGACAGCTCAGCCCTGCATCCTTCACCATCTGGTCCCCCAAAAACTCTGCCAGGCGCTTGGCAGTGCTGATGGAGGTGGACTTCTGCTCCCCGTAGTCCTCCAGCTTGCGTGACATGGACCGGTTCTCTGAGATGAGCTCAAACAGCTCTGAATCAGGCATGTTGGCAGCCTGAAGGCCAGGGAAAAGCCCAAAGTTAGCAAGAACTAATGATCAAACTTTGCTGCTGTTAGGAAGAGGGAACACCACACACAGCTGATGTGTCTCTTTTCAGGGAGCCTGGGAAATGCTTCCTGGTGCAGCTGCCAGTGGGATCTATAAAGAGGGTGTGTGGGTTTCAGGATGGCATCAGTTTGTGCCACAGCTGGGCTGTGCCAGCACAGCTTTGTGTTGTGCATGCAAAGTTACATGAATTTGTTGTAAAACAGCATCACAAAACAAAAGACTGTAAAGGACCAGAACTAAACACATTTTGTCTCAGACACTCAGTATTGCTACAGGAAAGGTGTGATTGGAGGAGAGGGTCCCAGAGAGGTGTGCCAGTGCTGTTCTGAGCCAATTCCCTGCTACGTGTTAAGACTCAGGCTTAGCCCCCTCTCCAACACACATCCAAAAGAGGGGCTTGCCATGCTGAAAGGGAGCAAATAGGTCCCCTATCTTCTTTTTCTCCTTTCTCTTACACTTTCTTTGTCTCATTGTTTGCCCCAGCTCTGGACCATCCATGTGGCATGACCAAAGAAAGACCAAGACAGATCTAAGGACTGGTGATAATTCTTTGTTTTCTTCCCTTGCTTTGCCTGAGCAAAGCAGGGCCATCACATTCTACTTCATACTTGGTATTGAACCCTGTTGTGGGAGTGGGGAGCTTGTGTAAAGGTGTGTTGTGGCTTGTTAGCCAGGACCCTTGAGTAGTGGTGTTGTGGCTCATGTGCCAGCACCTTTGTGTGATGGTGTGCTGCAGCTTGTTAGCCAGTACCCTTGAATACTCATGGTCTACTGTGGCTTGTGAGCCAGTGCATTTTGAGGAGATTGTGGTGGGAGTTTAGAGCTTATTGAAGTGTTCCATACAAAATTAAGGGCTTGTTTGCTTCCACTCTTGTGGAAGTCTATTGTAAGAATGGCTTGTTGACTAACACCTTTTGAGTTTATGCAGGGGGCTGGTTTCTGGAGTTACAGCGACTGTACAATAAAACAGAAAGAGTTCCTGACACGTGACCAGCGTCTTTGTTCAACCTGATGAGAATTTATGATGAACATGATGCCCCTGAACCAGCAGGTCATGACAAGGACCCAGTTAGACTCTTGTTCCCTCCCACCCCATTGTCTCATAGAATCACAGAATCGTTTGGGTTGAAAAGCCCTCTAATATCACCAAGTCAAACCATTCTCCCAGCAGTGCCAAAGCCACCACTAACCCATGTACCCAAGTGTCACATCCACACAGTTTATACATTCCTCCAGGGATAGGGACTCCACCGCTGCCATGGGCAGCCTGTGCCAGAGCTGGACAATCCTTTTGGAGATGAAATTTTCTCAATTACTCTAAACCTCCCCTGCTACAATTTGAGGCTGTTTCCTCTAATCCTGTCACTTGTTCCCTGGGAGAAGTGCCCAACTCCCATGTGATTCTGCCCTATTTGTTAGGGAGTTGTAGAGTAACAATGTCCCCGCTGAACCTCCTCTTCTCCAGGCTGAGCCCCCACAACTGCTCCTCATCAGACTTGCACTCCAGCCACTTCCCCAGCTCTTTTCCATTCTCTGGACATGCTCCAGCCCCTCAATGTCTTTCTTGTCATGAGGGGTTCAAGGTGCCTCACCAGTGTCCAGCACAGGGAGATGGTCACTGCCCTCGTCCTGTTTGCCACACTATGGCTGGTACAGGCCAGGTGCCACTGCCCTTCTTGTCTATCTACCAGGGCATGTGTTTAGTCACTGTTGATCAGCACCCCTACATCCTTTCCTGTCAGGTGCCTTTCCAGACCCTCTGACCCCAGCATGGAGCATTCTATGGGGTTGTTGTGACCCCTGTGCAGGACCTGGCACTTGACCTCGTTGAACCTCACAGCACTGGACTTGGCACATGGATCCAGCCTGTCCTGATCCCTCTGCAAGGCTTCCTGCCTTCCAGTAGATCCACACTTCCAGCCAGCTCAGTGTTGTCTGTGAAGCAACTGAGTGTTAAAGTGGTACAGGAGACCACTGACTCTGTGCAAGCGAAGTCCACCCTCCCACAGCACCCAACCAGCTCAGATGCTCCTTCCCAGGCCCCACCTTGGAGTGCAGATTTGCTGAGCTGTGCCTACCTTGCTGTAGAGCACATCCAGCCAGTAATCGGCCACCTTGGCCACAGAAGCGTAGACCTCCTCCAGGGTGCTGCCTTTCAGAAAGGCTTCAAACACAGACGACTGGAATATCTTCACCAGCTGCAGCTCTCCCCGGCGTTTCACCTCAAACCCCTTCAGCTCAGCCAGGGACCCATCCTCATTGAACACAGCATACCTAGGAGAGACTGTGAATAAACCTGGCCTACACCAAGGGACACATCCCCCAGGGTGCCACCAGTGTCCCTCCTGCCAGAGTGCTTCTCCCCACACCTTTGTGCCACCAGCCAGCACGTTCGAAGGAGCCACAGCAGCACCTGGATAATCTCAAGTATCTACAGCTTCTCTAGCAACCATTTTATCTTGGTCTGGAAAAGGACCTCAGCTCTTGTCCCAGATCATCCACACTGACTCACTGAACCACAGGGGAAGTGAAGTGATCTTTAAGATTATCCAATCTCACGCCCCTGCCATGGGCAGGGACACCTTCCACTAGGCCAGGTGCTTCCAAGCCCTGCCCAGCCTGGCCTGGAACACTGTAGAGCTGCCAAAGCTTCTCTGGGCATCCTGTGCCAGTGTCGCACCACCCTCACAGACAAGAATTCCTTCCCAATATCTCACCTAACCCTGCTCTCTGGCAGTGGGAAGCCATTCCCTGTGTCCTGTCCCTCTCAGCCCTTGTCCAGAGTGTCCCTGCAGCTCTTTCGAAGCCCCTTTAGGCCCTGGGAGGGGCTCTAAGGTCTCCCTGCAGCTTTCTCTTCCCCATTAAACCCCCAGCTCTCCCAGCCTGGCTCCAGAGCAGAGGGGCTCCAGCCCTTGGAGCATCTCCATGGCCTCTGGACTCAATCCAGCAGTTCCGTGTTTTTTTGTGCTGAGCATGCCAAATTTTGATGCAGCACTGAGGGTGGGGAGTGATCTTAATTGTTGTGTAAGTAAGGGTGGGAGATGAGAGCCCAAGTGTGGAAATGAAGATATTAGGAAGAGATTTAGAAAGAAGAAAACTGGCAACTCCAATGCTGACAGAGGGCTTGAGAGGAAACTGGATTCAGCCATGACACACCTAAGGGAACATTCCTCCCTCTTGCCTTTTTTCTTGCATTGTTTTGCCTTTTATAGCCCTGAAAATTATCTGTATGTCTCAAAAAAACCCCAAACGACCATTGTGGGAATGACCAGTGAGAAGAGGGGATACTCAAACCTGCTTGGCCAGCCCTTCTCCCATCTACCCAGATTCCCAACAGCACAGCCTTTCCTTCCTCCACTGACCATGGTGCCTGCAGCCACCTCCAGAGGCTGTTGTGCTTGGAGAGTGACCAGGAAATAAATGCCCTTTTTTAGATCCTTAAATTATAGGAATCCAGAGGCCCTGAGGGGAGTTGTACAAGCACAGCCCACTCAGAGCTGAGCAACACTTTGACTCCTGCAGAAGGGCCTGAATGCCTGGAGAGGGGCACTGGCAGGGAATGGTGTGTGCTGAACCTTTTCCTGTCAGGGATTAAGCACAAAATGTTCAGAATTGTGAGGACAGAAGGTGCTGGGGACAGCAACAGCATGTTTTGGAGCCAGACCCAGGTCCGTGGGCTGCCGCTCAAAATAATGGATGCTACTGCTCTAGCTCACATTCTTGGTTAGGAGGTGGTCATTGAGAAATCAGTCAAGTTTGGGTACAACTATCCTATAATGTGACAGTAATGGCAGAATCAGTCCTACTTACAGATGGAAAGGGAAGGGGAAATACGTAGGAGGAGTGTTACTGGAAGTCTGTGAACTCTTGAAAGATAGGAAGGCAGGAACTGCTGAGTTTAAGCAGATTAGATTGAATACAAGCAGTATTAGAAATCCTCAGAAGGAAAGCCAATGTTCTCCTGCATACCTCAGAGCCAAACAGGCAGATGTCTGGTCACTAGGCTGGAAAAACATCATTTTGCTGTTATCTGCTAAAATTTACTACCATAGTAGCTGGGTTCAATGATCTGCTGTAAAAAACTTGTCATTTAACGCCAGTCAGTCAAATGCTGCTGGCTCTGGAGGCAAGGACCAACATACCCCACATGTACAAAGGCAACGAGATCCTTAGTCTTTCAGCTCAGGGGAAGAGACAATATTTCAAGCTTTGAAATCTCACCTTTTCTTCAGCTTCTTGCCCTCCTCTTTGGAGGCTGGAAGTATCATGGCTAGGTATGGACCATCCACTTCAAAAAAGATGCTGTTCTCTGAGCGCGTGACGTAGGTGAGCGAGGCTGGATCCTGCAGTTCCTGGTACTGGTCATTTGTGAAGCCTTCCTGTGGCACAACCCCAGGAGAACAGTTTCAATCTACAGCTGTCAGGTCATACCAGGGCATGTCCCGGGACACACCCTGCCCAAAGGGACACCTGAGCACCCCTCTGGGAGCTACAGCACAAGTTAGGACTCAAAAGTCAAAGCACCTTTCCTGCCTGTTGAGAAGAAAAAGGCTTTGGACCCTAAAATGATATTTTCTTCTCTTATAGAGCCTGGAGTAAGCAGAAGATAGGGAGTCCAGCACAAGGTCTAAACCAAACAGCACAAGTAAGCATGCACCTAACCTGGCCTCTTACAGATCCCCCTCTCTCATGGAGGATATTGAGCCTCTTTCTACAGTCAGATGTTCTCCAGGGCCATCACCCCCAACATGTCACTCATTACATAGGGACTAGAGATGGAAGAGGAGCTCTCCCAACTCATTAGCTCTCCATCTCCTTTTCCCAGGCTGCAGAGCTGGCCTGGACAGGTGCCAGACTCACCTTCACCAGGATGTTCAGCATGGCACCTGGGTAAGAGATGGTTACTTTTGGCTTCTTGATATTGGTTGACTTGATGACAAAATTCTCTGGGAAGCTGTTGGGAAGGACACACCAAATCCCATCGGTATCCAGTTCTAGAGGTCTCCTAGGGAAGAAAGGAAGGAAGAAAAGAAGAAAGGCCACTGTCAGGAGCAGAGTGGATGAGAGGTGAGGATCAGTTCTGTGTCTCCCATTAAGACTCTGTTCCCTTCTGCAAAGCAAACCCTCAAATACAACAGCAGTGTCAGGAATCTGAATGTGCATAGAATCAGAGAATCACAGATCACTTGAGGTTGGAAGGGACCTTAAAGCTCATCACATTCCAACAACTCTGTGTCATGGGCAGGGACAACTTCCCCTAGACCAGGTTATTCCAAGCCCTGTCCAGCCTGGCCTTGAAACACTTCCAGGGATCCAGGGGCAGCCACAGCTTCTCCGGGCAACTTGTGCAGAGAATTTCTTCCCAATATTCCATCTAACCCTGCCCTCTGGCAGTGGGAAGCCACTGCCTCTTGTCCCACTACTCCTGGCCATTGCCCAAAATCTGTCTGCATCGTTCTCGGAGTCTCTTTAAGCACTGAAAGGCACCCTAAGGTCTCCCTGGAGCCTTCTCTTCTCCAGGATGAAAACCCCCAGCTTTCTCAGCCCTTCTTCCTCACAGGAAATGTGTTCCATCTCTCTGAAAACTCGAGTGTTTAACATGCTCCCACATCTGTCCTAGATGCAGACAGACCTTCAATTCAGCACACACTCACCCAATCTGCTCGATCAGCTCTCTGGCCTGGGTGATGATATTTGCCCCTGTGAAACAGACAATGCCAGCCATTTCCATGGAATACCAGCGAGCTCTGTGAGCAGAGGAGTCACAGTTAAAACCTTGACATGCCCCCTCCAAAACCCAGCTATGGAAGGGCAGGAGGATCTCTAGGGGAAAAAGGGCAAGAAACACAACACTGGGCATTGTTCTCCTATGAAATTCTCTACTTATGATGCTCCAGAAAAGCTGAAAACCCACTAATTGACAAGATTCCCATCATATAATGTCTGGTAAGAGTCTCCAGGATGAGGAGTAGTGGGTAGAGGCAAGAGAAGACTGTTACAGGCAGGACCCACTCTCATCTTGGTGCTTTAGGAAGTGACTACCTCAGCAGGACAATCCTGGTTTCCAAGGGTCCTCTCTAGAGGATCCTGGATGGCTCAGGGAAGACTTACCCTTTCCGCATGACATATCCATAGAAGGAGTTGAGGATGCACTTGTGGGCCAGCTGAAGGGAGTCATAGAGGATCTCCATGTTCTTGCAGCGTTTCACTTCAGAGGCATCTCCTGTCTCCACTGCTGCAGACAGCTTCTTCTTCCACACCTGTCAGGACAATTCTACATATCACTGCTGGTGGTACCCAACTGGTTTCCACTCAGTCCCAGTATAGCATTGCAGCTCAACAGGAATATCTTTGCCAAAGGTCAGCATCATGAGTCAAACATCCCATTTTCTTTTGCAGCACAGGACGGGTTGGCCAGAGGCACTTTGTCAGTTGTCAGCTGAGACTTGCATCTCCCATCATTGATCGGGATTCAAGCAGCACCAGCTGTGCTGCACCATATGTGTGCAGGGAAGAACTCAACACACTGCCTGATGCAATCCATCATGCCCAGCTAACAGTAGAACCACAAGTGTAGGAAAAGTCTCTCTGTCAGCCCTGGGAATCATGGCAAAAGAGGCAGCTGGGAGGAACTGCAAAGCAACAGGCTCTTTAATTAACTCTGCCAGATGCAGAGCCCCTGGGCCTCCTAGAATAGTTTGGGTTGGAAGGGACCTTAAAGCTCATCTCATCCCACTCCCTGCCTTGGGCACGAACACCTTTTTATTAGACCAGGTTGCTTTAAGTCCCACCTAACCCAACTGGCTTTGGACACTTGGCAGGATGTCACACAGCTTCTCTGGTCAACCTGTGGCAGCGCCTTACCTCCCTCACAGGGAAGATTTTCTTCCCAATAACTAACACAACGCTGCCCTCTATGTTGGGAAGCCAACAGGGTAATCCTTTGAGGTTTTCAGCAAGGCACAAGAGGTCCCCAGGCTTGGCAAGACAATTTGAGCAGCACCCAAGCTTGGTACCTTGTGCAGCCCCTTGAACTCATATCGGCGGTCCCGGAATGCTCGCACCGTGTCCACATAGAAAGAGTTTTCTCGTTGGCAGATGGTGGTGACTCGCTCCTCCACCTTGGTGACATGGATCTTCTTGTATGCCTTGCGGCAGTAATCTGGTCAAGGGAGGAGGCAAAGGGAAGTTGTCAGGGATGGCTGCCCTGCTACAGAGGGATGAGCAGAGTAGGGATAGGGAGGCAGCTAAGCATAAGGCATGGCTGAATGGGGGACGGTCCTACTGCAAAGGGAGAGGAAGATCCCAGTATGGAAAGATGCAGCACCTCTTTATGGAGGTGAAGGGCCGTGGGGAAAACAAACTAATCATATGGCCCACCTACAAAGCCAGGCTCTGCCTCCAGCCAGTTCGGTGGTTCTACTGGACAGCTTCCCTCCAGGTGATAGGATAACGTGACATTTCTCTTTCATTAACTGGCTTTATTTAGCAGCCTGACAAAAAATGGAGCCATTCATATTTCAGCTCAAATCCATGGCCCTCCAAGAGAAAGGGAAACACTGACAGAAGTACCAGTGCCTGGTTCCTTGTAGGAAGCACACATGAGTCTGTTGGGATCCTGGAGGAGTTCTGAGACCAGCCTTACCCCACAGCCCTAGGAGGGGTTACTACAGCTGAATACTGCTTAGGGTCCAGGTTGCAAAACACTGCCAGGATCATGACCTTGATTCATTTTTTTACCTGCTAGGCGCTTTTTCTCATACTTGGCTTGTTCTTCCTGGGACAGCTCATGGAAGGCACGGGGTGGTCCATCAGGGAACAAGGGAGGGAACTTCTCTGACTCCAGCTGCTGCTGGATGCGGTGGTACTCACTGCGGCTGGCAGGCACTGCAGAGAAGGGCAGTGATCAGTCTCTCAGAGGAGAAGCAAGAATTTGGCTCCATCTCTGCGGACTGTACTTACTGAACTCTCCTCTCCACTGCCACGTCATCCGGCGCTGACAGTTGGCGCCTGGCTTGTTGAAGTCACAGGCAGCACATGTGGCCTCATCCACCATGGCGGAGGGCTGGATGCAGTAACAGACACACAGGTGTTAGAGGGGACAGGTCCCCAAATGACAATTTATGCTAGAACAGGTGCTGAGTGGCAAGAGAGCACAGGTGCGAACATCAGAGATCGTAGTCAGTGAGTTTCCTTTTCCAGAACCTTTCAGGAGCATGCGCTCCTCAAAACAGCAGCTGGGTTTCTGGGAAGAGCTCTAGCTAAAGCTGCAGCTGAGTCTCTGAAGACCTAGCCATCCAGAGAAGGACAACAGAGCTGGAGAAGGGGCTGGAGCACAAGTCTGGTGAGGAGGAGCCAAGGAAGCTGGGGGCTCAGCCTGGAGAAAAGTAGGCTCAGGGAGGACATTCTTGCTCCTACAACTCCCTGACAGGAGGATGGAGCCAGGTGGGGGTCAGGTCCTGCTCCCAGGGAACAAGTGAGGAAACAGCCTCAAGTTGTACCAGAAGATGTTTAGGTTGGATATTAGGGAAAAATCCTTCACTGAAAGGGTGATCAGACAGTGGCACAGGCTCCTCAGAGTGGCATTCTCCTGAAAGTAATTAAAAGCCATGTGAAAGTGCCACTTGGGGACATGGGTTAGTGGTGGCTTTGGCAATGCTGGCAGAGTGGTTGGACTCAAAGGTCTTAGAGGGTTTTCCAACCAAAATAATTCCGTGATTCTACAATTCCATGGCAGCTTGACCAAATTTCACACCCAGCCTCATCTGCTTCCCCTACCCTGTGCAGAAAGTTCAGCCCTTGCTTTCAAGGGGATCCAGAGGCACCATCAAGGTCATCTGGAAATCAGATTAGGAGAGACAAGACTGATGTTACCCACCTGCAACCTGTTGGTCAGAATGATGTTGGGATACATGGCCCCCACATCCAGATGATAGATAAGAGGACACTCAATTCTGTTAGGAACATCCTTCAGGGAATTCAGTTTGGCCTTGATTTCATCACAAACCTGTGGTGAGATAAAGAGAAGTGAAAGTAGGGCAGGAAGGAGTTAATGAATCAAATACTTTTTGAATTTGGTTCTTCTTCACAGGCACACTAGCCACAGGCTCTGGGGATGGATCTAAAGGAGCAGATCAGGGTCTCCTCGACCACTGGTGCTTTAGGTTTTGATTTTGATGTCCAGGATAAGCTATTCTGTAGGGATACCTAGGAAGTGGAAGCAGCTGCTTCCTAAATATGACTTGATCGAAGACCTTTTCAGTGCAAATGGGTTAATGGAGACAACAGCAAAGACCAGAGGTCCCCAGTCTAGTGCTGCCCTCCAAGAAACTCCAGACTTGGATTTGGAGAGGGGCAACCTGCACTTTTGTAGCTGATAAGAAGTGAGGAACAAGAGGAACAAGAGGATTTGGGATATCTGAAGGGGTTTGCCTTCTCCCCTAAATTCCTTCCCAGCTCTCTCAGAGCTTTGCTTTGAACCCATGAAGGGAAAAGCAGGAGCTGCATTCCTCAGATGGGGCAGAGACCCTGATCCCCAGGCTGGGCTGCAGGACTCAGCCTGTAAATGGGCTTCTTAGTCTCTCTTTGTAGAGCATAAACCAAACCCAAACAAGCATTTTAGAGCTGCAGTCCCAGATTCCTGCCCAGCTCAGCTGTGCTGCGGGTACTGTACCTCCTGGAAGTTGGTGACCTGATCCAAGGGAAGACCCTCCTCTTCCTCGATGGCATGCTGCAGGGTCTTCTCCACATTCTGCACGAGGAAGTCAAAGGCAGCAGGATTCTACAGGGACATGGAGATGGCAGTGAGGCCGTAGGCAGCTCTCCCTGGCTGCAGGCCAGCAGCTTCTGCTCCATATCCCTGTCCCTGCTTCACTTGGGGACTTCTAAGCTGTAAGAGACATGCTGAGGCACTGGGAAAGGTGATGAAGGTAGCAGAAACAGTTAAAAAGCCCTCAGGAAGGGTTCAAAAGCAGCTCAGTTTGAGAGAGGACAGGGGCCCAAGTAACAGAGGCATAACTTCCAAGAAACACTGGCTGAAAAACAAATCCAAAACCCTACTTCACCACTACCCCCTGCTGTCAACAAGCTCTGGATTGCTTGCTCTCCTACTGAAGCACAAATGGCCACTTAGAGATCTCCTCCCATCCCATCCCAGCCCAGCTTCAGGAAGGAAGGGTCTGGTGGAGGTTGCCAAGCATTGGAACGGGCTGTTGAGGTCAGTGGTGAAATCACTAGCCCTGAAAGTGTCCAGAAGACATGCGGATGTGGCACTTGGGGACAGTGGTGGCCTTGGCAATGTTGGGTTAACAGCTGGACTTGTCAGCATTAAAGGGCTTTTCCAACCTTACTGATTTCTGTGATTCTAGATACTGCCCTAGAATCCCAGCAGGGATACCCTGGAGATGCCAACAATAGTGGGAATGCTATCCCTCCCCACCACACTACTCCATGAGGACAGGGGCTGGCTGCTGGCCAATTACCATTTTGAAGCGGCAGGGAATGTCACTGCGGAAGACCCCAGATTCCAGTGCTTCCACATGGCCTCCCACATAGGTCTCCGAGTCCAGCACATGTCCATCTTCTGTAAGTTTGTTGAATTCCTGCTCCTGCTTGTTGGGGAAGATGATGTTGGCATGGTAGGCCTGAACCATCAGCAGCGCCTCGCACAGTGTCCCAGATCCTTTTCTTAACACCTGCGCATGAGAAACCAAATCTGGATTCAAATTCAAAAACAGTAGATTTAAATACCAGGAGGAACTTCTTCCCTGTGAGTGTGGTGAGGCACTGGACTGGCACAGATTTCCCAGAGAAGCTGTGGCTGCCCCATCCCTGGAAGTGTCCAAGGCTAGGCTGGACAGGGCTTGGAGCAATCTGGTCTAGTGGAAGGTGTCCCTGCCCTTGACAGGAGGGTGGATGAGATATCTTTAAGATCCCTTCCAACCAAAACCAGTCTGTGATTCTGTAGAAGTACTGTCCTAGCACTGGCAAGACTGGATTGTCACACAACAAGCTGGATAGCTTCAGCTGGTGACACATCTTCAGCACTACTCCAAGTGCCTTTTTTTCCCAGCTCAACCAAGTGGGAACAGACTGACATCTTCCACACGCTTGACAGCTTCCTCATCATCCTCCCTAGAGCTGACAACAACCAAGTTGAACTGACAAGTTCACTGACAAGAGAACTTGGCTGAGCATGGAGCATCAGCCATATTTTCTAGCTCCAGCCCTGCACTGCCAAATGTCAGGTGTCTTCTTCTTATAGAAACCTGTCGCCAAACACCCCACAGTTGTTGGAGAAAGGAGCAGCCTCTAAATCCACCCTCCCTCCCTCCCTGCCACACATGCAGATTATCTAGGCAGTGGGAATCAGATCTGTAGCCAGAGCATCCCTGCAGTGTGGGAATCATGGTACTTCACCCAGAAAAGAGATCATAATTTTGGGAAAGCACTCACCTCATCAGGCTCCATGGGAATGATAGTACACAAGGCGAAAATGAAGGGATGCACGTACTTCATATACATGTAGTAAGTAGCAACGGCATCAGACACTGAGTAGGTGGCCAAGGTCTGTCAAGGAACAAGAGAAGCAAATTAATCCAAATCCCACGTGAGAGTGGTTCAATGACAATGATCTTTCATTGCTTCCTGCTGGACATTCTCCTATCAGCAAGAAGAAGGAAAAGGCGTATTTCTCCATAGCCTAGGTTGTAAATAATGTGTTTGCTTCTGAAGCCATCCTGCTTTAGCGCTAATCAAACAGCAACATGTCAGCTCTAACTGAGAAGGAATGGGGAAGATGAACTGAAGGCACAGAATCCACCCAGTTTGGGTCTCAGGAAGCTGCTACAGGGCTCAGCAGAACCTCCGGCCTATGACACCTGGAGCACTAACCCTCTCCTATTCCCCCAGCAGGTCTCAGTTCTTCATGGTGTTTCTGATTTCAGTGGTGCTTTTCACCCCACACTAATGTAAATAAATACAGAGAATGCACAGTGCAATGCCAGGGCCAGAACCACTTCAGGGGAGTCCTGTTCCTTCTGGCTGTGAGCTTTAAGGCATGGGAAGTCTGGGGCGACAGATTGTTAATTTCTCAAAATCCACTCTAACTTACAGACTCAGTCATAGTACAGTTGCTCAAGGCCTGTTTTCCCACAGAACACAGGGAGAGAATACCTGAGGCTCCTCTGTGGCCATCCGGCACATCTCCTCAGGGTCCAGCTCCACCGGATCGTAACCCAGTTTTGCTTTAGCTGCTGCTTTCAGGTTGTGACTTCCCACTGGGAGGTAACTGTCTCTCTTCACCCACCTGAGCAGAATCAGGAAAACATCAGTTTGTGCAGAGAAATCAGGCCTGACCTTCAAAACAGGGTCAAGATTGTGAAGGGGACATCAACTACCATGGGGATCTCTCACCAAGGACAGCCCAGCATCCAAGAAGAGTGGATGCAGTTGGGCAAGGCTGTCCAACTTTAGCTAGCCCAATCAGAACAACCCCCACTGTCCATCTCCCCACCACTGCTCATAATTTCCATCTTCCAGCTCCCTCAGAGGCCTTAAGATAAATATTTCACCGCTGAAGAAAACCCCACCTTCAAGAACATCCAGCTGTGCTCCAGAGTTCAGACTGCTCTGGGTGGGAAAACCGACATAAAACCCTAAAGTTTTGTCTCTCCCATATATCCTTTCCTCTTCTCTGTACATCAGGAGGCTGGTAGGTGAGGCTATAGTCCCTTTCCCTGCTCCAATGGCCAAATCTTAACCCAC
Organism: Pyrgilauda ruficollis; assembly: GCF_017590135.1. Lineage (NCBI taxonomy): Eukaryota > Metazoa > Chordata > Aves > Passeriformes > Passeridae > Pyrgilauda > Pyrgilauda ruficollis. The sequence continues at coordinate 162,151 of NW_024531043.1, forward strand.
TCCCTCTCCCTTTCTCTGTCCTCCCAAATCAGCAATCAAACACCCAAGGCTGCAGGGTAAGAGCAGTCTGGGAGCCCTTAAGGGGAAGACTTGGCAGCTCCTTTGGAATGCAGCACACCAAGGGGAAGAAGACAACACAGGAATGGATTATTACACAGCTGAAAAGGTGACACACAAAACTTCCAACAGACAGAACACAAGAACAGTATTCAGATACAAATGTAGGTACTTTATCTGAACTGAAGAGATAAAAACACAGCTATGTGGTAGAGGGGCAGCATTCAGTACCTCAGACAGTCCATGTGGATGCACTGGGATGCTTTGTACTCTCCCTGGCTGTCCTTCTGAAACCCAATTTCTTGATACATATTAATTCCATGAGCTGCTGCTCTTGCTTCCACAAAGGGCCTGAAGAAAGAGGCAGCATGAAGAGAAGGAGCAGAACAGCCATTTTCCTGCATCTCTAACAATGGTTCCATAATGGCTTTGTTACAAACTACCTAATGATTTTTTCTGGTGATTTATCTGTGTACAGACTTCCAGGCAGGACTTGAAACAACCTGGTCTAGTGGAAGGTGTGTCTGGTCATGGCAGTGGGGTTGGAACACGATGATTTTTAAAGTCTCTTCCAACCCAAAGCATTTTGTGGTTCATGAGGCAAAGCTGCTTGCCTGTATCCTGCAGAGGTGTGTAGTCCCTCTCCTCCTGCTTCCCCAGGCGCATCTGCGCACTTCTTCCAATGTCTTCCAGGTTTCTTTTGACCCTCTCCTTGCTCTCCCATGACTGAGTTCATCCATACACTGACATTCCCACACTGCCAAGCCAATGACCCCAGGATTTGGTGAGGTGCAGGACATGGCTGCTCTGCATGTGGCCACATGGCTTCCTCACACTGACTGAGCTATGGAAGGGTGTTGAGGATGGAACCTGACCTTGCCCTCTAGCTCAGGTGACACCTTGCCAGTTTAGTGTCATCCCTGATCTTACCAGTCAAAGAAGTCTCCGTTGTATGTGACAATGATGGTGGGTTTGGTCTCCTGGACATGTTCAAACCATCTCCGGATTAAATGAGCCTGGGATGAAACAGAAAAGATGTGTAGTTTAAGGAACTTCATCTCTTCCACAGGCAGGGGGTGGATACCACAGTTTGTTCCACCCTTCTGCTTTCCTCTGCACCTAGCCCAAACCTGATCTCTCTCACCCTTATTCCCAAGAAACAAAAGCACAAACAGCCCTGCTGGACTTACTGGGCTCCCCGGGGAGGCAGTCTGCCAGGGAATGAACTCTCTGGCCAAGAAAAGCTCCAGGCAGGTAAAACTCTGTAGAACAGAACTGACTTACCTCATCCGGTTCGTTAAAGACACAAAATGGACCCTCATACTCCGGCTTGGGAGTAAACTCAAAGTCTTCAATGTTCTCTGAGACAATCTCTCTGTTTGTGATCAGGTAGCCCTGAAGAGGTAACAAGGAGGCAGTGAGGAGGACTGAAGTCACAGACAACTCAAAAATACTGCCGCAACAATGGGATGCTTTTCTCTTGAAAGCTAGAGCTTCTCTTAAGGGGGAACTACATTTTGGGAGTCATCCATTGAAGCATCATTGACCATCAGAAAAGGAGGCCATGGAGAGACAACATAGGACACCAGAGTTGCCTCTGTCCTGTAGAGAAGCACCAGCAACCCAGGCTGGGTTCCATGTAACATTACCCAGACGTCAATGCCATTCCCACAGCCACACATCATGCAGCTGGTAGCATGGCAAGCCTGGAGACAGCAGGATTAGAGGGGAATGCTGGGCTGCTTCCCAGCTTTGCTGCCCAAGCCTGAAGGAAACTATCCTGGTATCCTTACCTGCCCATCAATCATGTAGGAGATCATCATGATCTGGTCTGTGTCTGCATCAGGAAACTTCAAAGGGAGTTTGGTTGTTTCAATATCAAAGGCAAGAACAACAGGATCCTGGGCAGGACCAAATCCATTAGAAAATATTCCAGAGCTGACTGAAAGCGTGTTTGGATTTATAAAATCCAGTGTTGGTCCAGTAAGTGAACCAGAACATGCCCGTTAATCGTTTTAGTGCTTTATCAACCCAAAAATCACTACCCAAGCCCAGTGATTCCTCTGCCACCATGGTTTTACACTGGCAGCGCATCAGACACCATCTGTTGGGGCGGAACGTGCGCACAAAGAACCCCTGCCCAGTGCTCACCGGCCTCTCCACAAGGTCATCTCGACGGGTGATTTCAGGTGGGTAGGTGTTGCCCCGGTATCGCACGTTGTACCAGTGAGCCTGTGGAGAGATGAGGGTGGGTAGTGCCTTATGGCAGGGGCCACATCCCCACGTACTCTGTCCAGCTGCTGGGGATGGAACTGTGGCAATCACAAGCAGCTCAGAAGAAAAGTTCGAGCTATTGCCAAGCATTAATCAGGTAGCTTTTCTGTGTGCCATTAAATATGGCAGAACAGAACTGAGCTCCAGACATGAACTCATTGTCCAATACTTCTGTAAATGTGTTGGAGAGAAAAAACTTTTGTGCGCTTCAGGAGTGTGACTGGGAAAGCAAAGCTCACCACATGAATCTTCAGGTCGATGGAAAGGCGAACATGGTAAGGCACATCATACTCCCGCATATCCACAATGTTGTCCATCTGGTTGGCAATTTTTTTTGACACTCCTTCCTCATCTGTGCTTAGACTGGCCCCACTCAGAGCACTGCAAGAGCAGAGGGAAGCAGCTGCCTTACCCATGTGTCACACAGAATCACAAGGTTGGAAGAGACCTTTAAGAGTCCATCCCAGCCCTAACACCTCAACTAAACCCTGGCACTGAGTGTCACATCCAATCTTTTTTTAAACACATCCAGGGATGGTGACTCCACCACCTCCCTGGGCAGATGATTATAGTACTTTATCACTCTTCCAGTAAAAAACTTTTTCCCAACATCCAACCTAAATTTCCCTTGAGCTGTCAGTTCTTGCCTGGAGAAAGAGACCAACCCCACCTGACTACAACCACCTTTAAGGCTTTAACGACCTCCACCTTCTCCCCATCTGCAGTCACTAGATTCCCTCCCGCATCTAGTAGAGAACCAAGGTTGGTCTTACCCTTCCTTTTGCCACTAATATAATTGTAAAGACATTTTTTATTATCCTTTACAAAAGTTGCCCAATTAAGTTATAACTGACCTTTGGCCTCTCTAATTTTTTTCCTACATGCCCTAGCAACCCCTTAAATATTTCCTGAGATACCAGACCCTTCTTCCAAAGAGGATACATGCTCTTTTTATTCCTAAGTTCCTTCAAAACCTCCTTGCCCGTCCAGGCTGAACACTTGGCTTGTCAACTCATCTGTTCTGTGCCCTCAAGATCTCTGTTGTAAGGCACACCCACCCCTCCTGGACTCCTGCCTCCCAAGGAACTCTCTGAGTAAGTCTCCTAAAAAGGCCAAAGTCTGCACTCCAGAAGTCCAGTGTGAAAATTTTATTGACGCTCCTCCTTATTTCACCGAATATTGAGAACTCTATAATTTCATGATCACTGTGCCCCAAACAGCCTTCAACCACCAAATCTTCCACCAGCCCATTTCTTCTTGTAAACAACAGATCTAGCATAGTCCCTCCCCTGGTGTCAGTCTACCAGGGACACCCACTGGCACAGGTGACACTGGCAGCAGGAGTCAGGGACAGGAGAGAAATAAAAAATGTTGGATTATTTCTGTCTTGATTACAACTACAAGTAAGGCTGCCCGTTGCCTTTCTGGACCCTTTCACAGGGAATGGGCAAACTTTGTCAGGCAACCAGAGATACCACCGCAGCCCATCCCATCAGCTCTGAGGCCTCTTAATGTGCAGCACAAAGCTGGAAGAACTGCCCTGAAGATGGGTGGCAGAAAGGCATAGCATGAGTCATACCCAGACAAGATAACAACTCTGAGGAGAGCTGGGAAATAATCAAGAGGGTCTAATTATTAAGTGGGTGGTGAGGCACTGGCACAGATTTCCCAGAGAAGCTGTGGCTGCCCCATCCCTAGAAGTGTTCAAGGCCAGGTTGGACAGGGCTTGGAGCAATCTGGTCTAGTGGAAGGTGTCCCTTGACAGGAGGGTGGATGAGATTATCTTTAAGATCCCTTCCAACCAAAACCAGTCTGTGATTCTGTAGAAGTGCTGTCCCAGGACTGCCAACCTGGTCTAGAGGTAGGCGTCCCTGCTCATTGCAGGTGGGTTGGACTAGATGGCCTTTAGAGGTCCCTTCCAACCCAAACTACTCCATGGTTCTATGAATTATTAACATGAGAGACTGATTGAATCCCCTGGGGGGAGCTCCCACCTCGACAGCATGGTTGTGTAGACATCACTCGCCTGGTCTTGCTCCCTGTTTTTCCTCACAGCAGGAGAGATCTCCTTCCGCACCTTCAACAAGTCCTCCACCGTGTTGAAGGACAGCTTGATGTAGTTCCTCTTCAGGCCTACCAAGTGGTTTGGCTGCAAAGCAGCAGGAGAATGGCAGCTCAGGGATGGGTACCATGAGAGAGGGGTGGAAGGCCAACAAGACCCATGCAGGTGGAAGGATTGGCCAAAAAAGAGATTATGTTGGGTGGGATAGTAAAGCACTGAGAAGAGATTCTGGAGGGTGTGCCAAGAGCACAAAAGCAGCAAGAAAGAGCCCAGCCAGCCCTGCTGCTTGTGCAGGCACCCACAAGTGGGATTTACCCAGGGAAAAAGAGGAAGAATGGGTTGAGCATGAGCAGCACCCCCCCACCCCCCGCAGTATCCTTCTTCCTCCAACCACTTTAATGCTAGAAATTAATGTCCTGAACACATTGTCTGAAACAACCAGTATGTTCAAGGAGAAGAACGTAATTACTGCTGATAAGCAATTAGCCATAGTAAACACATTTCTGAGATGCCACAGCACCAGGAGACTTAAGTCAAGCATGCTGCGTTCTCTCCCTGCTCATCCCTTCCTACATCACTAGACCTGTGCAAGGTCCAAAAAAAAAAAGCCACAGAGGGATACAGACCAGGTCCAAGTCCTCTTTGGGGACAGTTTCCAGCTTTGCAATCTTCCCTTGGAACTTCTTGGAGAGGAAGGAGGACACTTCCCGCTCACAGCCCTGTCAAGAGATCCTGGGGTTGAGCAGTGCATCTCTGTCCTTGGGAGGAGACCATCCCCAAGCAGGCTGCCCAGGAGGTCTTGAGCTCCCCAAGATGCTGTCTCCTTTCCTGGGGAGCTCAGCCCTGCCCCTCCTCACCTTCTGGGTGGCAATGTAGAAGTAGGGCTTGTAGGGTAGGGCCACCTAGGAAGGAGCAGACAGGCAATGGTGACAGGTTCTCTCCTGGGACACTGTATCCACTCAGTCCCCCCGGCACCCACCTTGAAGCGGCTCCCATCCTCCTGGATGAAGTAGTAGTCCACTGCGCTCACTGACTGCCGGTCCTCATCCAGCACCTCCGTCTGCCCATGCACACCAAGACTCAACAAGGTCCCTCCATGAGGCTTCCCCGGGACCCCAGCACGGGACTCTTTCCCCCCGGGGCTTACCGGAAGCCTCCGTGTAGGACTTCCCTCCCAGCAGTGCCAGGGAAACATGGGAGGCCCAGTAGGGACATTGAGTCTCCTCTCCCGAGTATGGCCGGGGTCTGTCTGTCGGAACCGCCTCGCTCGGCCCCTACCATGGGTCTCCCCAGGGGACTTGCCCCCCGCTCCCTATATGGGCTATCTCCGTGGGACACTGCCCACACCCTGGGCTGTATCGGGGGCTCCCCACAGGACCCCTGCCCCGTCCTACCGGGCAAACCTCCGTGGGACTCTCATCCCTGCTACGCCTGGGACGTCTCTGTGGGAAACCCCTCCCCAGGCCCTACCGGGGGTCTCCCCACGGGAATCCCCGTGCCCCGTCTGTTGCCTGCTCGCCTCCCGCCGCGCCGGCCCGTACCGGGTGCATGTTGATGAGCCAGCCCGTCCGCTCACCGGGCTCTGCGGGTCGCTCGAAGCCGAACAGCGCGTCCAACCGGTCCGTGCGCTGTGCCCGCTCCAGGCGCTTGAGTGCAGACAGCGCGGGGACATCGTCACGCCCGGACCCGGCGCCGTCCGCCGGCTCCCGGGGCCCGCCCGGCCGCCGCCCCCGCCGCGCTGGCTCGGGCTCGGCGCCGTCCCGCTGCCCCATCCCGGCCGGCCGGGCCGCACCTCAGCGGCGCCGCGGGAAAAATTTCCCGCGCTGCGTCCGATTCTCGCGAGAGCGAACTCCCTTACCGCGCCCCGCGGCGAGAGCACCAATCGGAAGGCGGTCCCGCCTCCCCCGCGGGCGCATCCCACCAATGACAGGCCGAGCTCTCCCCCCTCGTCCCGCCCCCGGCGAGCCCGGCGGAGCAGCCGCTGTGGGCCCGCGGCGGGGTGCCCCGGCCGGCCGCTGGAGGCCCTGGGCCGGGCCCGGGGCCTGCCCACAGCCGGGATGCGGCTGCTGCTTTCCCCGTGGTGGAGTCAGGTAGCAGCGAAGCTAAGCACAGGTCCCAGAGTGAGTCCTAAGTGGTATTTAACAAAAGGTTAACCACCAGTAATGTTGTAACAAGATGCGCAGGTAAAACAAGCGGGATAGCAAAGAAAAGCAAGGCAACGGGGCAAGTAAGACAACAAACGCCATCAAGAGCAAGATAGCAAGTTCTAAGGGAACTTGTAAGCTGCAAAATTAGCTAAAAACAAGTTAGGCTGTAAAACCAGAAGCACCAAGGCATGCGCTGAAGATAGAGGTAGAAAGTTCAACTGTGAAGAAGACTACAGAAGCCTTCATCAAAAGACCACCAGAAGACTGATGACCACCACAGAAGAACTGACAAAGTTCTTTGTTGGGGAAAGCAACAAACTCTTGTAAAACCATGACACAGCTTTATGCAAATAGGAGTATGCTGATGATATGTTGTACTTGTGACATGGCAGGGAAGGACTTTTAAAATGTAACTGAAGGCTACAGAAGATTGAATTTTTGGCAGAGAGATCCCCCTCACTCCCAGCGCTGAATAAACAAATACCTGCTCTATAGCCATCTGACTATAGAGTTTTATTTTCTTGTCCAGTTTTGAGCTTCAAGGCACACAGGTCCCAGAAACACACACAGGGATGCAAACACAGGACACCCAGGACTCACAGATCAAGGTGCACACATCTACAAGGTGCTGCTGTCATCAGCACCTTGCACAGGACCCACGTCACACCCCAGCCCCCATTCCCACACCCCTCCCCGTGCCCGGTGTCCTCCCACTTCACACATTCAGCAGGGCAAAGCCCAGGCTGATCCTTCGGGAAGGGCCAACCCCAATTGGTTTTGGGATAGGCCATGGATTAGTGTGTCCCCCTTATATAGAAAATCATGCTATGAAAAGCCAGTGTACATAAAGGAGACAGAGTGTTGCAAATTATACAAAGTTTAAAATTTTTTTAATGTAACTTTAGTCAGGTTAGTTTGCCTTTGTCCAGGGGAAAAGGGAATTGAAGTTTCTTTTCAAATGACTCTGTTTCACCGGGCAAAAACTGATGAGTTTAACACCTACATAGATTGGGAATAGCCAGCAGACACAGATACCGGCAGATAGGCAGCCTTCAACCCCAGACACCCCCTGGCATGGCCGGAGACACCTGGTCTGGAAAAGACTGATAAGAGAACCAAGAAATGAGGACCACATTAGCCTCGGAGGCAAAGAAATCCATAAACAATAGGAAACCAAATACTAAGAACTGCCTAACTTGGGACCAATGCACATTGAACCAATGGATTTCTATGAGGTTTGACTGTATAAAATATGGGGAAAATCTACTGAAATTTATGTGTCATAGAATGATTTTCTCTGCCTATCTGAGCAATGTGTGGGTGAAATTTCTTTTGCGCATTCTGGCCAGAATAAAGCAATGCCTTGATTCTCTAACACTAAAAATGGTTGTTGGAGAGTTTTTTGTTCTTGCCGCAGTTTTGGTGACATGTTCATCCTTTCTATTTGACCTGAATTCTGAGGGTGCCAGGGGGTACGGAGGTCCCACTGAATTCTCAAAGCAGCCCTAATCCTTTGAAGGTTCCCTCTGTAAAATGAATTGCCCTGTCCCGAGTCCACTGCCTTCACAATCCAAATCATAACTAGGAACAAACAGAAATTCACACTTTTCAAACCCATCTGACATATTCACCAACAGCAGTTGAATAAAGTGCACTGGCTCATATTTCCCACTTACTCCCTTAAGTGAAATCCCTCTTAAAAGAACCCCCTTTGACATAAAATTCAAAGTAAACAGAGAGACTCCCAAGTCTACTAGAAAACACACTTTTCGGTTCAGACCCACCTTGCAGGTTATCAAGGGCTCCAGTGTGGTGAGACCCCCGTACAATAGGAATCCTGACACCCTTAACAATCCATTTCTAAAGTTCTATTTTTTTTTACAAATGGCACATTGATTAAAAACTGTGCCATTATTCTTGCCTATAATTTACCTTTTCCTTATCCCTTCTTACATATATACCAGGTATATGTGCCTTCTTAACCAATTCTTCTGTGTCATCTCTCCAGCCAGTGCTCTCACTGTTTATGGGCTCTCATGTTCTCAAAGCCACCAAACTCTCTGCAAAATCACTCACCTCCCCGGTGACCTGTGGGAACTCAACACATCACTCCGGATGTCCAGAGTTGCCGAGAGAACCCATGGGGGGCTCGGAGGCATTGGAATGTTGCCAAAAGTGTCTGGTGGCTTGACTTTGATCCATCTAGAGATGAGTCATCTATGTGTGAGGAAATGAGAAACCTTAGTGTTTGAATGGTGTATTTACAGGGTGAAATATATATATTTTAGAAATTAGGTACAGGGGGGTCATGAAGACAAGATGGAGGATTCAAGGCGTGGTCCTGAGTTTTTCTTTCTTCTTCATGTCTTCCATTTTGTGTGATGATGTTGGCACATTTGGATTGGTTCATGGTGAAGGTACACTTGTCAATAAGGGTGAAAAGTATTGGGAATTAAATGTAAATATGATAGATGTAATTTTTACTATAAAAGACACAGCCGCCCTGTGGGCGGGGGAGAGTGCACTTGGCTGTCTTGCTGAACAGACCTCGGCTGGGTAGAGAGAAAATATTGTAGATAAGAATTAATAAACAAGACAGAAGACCAAAAGCTCAGGAGTCCAGACTCGTCCTTCGAGCGCGGCCTGCCCAGAACCACTTTTCCTGTATCAGGGCAGAGACAAATAGCAGCGAACCCCGATAGTGACCCAAACAAAATCCCTTCTTATATCAGGCCAGGCTTTGGTGGTAGATTATATCTTACACTGTATACCACAACCAGTCCCTGTCGTGCCGCAGTGTCCAGACACATCCCCCAGCACACTCATCCAGGTCCCTGGGCTGCTCTCCCAGCACCACAAGCTCTGTAAAGCACAAGGTCCCAGAGGATGGGCACAGCGGATGGTACCACAGGGACAGGCAGGCAGACCAAACATCCTGCAGCCTCCCGGGGGTGGGGGGCCACTGCAGCCCCTGCCTGTGGGGATGGTGGCGTCAGACACTGCCCAGCGCTGAGCCCTGCAAGCTCGGCTCTGTCCCACACCTCCCGCACAGGTCCTGCAGTCTGACACCTGGTCTCGGCACTCCCCATCATAGAGAAACCCCCTTAAGTCCTGCATAGTAAGTGGAAAAACACAAATCCTCCACTCTGGCTCCATAATGACCTGGGAGGGGTGGAGGCATAGGAACAATATCTCCCTGTTTTCCCTATCCTTGAATACAAAAGACTTGGGTCCTGTGTTAGACTGCATGTTTTGAAGATAAGGTGGAGAACATCCCGATCCTCACAGTTTCTCTTTCCTTATCACATAGTCTCCCTCTGCTGTTTGCCTTAACCATATTCCTCCATACTCCCCTTGAAACAATCCTTTTCCAAACCAACACCATCAGTCTCCTGTTGCAGAGTCCTTCTCAACTTCCCTTACTGCCCCTTCTGGGTGTGGTGATTGCCGAGACCTTTTCTCAATTTTCCTTACTGTTCTCTCCAGGCATCCATCCCCTGTTGCTGAGATCCCTTTTCAACTCCCCTCACCCTCTGGTCATCCATGTCCTTAACTAGCTCTGGGAGAATGTGCAAACCACCTCAACATTCTCCCAAAGGACCCTTCAGTGGTATTTTGAGATCATCATCCCTTTTCTTGATTTTCCTTTACTGCCCTCTCTGGGCATCCTGCCATGTTTTACACCCTGAGGTTCCCACTGTACTCACTGGTGAGATCTCCAGTGGTCTTTTCATGTGGATTCTTCTTGGACCCCCCTGGTCCGCCTCTTGTCTGTCACCTGAACAGTCTCAGGTACCCCATCAATTGCCTGCTGCCGTGCTGGAGGGATTTGGTCACCTAAAAACTGGGCGAGGCACACCTCCAGCTCCTCTTCCCGTGTGCCAGGACCAGACAGTGAAAGGACCCCGGATGAGCCCCCCATATTGTATGGAAAATCATGCTATGAGAAGCCAGTGTTCATAAAGGAGACAGAGAAGTCCTTCAACTTTATTTGAATAAAGGGAGAGAGGCAACTGGGGTACATGCCCACGGGGTTTTCTCTCTCCACGTTTTGCAGGATGCAGCCTCCTTTTATCCTAAACTCTTGGCCGCATGTTGCCCACTTTCCTTCCCCATTGGCTGAGGTAGTAGGAAGGTACAGCCTTCCTGAATCACTTACCACACATCCCCCCTTGAACCTGTTACTTTCCTCCAAAGTTCAGCAACTCTGGCTTATGCAGACCCATTTGTCTATTTCAGGAGTCAAACCTAACCCTAGCACAACTGGGTTCTGTAACAAACCTGCAACTTGAAGTTGATGGAGACATTAAGACTCATTTCAAAGACATTTACACTGATACTGTCACCCATCGAATTGTTTGTAAAGACATTAGTACACGTCTTTCTTATCACCTTCACTGGCTCCCTTGTCACCTCACAGTCAGCTCTGTGTCCTCTCTGTTCCCATCTTCCTCCTTTTAATAACACATCCTGGTTGCACTGAGGATCTTTAACCCTTCCAGGAGCAGAGACACACTCATAGTCTGTTTCCATAGTGTTGCAGTTTAAGAAAGGTATTCCCCAATTTAGTATTCACACTGAAACATTCCAAATTATGCACCACCCTGTGGGTGGCTGGAGAGGAGAATTGGAGGCACAAAAGGTAAAAATCACAGGCTGAGATAAGAATAATTTACTGGAAACAGCAATGAAATAAGAAACAGAACAGTAACAGAAACAGAATGTACAAGATGGGAACAATTCCCATGTGAGTGCCCACCCTGTGGAATCTGATGTTATCCTGATCACAGGCTTCACCTACTCCACCAGAAGAGACCCCTTCTGCTGCCCTGTGCATAGTATGAGGTGGTACAGAATAACCCCCATCCTGGCCATGCCCCTTGTGGCTATTGCAAACATTAACCCTGTCATGGCTGGAATCAGGACATGCAGCAATGTACTCTCTGTGTGTTTCAGAGAAGGAAAAAATAAAACATAATTAGTGAGGCAGAGGCCTCATTTCAACCCACAAATCCACAGAGATGTGAGGAGCATGTCACCACTTCCCTGAAGCACCTTTGAGCTTCCCAAACTTGCCATCTCCACTAAGGAAAGTCAAAATTATACCTGAGCTTGACCCAAAAAATCACTTTGTAGATCCTTGCTGCCAGAACAGACTGTCCTGCCCTGACTGGCATGTCCAGCAGCAGGAGATTTGGATCAATGATGGCTTTCAAATGGTCCAAAAAGGAACTGACTTTATGGATGTGAAAAATGTGACTTAAAAATATTCTGCTGGTTTTCTTCTGAATGTGCAGCAGCTGCTATTGAGTCAGACTTTCCCTGAAGGTGCAGGAACCTGTGTGCCTTTGCTATTTTTTGTGGGTCTGTCACCTGGGTCCTGTGGAGTCAGGTTGCTTGTTTGAACTTTCAGTGGATTTTGTTCAGTTTGGGTAAATAGGCTGGAGAGAAATGAGGGAAAGGTTTGATGTTGGGTTCATGTCAACATCTGCAGTTTGCTGTGGCTTGTGCATGAGGACAGGCCTTTGTAGGCAGCCTCTGGAGCAGCAGAGGGACAGACAGGGGGACAGACAGGTCTGAGGCATCAGCACTGGATTGTGAACCAAGGTCTCTTCTAGTAACTTCTCACCAGGTGTGACACTGGTGTCCTCTGCTGGCATCTGAGTCAGCCATGCAGGGCAGGGCTGAGACTGGATGGTTCAGAGGACTTATTGCTGCTCTGCACTGTGGATTCTGCATTAAAAGGTCAGGATTCGGGTGCTGGTAAACCTGATGGCCCTTCAGCAGCAAAAGAAATCACAGAATCACATAATGGTTTTTGTGTTGAAAAGGACTTTTAAAGGTCATCTAGTCCACATCTCTGCCATCAGCAGTGACATCTTCCACTAGACCAGGTTGCTCCAACCCCCGTCTGAGCTGGCCTTGGACACTGCCAGGGGTGGGGCAGACACAGCTTCTCTGGGCACCCTGTGCCAGAGCCCTGTGCTGGGGCTTCTGTCTTAATTATTTCCACTGAGTTGTCACCGGGGATCAGGTAGAGGTTAAAAGCTGGAATTGCACCACCAAGGAGCTCATGGGAAGTGAATTTAAGGTTGAACATAACCTTCCCCAAAGCACTCTGGGCCCACAAAGCAAGCTGTCAGTCGGGACTGTCTCTCCAGGGTCATCTTCCCAGATTTAAAGTTTTCCATGGAATATGGGCTGGTGTTTCTCATCTACAAGATAAACAGGCAGCAAGGTTTTTATAAGTTTCTATCAGGCTGCTCCTTCTCTTTGAGGCTTTAGCAGAAAGGGAACATGTCCACACACAATTAAATGTTCTGCTTTAGGTGCCACGTGTGTCCTAGGCTTTGGGGTTCAGAGGGCATTGCAGGCCTTTGGCAGCCTTCCTGAGGGCTCAGAACCTGGCAGATCTGAAGGTGGCAACATGGGACCATGAAAATTACCAGACTTCACCATGCAGTGTCCTGCTTGCAAAGCTGGCACACCACATACTGAGATGCAGGTGGGTAATGTGTGAGTCCGCCTGGTGTTAGATCACATGCAGAGATGACATCCCTAGGGATGACTGGCTCAGAGGCTCTGCTGATGACCAGTCTCCTGGGTTATCTCTGGAGCACACTTTGCTATTAACCTGGCAGGCTAATATAATCAGATATAATAGAATAGGCTGGCTCTGACCTCTTGCATCTCACCCCGGAGTGGTTCAGGTGGTGGGCAGGCACAGCGGGCCAGCTCCTGTCCTGGTGGAGCAGGGCAGGGACAGCCATTGCCATCCACAGCTGTCAGAGGTGAAAAGGGCTGGAAACTCTCCCAGCAAGGCAGGTCTGACCTGCTGGGCTGTGATAGTGTCCAGAGATCTCCATAGTAGCTGGGAGGAGTGTGGGGGCAAGGAGAGGCTGGAGGTGTGGAGCTGGAACTTGGGAAGCGAGAGAAGGATGAAGGATGCTGAAGAAAAGCAGAGGAACACAGGGAAGAGCAGGGGACTTCAGAGGAAAGGGAGAATTTGGACCTGTCTGGAGAGAGGTCTCCAAGGACCTGGAGAGGTCCTGGGAGGTTGACAGGCTGAAGGATGGTGGATTGGGACTCCCAGGTCCCCTTGGCTGCTGTACCTGTGAAGTGGATGAAGTGGGGGAGATGCACCATCTGCACGACCCTGGGCTGTACTTCCAAGTGAAGGAGGGATCTGGTGGGCACCTGGTCAGCCTTGCTCAGGTGCCTGTTTCAGGTGTATCCGTAGATGATGGTCCCTGCTGACCTCTGCCCAAAATGGAGGCCTGTGATGGAGCACTGGAGGTCACCTGCACAAGGGAGAAGGCTCTGCAGGTGGGAGGGGTGACTAGCTTCTGGAAGAGGCTCCTGCTTGGACTGATAGCTCTTATCAGGTGAGGTACCTCAGAAAGTGTTAGGTTATCTCTGGAAGATATGCTTCTGGAAGATCCTGCAATACACATGTAGCCAGTTTGGGTCCGAGTGGGGTGTTTTGCACTGGGTGCTGCTTGCAGGGGTGTGCTGGGATTTACAGGGAAGCACTACACAGCTTGGCATACAAGATCAGATGATCTTCTATGAAGAGCATAGAAGATGGCATAGAAGATCAGATGATCAGTGTGAACATCACTGACATCAGTGAAAAAATAATTGACTGGCACTTCCTATACCCTGAGACCTGAAACAAGCACTGGCCATGCCTGAGGCTCACCTTTAATACAGATCTCTGTGTGCAGGCATATGACCCACTTGGGCCAGTGCCACTAGAGGGAAGGCATTGGTTCATCTCTGCATCCCCTGGGCAGGAGAGCTACTGGGATGGCCATGCAGAACAGTTCCTGGAGCTCCAAGCTGTGTTTCACCCACTGATTTTTGGGTTATATTTTTCTGTTGGAAGTTCCAGATGGGGAAGTTTCTGTTTCCCAAGACAGCTGTTTCCCAAAATGTTGTTGGTTGCTCACTGTTTTTTTTTTAGTAAAGCCTGTGTTGATTCCACTCTGCCTGCTTGTAGCAGCAGGGAGGAAAGTGGCCACAGGCAGTTGAAATATTTAGCAAGAACAGATTAGGGATACGAGCAAGTGGAATTTGCCTTTCCAGAAACTTAAAAAATGGTGCAATGTGTGCTGAGTTAGTGCAGTGAAAGTGACATCTCCATCTTTCTCCATCTGGAGAAAGAAGAATTGCTGTGAGTAACAGGTTCTTAAGGCACATTTGACCCTGCAGGTGACAGCCAGAATCAGTCCCAGGTTGCCTGCTCTGTTTGTGGGTGTGACAGTGCCTTACCAGGACCAGCAAACGCCTGATCTGCTGGAGGCAGGAGGAGAAGCCTGAGAACATGAGCAGCATCCCCAGCACCAAGTGTGGTTCTGGCCCTGCTCCTTGCTCCTGCAGGATGGAACCAGGCTGGCATGGGCACTGAGCCTGCTTGGCCCACCATCAGGGTCTGTTCCTCTCCTGGGTTTGAGGGCAGCTCCTGCCAGCTGACGTGGAGCTGCTATGGCAGTGTGTAGCCCTGGACCCCCATCCACAGTGACTCACGTGCTGCAGTCCTGCCTTCCCCCAGCCCTGCAGTGCTCCTTCCTCAGGCACCTTAGCTTCAGGGGAGACCTTCCCTCTGTGCTCGTCGAGAAGCATCTGTCAGAGGTGTGTGAGGGCTGATCACCATCTCCCCAGTCTGTGTCCTGAGCAACAGGAAGACATTGTCCTTTATACCTCATATTTGTGAGAAGCCATCCTCCAGTAATCTTCACCCAGCTTTCTGGTCCCATTAGCTGCACAAGTTCCCTTGTATACTCATGTGTGTGCTGTGACTTCCACATCCTCCCCATGACCCTGCAGCTCCAGCCCTGCTCACCAGGCTGCCAGTGAGGACCAGGGCATGACCTGACCTGATGATTCCTTATCTTCTCACACCTCCCTGGTGCACACACAGCCACAGCCACCTGGCTCCTTCCCTCCTACCTGTTCTCCTGGCCAGGGTCCCTCTCCAGGAACCACCCCGATCTGCACCCACTCCCCCTCGCCCCTTTGGACAAATCTTCACTCACCTCCCCCAGCCCACCCTGCACTTACATGTTGGTACACTGCACAAAAAGCAGCTGGAGGTGATTTCACAGTGCTGCAGCGTCAGGTCATTCTCCATCTGCCTGCTGTTGTAGTGCAGTGTTCCTGTTTGGGGGGCCTGGGAGGAGCCCAGTGCCTGGAGCTCTTGCACGGACAGCACTGTGGACATTCTGTTCTGCAAAGTCCTAATGAAAATGCAGAACTGGCTGGGGCTGTCAGCCGTGGTCTGCTGCTGTGCTATGGCATCTGTCCCAGCCATCCCAGAAGATCCAAGGCTCTGGCTCTGTTTCTTCCTGAGAAACTGAAAGCCTCAGGTGATGTCAGGGCTGATCCTCTGTCAAAGTGCCTTCATGTCCCAGCTGAGCACTCCTTCTCCTGCCCATGGCCCTGCCTGCACCTGCTCCCTCCCCTGGGCTGCTCCGTTTGCACAGCCTCTCTCCCTTGTTCCCTTTCCGCTTCTGTCCCACCCAACTCATCTTCCAGGACTTCCCTCCCAGGGGAAGAAAGGGCAGAACTGTGCAGGCAAGGGCAGAAGTTTTCTTGTAAGGAAACATTGAAGCAGAGGCTTCAATCCAGCCTGGAAAGCAGGTCTGGGGATGCTGGAAGCTCCACCACTGGGTTATGGGGTCACCTCAGCATCTGCCCATCACCCTGTTCCCTGCATTTCCCTGGCATCCCAGCATGTGCCTGGGCTAGGCAGTCTCTGCCTGCCCCAGGCTGCATGGGACACCCCCTGCCCTTGTCCCTGCTGCAGTGGCATGATGGGCTGTTAATTCTGGGGTGGTGGGAGGGGAAGGGCTGCAGGTTGTCATCTCCTTGAGACCTGCAGAGAAGGCAGAGAGCTGAGGGTTTGCAGCTCAGTGGGCAGCTGCCTGGCGCTGCTGGCACGTCCCTGTCAGGCCTGCAGCGAGGCACCTCTGTCCCACTTGGGGCAGAGCTGCAAACTGGGCCCCAGAGCACCCACTGCCACCACCAGCAGCATGGCTGAACACCCCACCGAGCACCACGGCGTGACTGGGTCAGCTCAGGAGCTGAGCAGGACCTACTGGTGACATTTCAGTGACCAACACTGCAGTGCAGGCAGTGCTCAGTGAGGGAGTGGTGTCAGGGTGATGGAGCCAGTGCCAGGAGCCCAAGAAACAACACCCATGGAAGTTTGCACTACTCAGTAGCTCTGTGAGGTTTCTGGGGAAGGAAGGACCTCTAGCTGTCCATCCCTCTGGGTTCCTGTCCGGTCACCCCACTGCAGGCAGAGCTGCATCTCTTGCTGTTCCTGGGGCAGCACAGCCCCACAGTACTGCTCATGTCTCACAGTCCCATCCCGGGCCTGATGTCCTTGGATGCGTAAGGTGAAGCAAAATAACCCCAAATGCTGCTCACCTGTGGCACCAGCTAAGCATAGAATCACAGACTGGTTTGGGTGGAAGGATTTTTTAAAGGTCACCTAGTCCACACCCCTGCCATTGGCCACTATCCCAGGTTGCTCCAAGCCCTCTCCTACCTGGCCTTGGACACTTCCAGAGATGGGGCAGCCACGGCTTCTCTGAGCAACCTGTGCCAGTGCCCCAACACCCTCACAGGGAAGAGTTTCTTTCCAATATCCAATTTAAATCAACCCTTCTTCATCTTAAAGCATGGCCACTCACAGCTTGTGATAGAGCTTGCTGTCAGGATAATTCCCTGCAAACCCATTTACTGTCTCCTTCCAAGGCTCAGTCCTTGCTGTTTGCTTGCACAGGAACAGTTTTTCACACCACAGGTCAAAAATCCTGCATGCCAGGTAGGGTAATGGAGATCTGCTAGGGGTTCCTGCTGCCAGCAATACCACATCCCATGGAGCTGTGCACCATGCCCCAGGGAGGCACAGCACCACCTGCAGGGATGCTCCTCAGCTGCCTGCAGACACTGGACATAGGATCATTTCTCCTGCCTTAGAACTGAGGCAGCTCCATGAGGACCCACTGTCGATCTCCCAAGGCTCTGGAAACACAGGGGTCCCTGGAGCTTCTACTCTGGAATACTTCATCCTTGAATAGTTTCTTTTTTACCAGCAGTGAGAGCTGCAGATGAACAGCCCAGTAAAGCCACTCATCCCACTTGGAGCAGGGAACTGAAGGTGGATATTGAAGTGCAGTGATCTGGCTGGAAAGCCTTGGGATTTGTGTATTTGGGGTGTAAGGGAGCAGCGACCCCAGACAAAGTGTCTGGGGGTGGGGGAGAAAATCTTCCTTTGTACCCGGGGTGATCTCAAAAGTCATCCACTGAAAATAAAGAACAGATTTGGGGCATGTGACAGAAAAAGGCACAGAGAGACGCTGACACTACTAGATGACATGATGGGGAGGGAAAGAGTTTTCTGGGGAGAAGAAAGGTTCCAGGCAGGAGGAAGCGGTGGGTGGTGCAGATTTTTGTCTTCGGGGGGGGGGTCAGAACGAAAATGTAAAAGCAGGTGACCCGGGAAGGGCCGGGCCGCGGTATTTCAGGTGGGCAGGAGCGGCCCCGGCAGTGGCGGCCCCGTGGGACCGAGCAGAGCCAACTGTCCCGGTGTGCCGGGGGCCGGCGGGACCCCGCGGGGCGCGCACCGGGAGCGGGCAGGGCCGGCGGGCGCCTCCCGCTCCGCAGCCGCGGCGGGGGCGTGTCCGCGCCCTGCCCCGCCCCGGGACCGGCCGCGCTCCTCCCGGCGCGCTGGCACCGCCGCCGCTGCCCAGGTAAGCGCGGGGGCGGCGGGGACCCGTCCCGGGAAGACGTGAAGCGAGGGGAGCTCCCAGTGCAGGGCCGCCGTCCAGGAGCGCGCCGCACCTTCGGCCGGGGGGAGCGGTCGGTGGGGGCCGCTGCTGCCCCCAGGAGCAGGGGCACCGGGGGTATCGGGATTACCGGGGCGCGCGGCGGGCCCGGGGGCTCCTCCACAGCCGGAGCTGCCGGCGGGGCCGGGGTCGGAGCCGGGGCAGGCGGTGCGAGAGCGCCGCATGTCTCCGCATCTCTTCTGAGATGCAGCAAATGCCCAGGAAATCAAAGCGGCATAAAAATGGGTCGCGGAGAAAAGCCGCGTTTGTCCTGAACGGGGTTTAGGTCCCTGTGTCATGTCCTCCCGCCAGCGTGTTCTCCAAGTTTGTTTCCCCCTGACCAGGGATCTTTCCTGGACAGGGGTGAATGTCTTTAAGCTGAAGAAAGATAGATAAAATTAAATATTAGGAAGAAATTCTCCACTGTGAGGATGGTGAGGCAATGGCAGAGGTTACTCAGAGAAGCTGTGGCTGCCCCTGGATCCTTGGCAGTGCCCAAGGCCAGGCTGGACAGGGCTTGGAGCAACCTGGGATAGTGGAAGGTGTCCCTGCCCGTGGCAAGGGGTGTGGAAAGGTATGAGCTTTAAGGTCCCTTTTAACCCAAGCCATTCCATGATCCTTGTGTGTTTCTTCCAGCTCATGACATTCTATGGTTCCATGAACTGCATGGTCTCCTTTGAGAGGGAACATCTGAGTGTGATGAATGGAGCTGGACTGTGGTGTTATACTGTAGCTGTTAGTCGTGGAAAACATTGCCGGGATAAACTCCTGCCCTGCTCCAGCTCCTGTGGGGAATGCAGATTGCTTTTGTGCAATGGGGACCTGGCAGTGACAGCACAGCAGGGGCTTAGCTGCCTGTGGTGGAGCAAATGAGAATTAAAGGTCTCTCGTGTTGTGAAATGATTTAATTTTTGCATAGATCACTCTTCATCCGCGGAGAATTTCCAACATTTATGATTTTTATTGGCAGATCTTTACGTTCTGAACCAAATCCCATGATTAATGATTTCCAGTCTAGCTCACAGAGGTGTGTGGAGGGGTGGCAGTGATAGTGCTGCCGAATGAGCCTTTAACCTGGAGCCGCTAAATTGCTGAAGCAGCAGCCAGGAAAGCAATCCTGCCTTGATTGTGCTCCGACACGGCGTTCCCGCTGCGCTTCTTCGGGAGCCACGGGGTACATTAAACGGCAGCTTTGTAGCTCTCGGTGCTGCCGCTGACACAAACTCCTGTGACAAGGTGAAGTGCACCAGGGCACGCCGGCCCCTGCCCGCATCCCCCTGCCGCGCAGCCCCTCGCTGCCGCCTTGCAGCGGGACTTCTGCTTCTCGGGACTGTTTGAAAGGAAATCACCCGGCAGAGACAAACGCGCTGCTTTCTCCAGGTGGGTGTAAAGCAAATCTTAGACCCCACCAGGAAGTGGCTGGAGAGATAAAGCTTTGGTAGGGAAGGTTATACTGAGGGGGCTGGGCAAACAAGGTGGAGAACAGGAGTCAAAGGAGGGGTCCAGTGCTGCTCTGGGGGTGCCAGAGTTACTGTGTGTCAGCAGCTGGGGGACCCTGAAACAGAAGCCAGGCAGCAGGATTGGAACGGGTATGGAAATGTCAGGAAAGTGGAAATGGGAGGGTTGGGCAGAGGGAAGAGGAAGCTAGCTGGAGAGCTATCAAGGGGGATGCAATACAACAGGGGGAAGAATGGGGTGAAAAGCTAGAGTAAAGAGGAGGTTGGGGTATCAGGGAGACAAGAATATGGGGTTCCTGTGTGCCAGCCCCCTTGATTTTGGCTCATCTGTTCCATGGGCAGAGGGTGGGCAGCAGTGCACTGCATGTCTGCACCATGTTACCATGTCCTGTGTGCAGTATCTTTGAGGTGGAGGGACAAGAAGCAATGAGATGAACACAGAGGTGGTCCCCCAGTTGGGCACCCCATTCTGAAAGGCTGATCTGCTGGTCTGGGAACCACAGCTAGGGGTTGTGGGACTCTCTTTTCATCCTTTGTAGTGTGATTCCTGACAAAAATACCTGACATCTCTTCAGGATGGAGACCATCTGTTTTCATCCTCATATTATTTTAAAAATACAAGCTCTCTCTGCCCTAAAAACATCATCCCCTGTCACGCTGTCTTCTGTGTGACTTGATTCTCTTCCCACTGTCTCCTTTTCTCTTGGCAGGCAAGCCCTGTGCCCCTCCCTGGGGTCAGAGCACGGCTGCTGCGGGTGGCGTTGATAACACAGAGTGCACAGCATGGTCCACGGGGTGGGGGTAGAGCCTTGGGCTCCCCAGTGCTCCAACCATGCTTGGGCTGTGCTCAGAGTCCTGTGTCCCGTGGAGAGAGCTGCTTTTTTTGGCAGCAGAGTCTGGCTTGCCCTGGAGATAGGGCAGTTTGATTTTGCTGAGACAGACCTTGCTGGGAAGCATGGGGGTTCCTCATTGAGATCATGGGCTGTGGCACCCAGGGTGTTGCAGTAGGTGGAGGATGAACCCCAGGGTGTGCAGAAAGGGGAGCTGCAGGCAACTCAGGGTGTCAGTAGGACTTTGTGCCAGTGGCTGCTGTGGTTTTTGGGGGAGTTGATCTCTGCAGGGTGGTGAGGACGGTAGGAAGATGCCTGTGGTCTGTGGGACTCTGGTAGTGTGGCTGTGCTTGGACAAGAGCTGGAGCCCAAATGCTGTTTCACCACCACTCTGCACCATGAGGAGGGTGGTGTGTTCACTGTGGGGTGTGTGCTGGTTTCTGCTCTGACAGGCTTTGTGGAGACGGACTGGGACTCTGCCACACCAGTGGAGACTGGCTGATTTTGGGGAGGGAAGGAGGTAAGCTGTGGGAGAGTGCTGGTGCACGTCTGGGCTGAAGCCTGGTCCCTGGCAGGATCACTAGGGTCAGGAGGATACTGGAGCAGAGGCAGGTGTACTGCTTGGTGAACTGCAGGACTCTTGGGATCCACCTTATATATTTTTATTAATGTCCTCTGCCCACAAAGCAGCTGAAACTGGCTGAGGAGTTGGAGGTGGAAAGCATCACTGGTGGCTGGAGTTGCACCACTGAACACAGATGGAGGAGGAGTGAGCATGAGACTGTGCATGGTGGCACTAATGTGAAACAAGAGTGGGCCTTCAGGATATGATGGAGAAGGACAGTCTGGGTGTACTCATCAAGGACAGGGGGATATGGAGTCACCACTCTAAAGTCTTTCTAATACTGGCACAGGTATGGAAGAACCTGGTGAGGGTGATGGCTTAGTTCTGACTAAACACTGTGGGAATCAAACTAGAGAAAATCCCCAGAAAAGTGAGAGAAACGGGCAGCCCTTGAAAGAGCACACCATGACCTGAGTGTGGTGCATGAGGGCTGGTGATGTGCCAGGGGTGTGTGGTGGGTCAGGGTGGGTATGTGTCTGGCTGGGATGGAGAGGGTGATGGCGGGGCTGAGGGATGGGGTCCTTGTTAGATGCCATTGTGTGTGGTGAGAAGGTAGATGGGAAAGAATGCTCTGGGTCCTGCTGATATTCAGGACCAGGTGGACCAGAGTCCTTGTGTCCAGGGACCAGAGGACATGGGACAGACTGTGCTTTGTGGGATGGGCTGGAGAGGCTGTGGTGGGATCTGTGCTGCACTTTGCTTGTAGGGTGTGACCAAAACAGGTCTGCTGCTGGGACTGCTCCATGGCTCCTGCTGGCCTTGTGTTAAAGACAATATTTTGCATGTATGGAGAATTGGCAGCACTGTAGTGGATAGGGTATGATTTGGGATCAGGGCTTGTTTTTTCCCACAGCAGGGACCAGAGTCAGAGCCAGCTCTTCTCTGCAAGCACGGATGGTAACACCAGATGCTCTGAGTCTCCAGCTGCCCCCTCCTCTTGTGTTCCTGCTTGGGGGATGTGGAACCAGCTTGCAGAGCTGGATGTGAATGGCTGGAACAGGCACATGGTACCCTTCATTCTACAGAGCAGACAAGCAAGTTTTCCAGATGTTGAGTTCAGTCAAACAGAGCAGAAAAGAAGTTACTTGACCTGGACCCTTTAGAGACATCCATGAAGGATGTCTCAATAAGAAAGTGCTGAGCTCTTCAATTAGCTGTAACATCATTCTGAGTCCAGAAATTATCTCAGGAACTGAAAAAGCTCCTGAAGGACAAAGTTCTCAGGGCAGAAATAAGCAAATGTTTGCAGAAACAGAACCCAGATTCCATAAAAAGAGAATTTTATTGCATGCAGGAGCAGTTGAAAACCAGCAGCTCCTGTTCAGTGCAGAGCTGTTGGATGTTGCCTTAGAAGACCTATGCTACAAGTGACTGAAAGGTAGGAAAACAAAGCTGCCATGGGGAAGAGAGGTGGAGAGATCACACACACAGCTGGACTCCTGGCCCTGCCACAGCAGGGAATCCCTGGCCAGAAACAGCCCTGAGGAGCCTGGCAAGGGGCGATGTTTAGAGCTGTAGAGGAAGGCAAAAGCTCCCTGGCACTTGTGCCAGTCTCTGAGGGAGACCCTTCCTGACCCCAAACTGGCAATGAGCTGTTACCTGAGCATGTGAGCAACCCCTGTGCCTGACCCCTGCGGCTGTCATTGCTCCAGGGCACAGCACAGCTGCCTAATCCCTTTCCTTCCTCTACTGGAGGCACCTCAGGGGGGCTCAGCACCACAAAATACTCCAGAAATGGGGTATCTTGGGAGTAAAAATTAACTTCCAGTCCCACCAGGAGACCATTAGTGCTCCAAAGTCTTGAGGAAGTGAAATCTTTCAACATCTCCTTTTGTTCCCATTTTTAATGAGTGCTGCATCTGGCAAATGTGTGGATGGGTAGGTCTGTGGTGGTCTCCAGATGCCAGGAATGGATTTTCTTGTTCTTTGTATACCATTGAACCTTTCCCACTGATACCCATCTAAAAAAGTCTTGTACCCTTGAGGACCCCCAGATGTTAGTGGGTCCTGTCATGACTATTGTTGGGTCCATTCTCTAAAGCTTAAGGCAGAATTAGGGTTTGATCCAGGCTGGTGTGTCACCCTGCTCACAGCTGGAATTGGGTCAGATGACCACTAGAGACCTCTTCCGACCTGAATTCTTCCATGATCGTGGACAGAAGGTGCAGAGCAAGAGGTGCCACACTGATGGGAGATGAATATCAGCCAGCATAGTCATGACCACAACTCCCTTGGGGCTGCCATGTTAGTGCTCCCTGCATTAAAAGCTGCTGAGAGGTGCAGTGTCTCTTTCATTGGCCCTTTGATCCCACTCTCTTTGAGAAACAGCCATCCCAGGGCTCACACTGCCTACATCTCCTTTGTGGTTTTCATTAGTTCTGCAGTACTGAGGAGTTCTCCCTTGACCTTGGGGAAGCTCTCCTCCTCATCCTGACAGAATGTCTTTGGGACGTATCTATTGTTGACCTCTGCTTTGAGATCCTGTGTGTATCTGAAAAGAGACCTTCCTCATCCTCACTTGTGTGGACCTTGGCTCTCCATGGACTTTCAGCCCTTCTCCTGCAGACTGGTGATGTCAGTGAGGAGGCAGAAGTCATGTCCTTGGGAACAGAGCAGATCCCAGATGTCCCACTTGTTCACTGAATTCCAGTGGTTCTTCAGAAACCTCCTCAAAGGTCTTCTAGGTGCTCTGCCAGGTTGCCCCCAGCTTTCCTCCAGATCCTGCTGCAGAGCACTGCAGAGGAAGCAGAGAGCTCACCTGTGTGAAGAAGACAAAAGTCCTTGTAGTCTGGTTTGCTGGACTCATGGCAGAGATCATTCAGGCATTTCCAGCTGTGGGAGGAAGTCAGTCCAAGCAGTAGTGCCTGGACATGAAGAGAGGAGAAAGGATGGGAGGATCCATTGTTGTCTGGTTTCCTTGGAATGATAGGCATGTTCCTGAGCTTTGGGATCCTGAACTGTGTCCCAGCAGACCTAGGGCTAGCTTGGGTTGGTCCCAAGAGGAGGACAGGGCAGCGGAGGAGATGCAGCTGTGGGAGGACCAGGGCTGTGCAAAGCCTGGAGGATCTGGGATTGTAAGACCCAGGGACACAGGTGTTTCTTATTCTGGTAGCCATATCCAGGATCCTCAGGAGCTGGCAGCTGCTCTAGCATCTTTGTCTCCTCCATGCTTCAGCCCCAGAGCAGGGTCCCTTCTATGAGAGCATATGGTGAGTTGTCACCAAGCCCCTGCCTTCTCTGGCAGCCCCTGCTAGACCCTGGTGCCAGGAGATCACATCAGTCATCTTCTTGGTGACACTGGCAAGTCCCACGTTTCTGAGGAGAGGAAACTTGGGTCCAGGGCTTAAGAGGAGGGGACAGAGGGATGGGGAGGGGACAGAGCTGCCTTGAGAGGTGCAGAAACCCCCTCTGTGTGTCCAGGGGACCAGGTGAGGAGACTTGTGCTGGGCAAGTGGGAAGGGAATGAGAAGCAGCCCTCTTGCCTCTTCTTCCTCTGGTGGCACCCAGGGCTGGTGCGGCCAAGGCAATGGGGGTCAGGGTGATGCCCACAAAAAGGTGAGTGTGCAGACAGAAGCTCAGTGAGGGGGTCTGGAGGAGCCTGGAGAGGGCACAGGGGCAGCTGGTGCCCACGTGCACCAGGCCCCCCTCACACAGCAGATGAATCACAGTGAGGCACTCAACAGTGGCACAAGTGTGTCTCTGCTCAGTGCTCCACAGAGGTCTCCAGCTGGAGCAAGCTGGGATGGCAAACTGACATCTCTGGGAAATGTCCATGTCACAGGCATGGCCTGGTGCTCAAATCTCTGCCAGATTTCTAGGCAGGCGGTGCAGGATTACTTACAGCAGCAGGACAGATG
The DNA here is from genome assembly GCF_017590135.1 of Pyrgilauda ruficollis. Classification (NCBI taxonomy): domain Eukaryota; kingdom Metazoa; phylum Chordata; class Aves; order Passeriformes; family Passeridae; genus Pyrgilauda; species Pyrgilauda ruficollis. The sequence continues at coordinate 187,297 of NW_024531043.1, forward strand.
CTGACAGATGCTGCAGCTGGATGGGAGGGACCTGGGTGCTAGGTAAGGAAATGATACTGGGGCAATAAACACAAACTGATGCTCAGGGGAAAAATATTTTTTATACCTATAGTGTACTAATACACCTATGTAGTTATATAGTTGCCACATTAGCTCTTGGAAAGGATTTTGGAGTCACAGCAGAGCACTTGATTAAAACAGGAGCCTGGGGCACTGCAGAGAGCAGAAGCACAGTGCTAATAATAGCTCTGCCAGCACTGCACTGCTCAGAAGTGGTGCAGGCTCTGGATTCTGCTCTGAGCCCAGCGGGAAGTGTGGGCTGGAGTGTCCCAGCCTTCCTGCCCTGCTCGTGCCTGCTTGTGGCAGATGGGTGCTGTTGGCCATGTTTGGGCAGTGGACACTGGGCCAAGCCAGGTGGGCTGTCTGATCTGATATCCCCGACTTGCACTGAAGCTTGATGTTGCCATATTTTACATATTTTGCTGCTGTGCAGGGGCAGTGCTGATGGTCAGTAGCACTAGACTGTTTCCCATGTTTCTCCTGTTAGATAATTTTCCCAGTTTTTCCTGTTGGGGAGCAGGCAGTGCTCTCTGTGGATGATGGAGTTCTGCAGAAAGCCTGGTGTAGGGGCCAGTTCCTCATTCACACTAGAGTTTTTAGGGATGGGACTAGTATGTTCCTCAGCACCACATCAGTTACCTCGTATTTTGGTAGCCCACTCCTTCTTGCCCTCTCTGAGCAGATGCTGAAGGTGTTCCTGTTCAGCTGTGTGCCACACAGTGTTGTTTTGTTCAGGGAACAGATGATGAACTGGTTTACTGAGCATGGACACCTTGTTCAGGTCAGTCTGTCACCCTTCAGGACCTAGCAAGGTTTTACGGGTGATCCTGTGTTCAGCTACATTGTGCTGTATATGGGCTTATTTCCTTCTCGTAACAGAGCTTATGGCTTTGGCCACGAGTCCTGCTGGATCCAGCTCTGGATCGATACCTCTGGATGCCACTAACAGTAACATGGCCCTGTTGTGTCCCCTGAGGGTGGGTGGTGCCTTTCTGCAACCATCTGAGTCTCAGGTGATTCTAAAGCATCTCCATGTGCTTGCTGGGACTGAGGCTGGGAGCAGCCAGGTGGCTTCTCCTCTGTTGTCATCAGCTGAAATCCTACCAAGAACCATTTTGGTTTTGCCAGGGGAACTCTAGGAGTGGAGAAGGGACACCTCTGATAGCAAACACTTCCCTCTGACCTGCTTTGGGAGGTGCAGATGTCTTAGTGCTTTGGAAAGACTGGAGGGACCATCAGTGAAGAAATTAGGAGATGTGCAGTGGGCTTGAGGGGATGGCTGCAGATTGCCATCTTTAAGGTCCAAACAAAGCCAAGACATCTCAGATGAATGGGTGACATTCCAACATTCAGGAACTCTTGACATCCTCCTAAGTCCTTGTTAAAACCAGCCAGACCAGCTGGAAACCAGTCCCACATCAGTATCTCTGGGAGGGTTGGAGAAGTTGGACTGCTTCTCTGGTGAGGCATATTTGGGGGCTACTCTTCTGCCATCCAACCCACCACCAGTCCAGGGGTCCCTGCTGTGGTCCTCCATATGTGCAGCATCCCGAGGGAATGCAGCGATGGTGCCAGGGCACTACTTGCCTGGGGCATGATCCTGTCTTGTCGCCACAGTGTCCACTTGTGTTGCAGGAAGTCCAGTGCAAAGAGCTGATCTGGGTTAGTGGGGACTTGGCTTGCTCCCGAGGCACCAGTGGCAGTATTTTATTATACGCACTAAACTGTTGTCCTGTGTCACTGATACATCAGCGACCCAAGACTTGGTTTGCCTGGTACAAAGCCATTTTCCCTTTCTTTCTGCTGGTTCTGGCAAAGGGCCCTACAGCAGCTACTGCATGTGACATCACCACTCCGTTTTCCCCCACTGCTCCCAAATCTTCCTATGCATTTATGCACCTTCTTAAATAGTAGCTTTTTTTTGCATTTGCTCTTGTATAAACATTGTCATGCTACTTTCCTGGGATGCTCTTGGGAGAAGAGCTCTTCCCTCTGCATTTAATAATCCTTCTTTGCAAAGTATCAAATAGCACATGCCTGCTTTGCACCACGGGCAAGGCACCAGGCTTGTGTTCCTCTATCGCCTGGATTGCTTATTCAGCATCATCCAGGCTCTGAAGCTGCTTCTGCAACACAGCTGGGGATGAGCAGAGGTGATGCTATGCATGGAAGGGGAGTTGGAAATTTTGTTTTGGAGGGATGTAGCTGAAAATAGAGGGATACATCCTGATACTTTGGGTTGATGTTTAAGCTAAGGAGAGAAGGTGCTTGGTATCTCTCTCCTGGCACTTCTCTAATTTCTTCTCATTGTAAAGATCTTGAGGCATTTTATAAGCTATAGAAAAACCTACTTTGCCTGTCTCAAAATATAATTCAGAAATTGTATTTATCTTCCTGCCCACATCAGAGGACTTTTTGAAAAATATATGGCAAAACCACAGTAAATCAGTTGAATTCACAACTGAGTAAAACAAATGAAATATACTATTTTATTGCCAGTGTGTTGGATGACTCTTTGTTGTTTTCAGCCATGGAATGGAATTGGAAAGGTTTATCTAAATTCTTAGTCTGTACCAAATCTGAGAGCTCCTCAAGTCAAAGCTAATAAGAGAAACACAACTTGACTTTAAAAATTAAAAAAAACACAAAAAAACAACAAACCTCAATAGTGTAGAAAAAGGACATTGATGTAAATGGTCTGATATCAAAACCCCTTTCTCTAAATAATTAATTGCTCCTAAGCCAATAGCATTTCTTCAGGAATGAGCATAACTGGCATAGGGGAACTTCCAGGACTGTGCAATAGAATAGACTTATTTTTTTCAATCTCCTAATAATAACACGAAAACCCCAACTGAAATGTATTTATGGTTCAGTCATTGTATTTGTGCTGTGACCTGTGTGCTTAGAGCTTTAATTCCCAAAGGCAGGGCTTTGGGAAGTTATTAAAGTCTGGCCATAAATGATATGAGGGTTTTTGTAATTAACTTTGATGACTGAATTTATAAACTTCATAACTGAATTTAGCGGCGTCTCCCAGCACGGTGATGTCCCAGGTGGCTGTCCCCACGTCCCTCGGGTCACCGGGGTGCCCACGGTATGTGTCACGGGTTTGCTTCCCCTGCCTGCCGCCCCTGCCTTCCGTACCAGCTCTCACGGAGCTTTTCTGCCCATCGCAGGTGGGGATCGCCGCGGGAGCCAGGACCCCTCTGTACCATGCGAGGATGTGCCCGCGCCCTGGCTGACTGGCCCGGCCCCGGCCCCGCTGCCTGTCCCGCCCGGCACCATGGGAGGATGCTTCTCCAAGCCCAAACCAGGTGACTGCCCGCCCTCTGACTGCCCCCGTCCCGCTGTCCCCGTGGGAGAAGTAGGTCAGCGGTGGACGCCGGCCGGGGGAATGTTAATGCTTGGCTCCTGCAGGGAGGATTACTGGACTGTTAATCCCCCCAAATTCCTCAGTGCTCTCACTCCCAGGCAGGGAGCTGTGGGGGGTTGCAGCAGTGCCAGGGGGGTGGTAGGTGGGTGGGAGGGGACCTCACCCTGTACCGTGAAGGAGGCATTTCTGTCTGGTCACACTGCCTTGTTCTTCACCACCCACCTGCTTCTACCTTTCTGCCAGATCTGGAGCAGAGTTGCTCCCCTCGTGCCCCAGTGTAGGTTTGGGTGACAGCTATCCCAGCAGAGACACATGGGGCTCCTGCACCTTCCTTCTGCCACAGTTTTGTCACTCTGGCACACTGGCCAGCCCTTACTTCTTTCCCTGTGGGAAGGGAATGACTTGGGAAGGAGCAGACCAGGTCCTGGAGCTGCTCTGCTTTTGGGATTTTATTTTCTTGGTGAAGCTTGTCCATCTGTACTGCTTTCGGTGGGGAAAGCAGCTGTAGACACCTGGACATCAAAGATTCTCCCCTTGGCTGGCACATTCCTTCCATGGCTGGGCTGGCTGGGCTCCCTGCTCTCTACGGTTTGGGGAAGGTTGGGTGTATGTGCGAGGGGCAGGGGTGGTGCCACCTGCCCAGGCGAACTGGCTGGTTGAGGGGGGCCTGGTGTGGAAGTGTCAATGGTCAGCCTTGTCCTGAGCAGGCTGGGCATGAGCAGGCACTGCGTGATCACCCATACTCACACCCCTGGCACGGCCCTGGCACAGGACTCCAGGGAGCGATGGTTGCTCCTGTCAGTGTTCCTGAAGCTGCCATGGAGGAGTGCTCCCAGCTCCCATCCTGCAGCTTGTTTTGGCCACCTCGGAGGGAGCTTAGGGTGACCTTGTCCTTGTTCCTTGCTTGTGTCCTAGGGCAAGGGGAATCAGAGAATGGTGATGATCTATCAGACCAGTCAGCATCCCTGTGTAGCCTTTGTGGGTGGAAAGATGTATTTTGGGGACCCTTTCTTGGCAGTTTGCCTTCACTGTCTGAGACAGGAGGGATTTCAGGTTGAAGGACTAAACGCGTCAGAAGGGCAATAGAAGTTGTGCCTCACTGAGCATCCAGGAGTGAGGTTCCCTGCCTTTATGCAAGGCACAATGAGAAAATAAAGGTGGCTTTCTGTGCTTGACCTGTACTGTGATTATGTTATGGGTCACTACCAAGGTAATATGGCACTGGACACTCTGACCTGTAAGTTTTCTCTGTGAAAGCCCTGTTTATATGTTTCCTTAAAATGTTTGAGGAGCAAAAACACATCCAGGAATAAATGCCTGTGTTGACTAAACTTGTGACAAACTCTGCTATGAGCTCCACTTAATTTTGTATTCTATCAGCAAAACTGTGTAATCTTGGACCAGTGTTGGAACACCAATGCTCAGTTTTCCTTAGCTGCAGATTTTTGCAGCTGAGAGAGAGAGAGAGCTATATTTGCATAGCAGGGCCAAATGCCTGAAAATGCCATCCTGCAATGCACTTCCATCCCTCAGCTCTGGTTTGGATTAGCATCTTCAAAGGCTTTGCACAAGCCTTCTGCAGCCCTTGGGTAGCTCACCACTGGCTGCAGGGCTTCATCCCAGGCTCATAAAACCTGCAAATGCAAGGAGGCAAACAGGCATTTGAGGATACTGATTGTTCTAGCAAAGGGTTTCACTGATGTTTCATATGGGAATTGTACAGTGTTAGAGCTGAGTACTGGACTTTACTATTCCTTGTCTGAATAAGAAGCAGGGACAGAATAGAGCTATTTGCTCCATCAGTGCTGTTTCCACATGAAGGGAATATTTTGGATGCAGCCTGAAATGAACAGAATTGATTCAGGCACTTTTTCAAGGTGTACATGAGATCTTTATCTGCTCCACTTCCTTCATTACAAGAGAGACCCTGAGAACCCTCGAGATAACCTTGGCACTGTGCACATATCACCTTTTGAAGGGCAGATGAGTGATACAAGAGCTCTGGGGAGCGGAGTCCCTAAGTAGCTGTGCTGACTGTACTGCCGGCCAGCTGTGAGGTCTGGCTGCTGCTGCAGTGCCCATCCCTGTCCAGATATTTCAGTGTTTAATTAAGAGCTTATGTTCAAACAGTGAAGTAATCTGCTGTTATCTCCAGTGCTGCAGTCCCGTGATGCCAGATCCTCTTCTGAAGGCACAGCTCTCAGTCTCTGCATAACTGTCTCCTCGGGTTTGTCTTGGGTGTGTGATGCATTGGGGTGAGCTGGCAGCCTGCATGGTATCCCAGCACCTGCTCCCACAGTGCAGCCAGATCAGGATAATGGGTGTCAGGAACCATCATGTGGCAGCTCTGTGTGAGCTGCAGCAGCTCTGTCTTTGCCCTGGATATTGGGAGAGTGGCTTCAAAACCTATAAATTTTGATTCTTCTTCTTCTGCTGGGCTCAGTGTTTGATGGCAGGGCAGTCGCTTCCCAGCACATGGGGTGTCTTGGGGTGGGCTTCACCCTTGCATGGAGGATGCATTTAGCAGGGGATGTGCTCCCTGCACACTGCTTCACACTGCTGGAGGGTGCTGGAGGGGGTGCCATTGGCTGTGTTACCTGAGCTCAGTTCTGAGCTTGTCCCCATCCTTGCTTGGTAAGTGCTACCTCGTGGTTTTGGAGCGTAGCATTTGCTGACAGAGCATCTGCAGAGGGAGAGCAGAGACAGGCACATTTGACATGGTGGTTTTGTCATTGGCTCTGTCATTTTTAACAGAATGATAGAATCATGGAAGGATTTGGGCTGGATAGGTCAGTAGAGACCAAGTAGTTTCAACCCCCTGCTGTGGGCAGGGACACCTTCCACAAGACCATGTTGCTCCAAGCCCTGTCCAGCCTTGGAAGGATGGGAGAAGTTGTCCATAGAAATGGTTTGGAATCTCTTTGAGACCACCTGAAGTCACTGTCATTGGAGCTTGCAGTTGAGGTGGGGTGGGCAAGCCTGGAGAGCACAGCTCTGGCAGGGCACAGTGAGCCCTAAACATGTCTCTTGGTGGTGGATTTACTCTGTGTTGGCTTTGGGAAAACAAACCCTGCTGGGGTAAACTGAGATTTCTGGCTGTGCCTGCTTGTTCCTCCAGCATCATCCCTTGATGCATTTCTGGTTTCTACTGCTCCCAAAGCTGTTGGCACCATGCAGCCAGCAGCAGACTGTTCCCTGCCCTCAGTGCTCCTCTGCCCTGTGCCTGCAGCCCTGAAGTGCATCGCAGGGTTTTAGGCCTGGGGAAGGCAGACACACTGCTTTCCCCTTGCCAGCTCAGCTCCTCCATCCTCTATAGCTAGGGATCTTCATCTTATTCAGACTTGGCTCAATTCAGCTCTTGGCTCATGCAAATTCTTTCTTTCCATATTAGCCCAGTATTTTCCTGGTTTCTAGTATCTTAAATATCAGGTACCTGGAGGTACAACCTCTCAATGGCCCCATATCCATAATTTAAATTTAGCCTCCAGAGAGGCTCTGAGCCATACTGGGAACCCAGTCCTGTGATAAAGAAGTATTGGGGCATCCAATTGCCCTAATTTTTTAAAAATGCCTGTGACCCTGCACTGCAGCCCAGCCACCTGTCAACACCCTGCTTTGGGATCAATGTCAACAGTTCCAGTCTCACATCTAAAGTACCTCTCCAAGAGCAAGCAGAGACTTTGACCAGTCCCTCCAGGCTGTGAATAGTGATGGAGAAGGAATAAATTTACAGGAGATGCAATGGGATATTAAGGATTGACTGCTTGGGTGAATGACATCAAGGCAAAGCACAAGAACATCGTGACTACAAGAGAAAAACAACACTTGAGCCAACAGTGATAAATGGTGTGGGGACATGGTTCCTGATTGTATGTGAAGGATGCTTGACCTAAAGGCTGAAAACCTGGGAGAAAAAAAAAGGGTCAAAATTTATAGTCTTGTCAAGAGCCTGCATTTTAAATGATTCTGTGACTTTGAGGAGCTGACTCAGGATTTTCGAGTAGTGAGAGCTTGCAGTGCTGAGGGATATGTGGATATGTGATATGAGCTAATGCTCAGCTACTTTCTCTGCTTTTTTCTATATTCTTATAAAATATTTCCAGCCCTGGCCTTCTGGTTCTTCATCTGTGTAAGTGTGTATCTATAGAGATATCTTAAAAATGTGCATGAACGTATAAACACACCTACATACACGTTTGTATGTGTATAAGTGATGTTGGTGGCACAGGGCAAGCAGGCACACCTCTGTCTCTTTCTGTCATCTATATCTATACCTATGCATATATACATCACAATTTACATTTTTATCTATATAATCTATATCTATACCTTTATTCCCATACCTATGTATCAATATCTATATTTATATCCATATTTCTACCTATATTCCTGAGGAGTTGCCTAGTGCCTAGGTTTGTAGTAACATGCCTAAAACTTTCCAAACAGTTTGCTTTAAGGTCCAGACCCTCTTCTAGCAGTTATAGGATGTGACTGTCAAAGAGCTGGAACACACCGGCCCCAGCCCCATTGTACCAGTTGGATTTGGTATTAAATTAAACTTGGGTTTATAAATATTTCATTTAAATGTCATTTTCCCTGATGGTAACTGAGCCAGTTTGCTGGATCAGCTCAGGTGCTGCTTAGCCCTGGATTCCTGGAGGGATCATCCCTTGGGAATGCAGGTTTCAGGCCAGAGGGACACCCCATGAGGGGCTGAGAGGCGTGAGAAGGAGGAGGAGATGGGAGTAAAAAGGGTTGCTGAGAGGCAAGTGGGATATGCCTCCCACAGAGGCAAGCAGTGAAATGTGGGGCCCGAAATAGGAAAGGGAAGATTTTACAACTCTTTTTCTTTTCCTCTGGACATTTATACAGCAGTGTTGGTGGGTGCCAACTGGGGATGGCTGAGTTCCAGAGACTTGCTGCTTCCTGCATATGTTTTTCTAACTGAGGACGAAGGGAAAAGCTCAGAGCTACATTTCCATCTTCATCCCCGCAGGTTCATTTGGCTGTGAATCAGTGGGCACTCCATGTGCTCACCTGAACCCAAATGTGCCCTGTAAAACAAAGTCCTGGGGCATCATCCAAGTGAGAGATGGGAGTTGTTCCCTGCAGGGTGAATTCACTGATATCCATGTCCCCCTCACCATTAGGGCTCAGAGCCACCAGCTTTACCCAACCTTTGTCTCATCCTGCGACATGGTTTGGCTCCGCAGTCTGGCTGCAAGGATGCACCAACACATTTTCTGCAGATTGACTGTGAAATCATATGACATCAGCCTCCTGTTTCTTGGGCCAGAAGTATTTCACTGGGACTGGCATAAATGGGTATTCATTATATTTTCAAACTCTGTCCTGGAAAATCCATGTCTGCTTCTCCCAGTGCCCTAGGAAAGAGGTGCTTATGGGGAGCAGCCTCTTCACTGGGTGCCTGCAGCAGCCAGGCTGCTTCTCTAGAGCTCTAGGAACAGATTTGCTCCTAGCAATGTGGGGTTTTTAATTTATGGTGCAGGGCCTATTCATTTGCATTAACTCCTGCAGCTGCAAGAGCACAGCAGAAGGTGATGCTTTCTGTTGGTTCAGCATTCATACACAGAAATTCAGTTTCCTGGATGTGTCTGTCACTACCCTTGGTGAATCATAGACAGGTGAGCACAGGGATTTGGCTCTTTGGCAAAAAGCCACGCATCCCTTGCCTTGCTGAGCAGGCACAAACAGCAGAAAATTGAGGGACTCCAGAGACAGCTGCCTGCCTCCAGGGCCTGAATGGCCATGTCCACTCCCTTTTCTCCCTTCCAAAATGAACGACCTTCTCCCTGACTTGTTCTTCCATTGTTCTCTCAATATTCTTGCAATAAAACGTTTGGGACAGCAGATGAGGCTGGGAAGACCCAGCATCCCTATCATCCACAAGCCTTGCTGAAAGGCTTCCCTTCCTCTGCCTTTCCTTACCTGTTTAGTTTGGGAACTTCAGCTTTTATCTTCTACACAGATTTTTCCTGTTCATGACATTTATAAGATGGGGGAAGCTCAATGATTTCCCATGTGCTTGAGTCACTTCACCAGCCCCTGGCACTTTCCCCTGGCTTGCTATAGAACTCCCGGGCATTTATTATTATATTAATAGCTTTAGGTTGATGAAGTCCCTGGGAGATAAAGTGATGTTTTCCACTTTGTGATGTGAGAGCTCATCAGTGGCTTCTGATGCTGCTGTGACCAGCTTGCCCAGCCCAGGCATGGAGTGGAACATGGGGGTGTAGCTGGGTGGGCCTGTGGTGGGGGACGGGTGAGCACTGCCTTCAGGGAGCTCATATTAACACAGAATGACAGAATGATTTGGGCTGGAGAAGGTCTCAAAGCTCATCCAGTTCCACCCTCTGCCATGGGCAGGGACACCTTCCACTGTCCCAGGTTGTTCCAAGTCCCGTCTAACCTGGCCTTGGGCACTGCCAGGGATCCAGGGGCAGCCACAGCTGCTCTGGGCACCCTGTGCCAGGGCCTGCCCACCCTCATAGTAACTTCTGCATGTCCTCACCTGGGTGGCTGAGAAGAGCACCTTTGCTCCCCACAGTCCCTGCTCCCACGTGTCTCTGGGTCTTCTGGTCACCAGAACAGGGATGATTTAATGTCAGACCTGTTCACTGGTGCACACATGAGAAAAATGGACCATCCTTGCTTCTCTCACCTACTGTTGAAGAGTCACTCCACACTCAAAACCTCATGTGGAAATAATTTTGGATATTTCTAGTTCCTTATTAATTGGTCTCCATCTAATGAAGCAGCTTTATGCACCATGCAGTGTTGGCTTTCTCTTTCAGTTAACATTACCTACAAACAACTGAAGGGGTTTTTGAAGTCTGTCTGAGCCCCAGAGACCTTGGCGTGCCTCATATGGAGCTGCCTGAAGCTGTTTCCCACTAAACAGGACAAGAACTGTAACTGAGAGGTTGTTTTGCTTTCAATAATAAGCATGTCTGCTTTCAAGAATATGTACTTTATGAATGCAGAGTGTCTGATGCAGAAAGAATAGAGGAATAATGGGCTCAGGTCATCAAGCCAAGCTTGATGTTAAATGTTTTATCTTCCAAGCCAAGCCAACAAAAAATATCTGTTTTGATGTCTGTTTCCAAGTTCAGGGAAGGATGGAGTGATAGAACAGTGAACAGCAGCAAAACCTTTGGCTTCATTTTAACAAAAGATTTGGGTTATTCCTGCAGTTGAAGTGAAAATTGAAGTTGTGATACCTGAGAAGGAGAGAAGCAAGGAGGAGATGTCACCCAATGGGAAAGCCAGCCCTCTGATCTACAAAGTCAATGGGACTGCCCGGCACTACCACCTTGAGGAGCATCCAATTGCCAGCAACCCCTACCACAACCCAAAGGATGTGGTGGAAGCATCTGTGTGCCACGTGAAGGATCTGGAGAATGGACAGTAAGTGCCAAAAGTTTTTGCAGATAAAACTCTAGAAACCTTCTAACCTAATCTGAATGCCCTGTCTTGTTCTTTAGGGTTGTTGGAGATGATAATTTAACTTAGTAAGCTTTTTTTAATCTTAAAAAATTACACCATGGACAAGTGACAACTATTTTTACCAGAAGGCCTTCTGTTCCCTGCATGATCTGCACTGGGTCTTGTCTCAGAAAGAGGTGATGTTGTGTAGCAGAATTTCTCAGAAGGTTCTGCTCAACTTGTGTTAACCGACCTAGACATTTTTTAATAAATTTATAGCCTCTGTGATTTTACAAAACAGCAGGAGAAGCACATGGGTGGAGCTGATGGGGCAGGTCATGTGCTCCATCCTGTCTGCAGTGCCTGGCTCTTTCAGCTGAGCTAATAAATTTGCTCTTTCACTAAGGATGCAGATCTTTTGCAAATGGCAACACACTTCAGCTGGGCACAATCAGTGCCCTGATTTAATATTCTAAAGTCTAAAGAGTGCCTGTCCCAGTCACTGTGCTTTACAGGGGCCTCTTTTCTGGGGTAGAAGTATAGGTTCCATTGACATCTTAGAAGACTCCATCTGTATGTAAAAGAAAATAGTTTGGAATAGCTTTTGTTCCAGTGAGGGAGCAATGTAAGGTGTGTGGGACACAGCAGGAGTCTGGCAGCTGTTTTCTTTAAATTGAAGTATTGCTTGTGATAGTATCCAAGAACAATCCATATACTATGGGCTACTTTGTGCTAAACTTAAGGGGTTTCAAGGGCCATAAATTCATTTTCTTAGGTAAGTTCATCCAGGAATAAATGTGGGTTTTTTTTCATTGCAATGAGAATTTATGTATTATGCCATTCTACAAAGGGATGCACTGGACTCTCTTGGATTAAATCTTCACATGATGTGGAGCAGTTGAGTTGCTTGCCTTGTATCCTGGTTCCAACCAGGACAAGGCTAATTGTTGCAGTAGCCAGGAGATGCATGGCCAGGACCCAGAGGTTATTCTATACAACCTCATCTCATTGCTGGGACAGGGGAAGAGAGTCTCTTGTGGGAAGAAGCGTTTCCTTCTGGTTGAGTAACTGTGGGGGGCAGAGTGTGGTGCACAGGACGCTGGGGTAATGCTGTTTCCAAGGCCCAGGAAGTGGGGTGGTGAGCTCTGAGCTCTGGGTGAGCATTTCGGCATGTGACTTGCTCTCTCTTTTGTACACTTGTGTTGCTATTATTCTTTCTGTTACTGTTGGTTTTCTTCTCTCATTGCTGTTTCCAGTAAATTGTTATCTCAGTGTTGTTATCTTTGCCTTTTGTGACTCCAGTTCTCCTCCAGCCACCCACAGGTGGGGCGGGGGGGAGGGAGGGTGAGAAGCAGCATGGTTTTGGTGGGAGCACTAAATTGGGAAATTCCATTCCTAAACCACAGCAGCCTTATTTAACACCCAGCATGGGATGGGAAGGCTTGAGGTATCAACAGATCTGCCCAGAGAGGGCTGGAAACAAAATTTGATCTAAGCATTTGTTGTGTTAGGTGCAGAGCAACTGGCCACAACATTGCTTGGTCTGTTCACGTGGGCAGGGTGGTACCTCACCCTGTCTATATTTTCATATAAACTCTCTGTGCCCAGCACAGTGCTCCTTTTGAGAACAGGGCGAGGGGTCAGGATCATTCTGTTGGTGCACTGTGGGATATTGGTTTATGACATGATAACACGAAGGACAATGAGGGCCCTTTGGGATGTGTATTCAGTGTTGATCTCCTGCCCTGTCCTTGGGTGCTGCCTCAGACACTCCATTAATAATTGTACCCAGTCTGTGGGGAGCACAAGGGAGGAAGATTTTTTCCCAGGTTTCACCACCTTTTCTTCCCTCAAGCCTGTGACAACAGCTTTTGAAGGTTTTGAATTTCCCTTGTATGTTAAGGAAAGCCTGTTCTTGTTGCTAAGTCTTCCACATCTCCTCAGCGCAGTCCACACCATGTTTAGAGTTACGAAAGAGATTTTTAGGAAGGTCATCTAGAGATCTGCCCCAGGGGTGAATAGTCATGAGTGGCATGTAATGTGGCAGAAACAGGACTGTTCTGCTCCAGTGTTTTGGAAGTTCAGCCCTGAACAGCTACAATAAAGTGTAATCCCAATAAAGTGGGAGAATATTTGAAAGAAAAATGCTGTGGCAGTTCCAGAGAGGTGCAAAGTTATTCAATGTGTTGGGCCCTGGCTACTATTTATCAGACAGTGCTCCATACTAGACAGCACTCTCAGGGAGAGAAGGAGCAAGGAAGAGCAAGAGGCACCTGGGTACTTCAACTGCAGCTGAACCACAGGAACAGCCCACGCTGGGAGCACTTGCCCCTGTATGGAAGGAGGCAAAATCCATCCACTTAGTGAGGGATGAAGAGGAAGCAGGGCCCTCACAACAGGGGAAGAGGCAAGGCTGGAGACAATCACCCAATCCCTGTCTCCGTGTGAGTTGTGGGATATCCAAAAAGACTTCAGCTGCCAGTCAGGAGAGCCCCTGGTGACCTGACTGCTCCGGTGCTGGGATATCGCAGCCCATGATCTGGAACTAAGTGGTAGTGAAACCAAGGAACTGGGATCCCTGTTCAGGATGTAGGCAATGACAAGGTGTTGGGAGTTAGGATATTTTGGGTTTTTTTTCCCCCACAGAATTTAGTCCCATAAGTTGATAGGAAACGACCGGGTAAAAGAAGTGAAGGGGTAAAAGTGACCAAGCTCGCGGAGGAGGGCAGCTGGCTGCATGCCTCCTAACTGAGGTATCTTCAGAGGGGCAGAGATACCAAGAAAATTGGGCTGGTAAAAGACAGAGCTTTAAGAGCTGTAAGAGAAGGGGCAGCTGCTAGTTCTCTCTCCCTCTCTCTCTCTGTCTTTGCTTGGAGAGGTTGGAGCTGCTGCTTGTGAGAGGGAATTCGCTGCCACTGCTGGAGCCCAACCCAGTCCTGCTTTTTCTTCTGTGGGATTAGCCTTTTGCTTGGGATAGCAGGCACTGAACTGTGACCTTATTAACACCAACCTCACTGAAAAAAGGGCTTTCACCATCTGCTCCAGAGCCAGGCTGCCATGGCCCCACCCTCACCATTCTTTTACCACTGCTTCGAGTTTTCACGGCACTGTAACCCTGCACCCCCTGCCCTGCCGGGATGCTCCGTGGTTCCAGCTACAGCTGCAGAGTTCAGTGCATCTCGTCTACTCCCTGGGGACGTTTTTGCTCATTCGTACTGTTCAGCTTGCTCTTCCCAGAGTCGTGCTGGGGCCTGGGGAGCGGCCGCCCCTTTCTCCACCCCTTCCCCGTTGCGGCCCAGCCGCCAGTGCCCCCGCTCCGCGAGCCGGCGCACAGCGTCCCCTGCCGGCGCGGGGGAATCACCGCAGCCGCCCTGCCCGGCCCGGAGCCACCAGCGCCCCTGGCGGCTGTGCCCGGAACTGCACCAAAGGGGAAATGGCCTGCGGCCCAGAGAAAGCTGGGGCTGAGCCTCTGGGCCTGCTTGTTGCTAATGCCACAGCTGTTGTTTGTTTGCCCTGGTGTACGTACTCGTAAAGAGCTGCGCTCCTTTCCCCATATCTTTGCCTGAAAGCCCCTTAATAATTTGGAGGGAAGGGAGTCATATATTCCATTTCAATGGAGGCTCCTGCCTTCCTTAGAAGACCTCTTTTTCAAACCAAGACACAAGGGAATTGGGAAGAAGACAGAAATTCTCACCTCTGGAGGTGGTTCCTGTCAAGTGTGAGGGAAAGATATTCTCTCAAAGATGTCAGATTCCAATGGATGTAGCCAAAAAACCACCTGTTTTGTCCCCACCAGCCAACAAGAAGGAGACACAGGCTTTCCCAGGAGCTATGGGTTTTTGGAGGATGCATATTGCAGAGTACAGTCAGATTGTCAGCCCTCTCCATCATGTAACATGGGAGAAGAACTATTTAAAGTGGGGGGGGTCTTGAAGAACAAGAAGCCTTGAAACAAATTAAACAGGAGATTGTTGATTCAGTAGTCCTTGGGCCAGTCAGGACAGGACAGGGTGACAAAAATGTTCTCTACACCGGGAAGAATTGTCCTTCCGGAGCCCCTGGCAGAAGGTACCTGGGGAGACTTGAGGACAATCCCTGCGGTTCTGGAGCCAAGTATGCAGAGGATCTGAGGCCTGTTACACCCCAAATGAAAAAGAGATACTTGCAGTTTGTTAAGAGGTTTGATCTGCTTCAGAAGTGATTAGCACTGAAGCACAGCTTCTTCTGGCACCCCAACTCTCAGTGCTGGGCTGGGTGTTCAAAGAGAAAGTCTCTGCCATACATCATGCCACTGATGTTACCTGGAGCAAGCGGATTGGTCTGATCACACAGCGGGTTCAGATGGGAAACCCCAGTACCCCTGGGATCTTGAAAATCATCACAAACTGGCCCTAAGGTGAAAATTTCAGACTGCCATCAGAAGAGGAGGAGGAGAAGGTGACATGTGCTGAGGAGGCCCCACCCATATAATCAGCTACCTGAAAATGAACAGCAGTGTGCTCTCTTCACTGACAGCTCCTGCCTTATTGCAGGGATGCACTGAACACGGGAGGTTGCTTTGTGGGGCCCTACATGGTGAGTGGCAGAAGGTATTGAGGGACAAGGTGGATCAAATCAGGTTGCAGAGTTGAAAGCTTTTCAGCTCGCTTTAGATTTTGCTGAGTGAGAGAAATGGCCAACACTATCTCTACAATGACTTGGGGATAGTAGCAAATGCTCTGTGGGGCTGGCTGGAACGATGGAAAAAGACCAGCTAGCAGCACAGAGAGAAACCCGCCTGGGCTGCTGAATTGTGGTGAGACATCGGTGCCTGGGCAGAGGAGTTGGCTGTCAGAGTCCGTCATGTGGATGCACATGTCCTTAAGAGTCAGGCACTGAGGAGTGTTGCAACCATGGGCAGGTGGATTGAGCTGCCAGGATTAAAGTGTCTCAGGTGGGTCTGGGATAGCATCGTAAGGGTGCATTATTTCTGGCTCAGTGGGCCCATGATACCTCAGGCCATCAAGGAAGAGATGCATCATGGCCTCATGATTAAGGGGTGGACTTAACTATGGACGCTATAACCTGGGTTATCCATGATTGTGAAAAATGTGCTGTGATCAAGAAGGCCAAGTGGTTAAAAAGCTCCTGAGGTCGGGGGGTGGTGGTCAATGTAAGTATGGGGAGGCCTGGCAGATCGATTGCATCACACTGCTGCAAACTCACTGCCAAGGCAAGCACTGTGTGCTGACAATGGTAGGAGGCATGACTGGGTAGCTGGAGATGTGCCCCATGCTTTACACCACTGCCTGGAACACCATTTTGACCCTTGAAAAACTAATCCTGTCATTATTGAGTCAGACAGTGGGACTAATTTCAAAAATCCTTATAAACACCTGGGCTCTGTTAAAGGTTCAGAGGAACTGGGTTTATTAACACTGACCAAGGTGTTATACCTTACAAATACAAGGTATTGAGCAGATATACCATATTCGCTGTCATGCACCAGCCCCTGGAAAAATGGAATGGTGCAATGCACTGTTAAAAACTACATGGAAATCAATGGGTAGTGGGACCTTCAAACACTGGGATCTATGTTTAGTGAAGGCCACATTGTCAATTAATGCCAGAAGCTCCACCAATCGAGCTGGCCCTGCCCAGTCAAAGCCTCTATGTGCTGTAGAAGGGCATAAAGTCCCCATGGTGCATGTGAAGAAAGAATGAGTTAAGGAAGTAAGTTTGGATCCATTCTACCTCAAGTAAAGGCAAACCATCTGTGGGATTGTTTTTGCTCAGGGATGTGGGTGCCTTTGGTGGGAGATGCAGAGGGACAGAGAAATACAATGAATCCCTCAAGATTTGACACGTGGAGGCATGGGTGACCTACTGCCACCTGTGCAGGTGAGCAGTGGCAGCAGGGCTGGAGGAGAGTAGGGCAGAGCACAGGCAGCAACTGGAATTGCCGTGATGGTGGAGTGAAGAAAAGGGGGAGACTGTCTTGGGAAATATTGGTTGCACAGGGAGGGTTCTGTTCTAGGGTCATACCTGGTCTATGGAAGCTGTCCTTGCCCATGGCAGGGGGTAGAATGAGAGGGTCTTTAAGGTCCTTTCCCACAGAAACAACCCTGTGATTCTGTGAATATCTAGATCGACTGGGGAGCAGGGAGTATGATGGACAAAAAGATTTGGAGAGCTCTTCTGCTGCAGGGAAGGTGAGGAAGAGCTGCTGCAGCCTGTGAGAACATACTTGGCTGCAGGTGGCCATAGCAGGGAGCTTTAGCTCCTCAGCTAAAGCCAGGGCTAGGAACTGTCACTGGTCTGGGAGCCGGTCATGTGCATCAGCTGCTGCAACATGCCATGAGCGTGACAGCAGACCTGCCAACGCTAGACATTTTAGGTTGAGAATAAGGTGTTTTCTAGCAGGCTGAGTCCAGGTCAAGACAGGAGCGCTGTGAGACGATCCCACAGCTCATGTAAGCAATAGACCAAGCTGAAGGAGTCCCCTTGTGCTGGTACCCAGAGTGATTTTCTGGGATGATTCTCCCAAGGAGTGTGCTGGGCAAGGGTGTGCGTGGGCATGGCATCAGCACAGGGTGCTGGCATGAGGCTTGGGGCACCACTGCCTTGCATTAGTGGAGGCTGCAAGCACAGAGTATGCTTTCTGCCCAACCTTTATGTCTTTCTGCTACCAGCACAGTCTCAGCAGAACTGAGATGCAGAAAGATACTGGAGGATAAACTGGTGTTACTGTACCCATCCAGCCTCCCAGTAGGCTAACTGGAGGGACAGAAAACAGCCCCCAGTGCTCTTACAGCTCTCAAGCAAAGGTTCTTTGCAGGCCAGAGCTGAGATTTACCTGTGCTTCCCGAGTGGGGAGTGGGGTGGGACAACAGGACAAATTCCCAACTGAGCAAACAGCTCAGTGTACAGGGCAGAGTAAATCATTCTCTGGATTACTCTGGAGTGAGTGCAGGATGGGAGCCTTGCAGGTGGCTGTGTGCTGGCTTGAAGACACCAGGTCTTGTTTTTGACTCTCTCAGTTCACACAGCTCCTCGGGTAAGCTGTAAATTCTTTAACTTATCATATCTTCCCAGGGAGTTATGGTTGCCATTGGACAGGTTTTATCAGCTGAGGAATGCAGCAGGACTTGTAGTGCTCCCTTCCCATTGTGCAGAGGGAAGAGCTCCAAGTGCTGAGTGTCCTACTCGGGGAGGGAGCAGAGCTGCATCTCTGAGCAGCCAGGTGGCCGAATTAATGGGACAAAGGGCCGGAGTGGTGAACTCTGCTGGTTTTCACCCAAGGTGGCAAGGAAATTAGGGAATTGAACATTTGTCATTGGTTGATGCAGGTGAAGCATTTGCCCAAAGTCTGGCTTGAGGTGGGTTTGAGGAGGGTGGAACAGAAGTGTTGGTTCTGATCTCCATGGCTTCAAAGCAGAGTGGGGCAAGTGTCTGTGTAGCCTGGGGGCAAATAAGGGGATTGACTTGGGATGTTATCTGAGAAGGAATGAGCGCACAAAGTCTGTCCTGTTCTTCTGAGACCCTGGAACCTGGTGTGCATGACTAGCATTCTGGAACCACACATGGCCAGTGACTTCCTTGAGCAAGTGGGGTTTGCTATGGCCACAGTGAGGTGTTTGGCACCCCAAAGGCGATGTGCTGGGATAGCTGTAGAGATGGTCCTCTTCATGCAGTGGTAGCAACCAGGATTTCCAGATAAACATCAAGCTGTGTAGGGATAGGCTGTCTGGCTGGAAGAGGGGAAGTCTCCAGGGAGCAGCAGCTCTGCGTTCCCTGTCCAGCTCTGTACAAAATGAGGGCTGTCTCCTCAGCTCTTACTTTCCTCCATCGTCAGCTGGAAGACTCTGCTCTGGGAAGCAGCTGCTGATAGTTGCACTGGAAAGAGGTTCAGTGCTTCAGGCAGACCATGGATTGCACAGAGTGTGTTGGGACTATTGGTTGAAAAGGGAGCATCTGAGAGGTGAGAAGAGACAGGACGTGCTGAGAGGAAGGTCTGATGGAGCTGGTGGAGGCACACTGAGAGGGCAGAGAGTAAACATCTGCTCAGTGCAGAGCAACATCAGCGTCACTCAGCAACACTT
This sequence comes from Pyrgilauda ruficollis, assembly GCF_017590135.1. NCBI lineage: Eukaryota > Metazoa > Chordata > Aves > Passeriformes > Passeridae > Pyrgilauda > Pyrgilauda ruficollis. The sequence continues at coordinate 206,260 of NW_024531043.1, forward strand.
GGGCACTGCTCTGCAAAGCTGCAGAAATGTCTCTGGCCAAGGTCTGCACAGGTGGAGGAGTGGAGGCCTCAGTGCTGGAGCCTTCTGCACCCCAGATTCCAGCCTGCAGAGAGGATCAATGAGCAGCCTGCTGGGAATGATGGATGGTTGAAAGACTCGTGCTCCTGTAGATAGTGCCACTGACCGGTGTGACATGGCTGCCAGCACAGTCTGCAGGGCATGGGAACTCTGACAAATATAAGCACGCTGCAGTGCAGAGCCTGTGCTCAGACAATCTGCAGCAGGCAGAGCCAGAGTTTCTGGGCACCGTGGAGGAGGCACAACATCCCTACATCCCTGGAAGATGCTGTGGACAAATTCACCTGCATGCGGGTGGTGCAGAGGTGTGTATTGCTCAGTTTATCCCTGCTGGGACAGAAGGCTATGGAGCATCTCTTGGACAACCCAAGGGTGGTGGAAAGGATTTTCTAAAATTCTGCTTTTCAGTGCTAGTGGCATCATCAATCGCTCATTCAGCAGAGGGGTGTGCTCAGTAGCTCTTTCTGGCTTGCAAACAAGGTGCATGATCAAAAAGGAGATGCTTTTGGCCAGGGTGGGGCTGAATCTCAGCCTGGCTTAGCTGGTCAAGAAGGGATGTGTGGCCCAGTGAGCCTAAAAACTGCCAAGCTCTGCGTTGTAAACAATTCCTGCTGTTCTAATCATGCTTTGATCCAGGATACCACACCATGGAATTATTGAATCCGAATGGTTGGGGTTGGAAGAGACTGTTTAAGGCCATCTGGTCTAACCCTCTGCCAGGGGTAGGGACCCCTGCCACTAGACAAGATTGCTCAGAGCCCCATCCATAGAATCACAGAATATCCTGAGTTGAAAGGGACTCAGAAGGATCATCCAGTCCAGCTCGCAGCCATGCACAGGACACCCCAACAACCCCACCCTGTCCATCCCTGGCAGCGCTGTCCAAAGGCTCCTGGAGCTCTGGCAGCCTCGGGGCCGTGCCCATTCCCTGGGGAGCCTGGGCAGTGCCAGCACCCTCTGGGGGAAGAACCTTTCCCTGATATCCAGCCTGACACACTCCTGGCAAAGGTTCATGATGTTCCCTCATAATTGCTCTGTACTTCCATTTACCATCAAAGTGTTTGGCTGAGGCATTGGTGAACCAGACATCTTTAACTTTAGAGTATAATGTAACTGCAGGAACACCAAGTATAGCACTAGGCTTTTGTAGCTGTTGCAAAGCCAGCATATCTGGGATCATGGCTGTCTGTAATTTTGCAGGCTTTGTTGGCCCTTCAGTTATATCCATTAGACCCTGTGACTCCTGAGACACGTGCACAGCGTTTGTGCACTGTTGGTCTTTGTGCAATCCCACCTCGTGGAGCACAGCCCTTCTTAATACTGGCTAACAGATTAAAAGGTCTTTGGATTTGCACAGATTGGTGCTGTTGAATTTTTTCTACTTGTTTAAGAGCTCAGAGATAGTAATCCCTTTTCCCAGTCAGAGTATATCTCTTCTCAGGATCTTTTAATGCTGCAGAACTGAGCCCTAATGGTTGTTTATGTCTGTGTGGGCCTTTCTGGGACACGTTACAGTAAGTCCCATGTTCAGCAAAACCCCATTCAGCTCTTGTAGCATCATTGGAATGAACTGCCCCAAGTGTGAATATATTTTTAACTCTTCTATTAGCGTTTGTAAAGCCTTTTCTGACTATCGAGCCACCCCTAAGTCTGGCTTTTGCTCATTAATGCATACAATGGTCTTGTTCTACAGAAAATCCAGGAATATGATTTCTCCAGTATCCTGAAATGGAACCATGAAGAACATGTCTTTTACATCTAGAACTGCCATCCATTTGCGTACAGCTGCTTGCAGGGTGGCACTGAGACTGGCAGTGTTTGGGATAAGTCTTCCTGTGTTGGCATTCAGCCACCAATAATCAATCATTAAGTGCCAGCTCATGTCTGGTTTTCTCACTGGCCAAACAGGAGAATTATAGGGGTATATGTCCTAAATATAACAATACCCCTTTGTTCTAAATTTTTAATAGATTAATTTTCTGTTTTTTTCAGAAAATTTATTATGTGCAGTTTTTGTTGGTTGGGATGACCAAACATTCCTGTTTTGCAATTGCTAAACTTCTTTTGAGGGCACCGTATCCTAAAATGTTTTCTTAATGATTTGTGATTGCAAATGTATGTGAAGTCATTCCTTTTTCCCCAGCTAGCCATAAACAGACTACGACAGTGGAATATGTAAAATACTTTGTCCTTTGAATCCTGTTAGATGGACTCTCTTTATTTAAAACTTAAATTTATTTTTCAGCGTCTGTAGGGGTGATCGGAGATATTTGGGCTCCTGTAGTAATTAAAATTCAAATGTTGTTTTCTCAGTCCTACTGGTAAGTAGATATGGGGCCCATCCTTATCAGATCATTGATCAGTCATAATGAGCTGGGTGAGAAGGCCCAGAGTTCACCTAGAGCTTAGTATTTTTTTCCTTTTGTGTTTCTGTTAATTCAGAAGGACTGGGGGGGTTTTCCTGTGGAGGCTTTCCAGTACTTGTGTTCTCCCATCCTTCACCACTTTGACTAAGTCTGGTATCCTGCACTGGACTGTCCCCAGAGGGCATCACAAAAGGTCACTGCTGTCATCCACATCTCCTTTTGCTCTTCCCAGAAGTAAGCAGAGTTTTGATCTTTTGTTTCTCTCAAGTAGGGTATGTTTAAAAGTCCTCACCCAGCATTCTGGAGGTATCTGCATTTAAGTTTTTAGGTTGGTCTCAATAGCCTGAGTTTGCTCTCCAGAATGGCTTTCCTAGCCCCTTTTCTGTGTCTGGTTCCCAAGCCATGCAAGAATTTTGCCCATGTGGGGGTAATTGCCTTCATTAGGCATTACATCTCTTCTAATTTCATCTCATCACCCTACTAAATAAATTTTTGTCATTGCAGGGACACCTCTCAATAGAAGTCTTAATTAGGAGATTAATCTCTGTGGAGATTGGAGTGTTTCTGTTTTCACTTCAAAGCTGCCTTTGTAACAGCAGCAGAGATTTCATTAGGTGACCATATGGGTATGGAAGCTGGGTCTCCTCTTCCCATAACATTTATTCCTCCTGCCCAATATGCAGCCTTGCTGGTTATTGAAGAGGGTTGATGGGCAAGCTCAGGTTCAAGATTTGATAAGACTTCTGGCTCCCAGTATCCCTTAGCTTGAGTTCCATTCAGCAATATTCTAGCTTCCCCAGAGATTCACTCTCCACAAATACTCGGTTTCTGACTCCCCTGATTTTTTTCCATATTTTTCCTGTAGATTTGCTAGTTGCAGGGAGTCCCAGGCCTAAGTTCTCTCTGTGTTCCTCCTCTGACCTCCTTAGGGTTGTTTGGACACTTTGGTCCTAATTATGTGTTCCATTTTAAAATCTGGAACCTCTTCCTCTCTAGGAGGTGAACATTCAGTTGTTTCATCGACGTTTCATTCTCCCTCATCAGAATTTTCATCAGGGCTTTCGCAAAAATCACCATCCCAATCCTCAGGTGATACTATTAATTTTCACACTTTTTCAGCACTGGGGGCTTTTTATAACATCAGTTCTAATTTTTCTTCCAAGACTTTTGCCTTTTCTTTGAATTCTTTTAGCTGTTTCTTTAATTGGTCATTTTGATAACTGTAAAGACAGTTGTACATATTTTCTGTCTTTTATTTCCTCTCTCAGATTATTAGTTTCTTTTATAATTTGTTTTCTCCATTGCCATGCAGCCTTTAAGCATAATCTCACTAATGGTACATGATACGTCCTCCTTTTTTATCTTCCAGTGATCCCTCTTTTTATTTAATTCTCTTGTATCCTTTCCCACTCACACCAATTGTTCACTGACCAAAGATTATCAATGTCAATGTGTGTCCTGTGCTGCTGTAAATATTCTGTCAAGCCTTTTGTCTCTTTCTCAGAATTATTTGCCATCCTGCTGACTATGTCAGTTTGTCACGGGTGGAGTGGGAGTTTCAGACAAAGTTTGTGAGAGAAGCTGTTGTTGAGTCAGGAGGTGCAGAAAGGACCCCCTGCCTTTCTAAACTCCTTCTCCAAGAGAAGCCTTGGTGTGGCTGGATCCAATCCTAACCCTCATTGCCAACGGTTTAAGTCTAAGGAATTACAAAGGTGTGATTTAACCTTTGTACAACTTTGTCCTGCAGGGATAAGGATGGCAAACCAGATATATTTGTATAAAAATAAATTATTTATTATGATAAATGATTAGACAAAAATATCTTAATCAGAGTCATGTACTATACAGGATAAAAGCTAAAACTAATAATAGAGCAGAGTAGAACAGAGTATATTAAAGTAATTTTATTAAAGCTGGAACACCCCATGATTATGAAATAGAGATTTATGTCACTCACCCAGAACAACAAGCGTGGGCAAATCTCCTTTGCTCACTCTTGAGCAGTGACCTTGAAGAGTGTCCCCACCCCAGGGAGGAATCTCCACACACACTCCAAGAAGGAATATGTTAGAAGAACCTGCTATTTGTAAGGGGCAGGACTTTTAGAGTAAAAAGTGATTGTCAGTCAGATATCTGCAGGCCAGCTGTTCCAGCTTAGCATTTTTAGGTAAGGATAATTTACCATATCTGCCCCATCTTCCTCTTGCTATCAGAATGTTTAACTTTGGGGTCGATGAGTCAGACTGGATTTAGCATAATTCAAGACCAAAAGCAGTATGACACCCCCTCTCAGTTCACCACTGACAGCTTTGCAAAACTGGGTGTTGTATGAGTTGTCTTACCCTATTCCAGGCAGAGCATCCTGCTACTCAGATTATAAAAACTTATTTTTTATGTGTAATCTAAACTGATCCTCTTTTCATTTAAGACCATTCCTCCTTGTTCTGTGAGCAACTGGGAGATTTCAAAGAGAACCTGAACCCCTCCACAGGAATGGCTTGAAGGTTTGCTGGCTCCTCTGCAGAGCTGAACCCAGCAGAGCTGGGACCAGGAATCTGGTGCTGGTGGGAGGTCACTGTGTGAGCTCCACTCTGCAAAAGCAGCTGAGAAAAACATCAAGAAGGTCACACACAGATGTCTGCTGTCCTGAGGGATTTATCAGGAAAAGTGACCCTGGGACATGGCCAGGACCAGAGCAAAAACCCCTGAGGTGTGGGAGGTAGACCCCAGGGTTCAGAGTCACCTCTCCTGGTTTTCAGCTCTGGGAGATGTTGTGTTTGGTTTGAAAAACTAACACAAATCTGGCAGGGGCCTGCTGAGCTGCTGGGGCCAGGAGGGGAGCTGATGTCACAGTAAAAGCAATTTGGTTTCTTGCTCCCACTACCAGCTCCTCCAGAAGCTGGGGAGGTGCTTTGAGCTGCCTCTTGGCACAATGATGGATAAATTAGATGCTGCCACTGAATGGCCCAGTTTGGATGTGCCCCAGTCTGGGACAGCAGAGCCACCTCCAAAGCTGGCTTGGTGACAAGGAATGACCCACATCTGTAGTCACCTGAAGCCAGTAATGAGCAGGTTGAAGGAGGAGGGGAGCCTGGTGGGACTAGGGCTGGATTGTAGGGTGGAGTGGTGGCATCTGCTGCGAGGTGGATGCTCTGCCATCTGTTTCCATATTCCTCCTCTCCAGGATGCGGGAAGTGGACCTGGGCTGCGGGAAGGCTCTGCTCATCAAGGAGAGTGGGGAGTTCCACGCCATGGGACACAAGTGTCCCCACTATGGGGCTCCACTGGTCAAAGGTCAGTCTGCATCATGTCCTGGAGAGCAACCAAGGGCATCATAGGACAAAGGACAGCCCCCCCCAGCATGCAGCAGTGCTGCACTGCACACTCAGCATCACTGGGGCATCTTTTGGCTGGGGAAGGCATGAGAGCAAGCTGGAGTTGCACAAAACTCACCAGAGACTTTGCCAGCTCTGGTTTACAGCTGCCACTGCTGATCACAGGGATGGGGCTTCTTCTCATTGAGGGGAAAGAGGACACTCTTTAAGCTGATGGGGTCCTTCCAGTAGCAAAAGGAACATTGCTCATGTTATTGACTGAAGGGAGATGAGGCAGAGTGGTTTCTCATCTTGGCACCTAAAAGTATGCATCATGGTACTTTCTCAGTACAGGCTTCAGGCAGATCTCTGCCCTGAGCCTAAGCACTGGCAGCAATCTGTGTACTGACGTGCATCACCAAAACTGTGGTTGGGATGGGACTTGGCTGGAGGTGGGATCCTGGGGAAGACAGGGGAGCATCCTTCTGGGAGTCTTCTGGCCCATAAGCTGTGCTGGGTGTAGCAGCCATGCTCTCAGCCCCCCCACCCTGGGGTGAGCCTCTTGCTGAGCAGGGCAGAGGAGCCCCACACTGCCCTGGAGGTGAGAGCTCACCGCCCTTTCAGAGAGCTGTGGTGCATTCCTCAGACTGGCTGTCACACACGGGTCTCTCTGGGGATTTTGCTGCAGCCGTAGGTGCAGGGGGGCTGCCCCTGTGCCCCACCCATGGTGGTGATGAGATGTGTCACTGCTGTGCCTCAGCTAGCAGAGACACAAGTTCAAGACCACTCCATGGCCGCACGGTGGCCTTTGCTGTGCCCTGGCATTGTGGCAGGGAAAGCTGAAGTCCAGTGTGGCAGCCTCTGAGCCAACACCTAGAGAAATGAACTGATGGCTTTGGGCATGCCTGTGCCTGCCAGGTGTGTGCAGGTGCCTTGCTGTGCCAGGGTCTGCTCTGCAACCCATGTACTCTAAATCAATGATGCTCTGCTTGAGGCACCACTTGTTCTGGGTAATAGTGGGGCTTTTAAGAATGACCATGAAACTCTGGGGATGGCAGCCCCATCCTGACTGGAGAGTGAAGTTATATCCCAGAGCAAACGGCTTTGGAACTGTGCCCAGAGGTACTGGAGGACCCTGCCATCCAGGGCATTTTAGAAGGAATTGCTCATACAGGATCCCAGCTGGTCCCAAACATGCCCAGTGTGCATGTTGAGAAAACTCCACTGTTGCCCATCCAGGCCCACATCAGCTGTCACGTGTCCTGTAGAAGAGGTGCCATCTCACAGGATGGGAGGCAGCTGCAGGGCAGCACCAACCCTGCTCTGCCATGTTCCCTGCAGGGGTTTTGTCCAAAGGAAGAGTCCGCTGTCCCTGGCACGGAGCTTGCTTCAATATCGGCACAGGTGACATTGAGGACTTTCCCGGCTTGGATAGTTTACCCAGGTTCCAGGTGAGATCCTTGTCCTTGCAGCAGAGGAAACCACAGAATAATGGGATGGTTTGGATTGGAAGGGACCTTAAGGCCCACCTCATTCCACCCCCTTGGACACCTTCCACTATCACAGGTTGCTCCAAGCAACCACTACAACCTGGCCTGGAACACCTCCAGGGATGGAGTAACCACAGCTGCTCTGGGCACCCTGTGCCAGGGCTTCCCCCCTCTCCCAGGGAGCAATTCCTTCCCAATATCCCATCCATCCCTGCCCTCTGGCAGTGGGATCCATTCCCCCTTGTGCTGTCACTGCAGGCTCTTGTCCAAAGTCCTTCTCCTGCTCTCTTGGAGCCCCTTAAGGCCCTGGAAGGGGCTCTGAGGTCTCCCTGGAGCCTTCTCTTCTCCATGTGAGCAATCCCACTCTGCCTCAGGGCTGCTCTCGATTCCTGCATCCCCCCAGCCTGGACAGATAAGGCAAATTGCTCACATCTAGGTGCAGCAGCTTGCATTTGCCCTTATTGAAACCTTATAAGATTCCCATGTGGTCACTTCTCCAGCCTGGCCACATTCCTCTGCATGGATCCCTTCCCTCTAGAGCATCAACCATACCACTCAGTTCCGTGTCACCCACAAAATTACTCTTTTAGTTGGCATAAGTAACAGTCTGTATGGCATGGAGCAAATATTTTCCAAGGATGTGCTGGTGTCTCCAGTGGAGGGCAGCTCCTCATCCAGCTCCTTCCCCCCTGCAGCTCCCTTGCACCCACCCACAGGCATCAGACACCTCCTGGGAACATGGGAGTGCCCAGTCTGGGAGGTCTCTGGAGCAGGAGTGGGAATGAGAAACCATGTGCATAAGATGTGGGTAGAAGTCAGGTTGCACACTGAGCGTCAGTGTGGGGTTGATCCGAGGCAGGAGATCCCATAGCCTCGAGCTGGGATGAGCTCTGCCATGGCCTGAGGTGCTCCTGCAGGTGACCTGGTGCCATCACCCCCTGCTCCCTAGTTGTTGCCCAGAGGGAGCCCTTGCTGCTTTGCAAACCAGCACTGTTCTGTCACCCTCAGGTGAAGATTGAGAAGGAGAAGGTATACATCCGAGCAAGCAAGCAGGTGAGGGGCCACTGACATCCAAAAATCAAGGCCAAAGCTTTCATTTTTTGCTATATGTGCATGGGGGTGGGGGGAAATGCTTCTCTTTGATCCTCTGGCCTGGGCAGAGTGATGTGTGAGTATCCAGTTTATATGGAGGCACAAGTGGAGCAGGGCAGAGGTGTTGGGTCCCCCTTCCACCCAGCCTCCCTGCAGCTGCTGGACACCTGGCCTGGGCTGTCCATGCTTTCAGGTATTACAGGTGTTTGTCCTGCACGCGTCCTGTGTTTCCTTAAGCTTTTAATTTAGCGGGCCCACGGGAAGAGGCCTTTTGGCATGGTGATGACAGAGGCCACTTGTACTCCCTCCTGAGCCCACACCTCAGCTCCTGCTGGAGTGGTAGAAAGGCTCTCCTGCCCTGATGGAATGGAGAATGAAGCCCATTCAGGCCACTGCCATCTTTCTTTCCATGAAAACCCTTCTTTTGATGCATGGTTGTGTGTACACGTGTGCAAATCCAGTGGCTCAGAGCCCCAGTGGGCCCTTGGAGCACTCGGGTTATATCCAGAGATGTCACCTGAACGGCAGCACTTCAACTCCAGCTGATTTGGGGATGTGATGAGGGGAAACTGAATCTATTTGCTCTACCAGGAACAGATTTTGTCCTCTAATGCCTGGGAACTGGGGTCTGTGCAGCAGGGCTGCACTGGCACAGGTCCATACCTGTGGTCTGGTGGATTGGACAAGTCCATCAGCTTTGTATCAGCTGTACAAGCTCTGCTCAGGTTCAGGATAAAATTCCTGACAGAGTTTCTTCATTTTTGTCTCACCTTTGGTGCAGAATTGCACAAGAACACACCTGCTTTTTCTATTGCCCCACCACTACCCCAGCTCTGAGTAGTTGCATGGTTTTGCAGAAGATGATGGATTTGTTTTTCTTTTGTACCTTGTAAGGGGCAGTGCACTGGACATTGAAATGGTATTTGGATGAGCAGGGGTTTGGAGTCCTTGTTCAGTACAAGGGTGTGGTTGTTCCCTTCCTATCCAAGCTGGTTTATGACACTGCTACAGTTGTCCCCATCCCTGCCTGGCTGCCCAGGGTAATGCTGAGTAAAGATAATTGCTTTTCTTTTTTTTGGTGGTGACACAGGCTCTTCAGACACAGAGGAGGACAAAGATGATGGCAAAGTGCATCTCCTTGAGCAACTACAACCTGAGCAGCACCAATGTGCTGATCATTGGTGCAGGTAAGGGTGGCACATGCTGGGGTCACTGTGTGTCCTCTCCCAGGCAGGGATGCAGGGAGGGGGTGTCTGTGTATCCTGCACCCTCTGTCACTTCTCCTGCATTCCTCCCTGTCCAAAGGGTCACACCAGAAAGTCATCCTGAACTTTTTTGTACTACATGCTAATGATCCAAAGGTGCCCTGTGGTCCAGTTTGTGGAGCTTTACAGTTCCCTGTTGCCATGCTTTGAAGTGAACCCCAAATCTTCTTCCTGCTACTCCCTTCCCAGTTACATTAGCAACCCCTGATTTCCACAGATGATGAGTGTATGATGATGATGAGTGTAAAGCCTTTTCAGGACCCTGTGGTGTTGATACACTTTTTTATCTTGGACCTTGCACATCACCATCTCATCCCATTGCACCTCCAAAGTCCTCACCTCAGGATGCTTCTGTGAAGATAAAAGTTCTTCCACCTTGCCAGCAAATGTCAGATCCCTGCCAAAAACACCAAAGCTGCTAATTTTTCCCTTCCCTTCCCTTCCCTTCCCTTCCCTTCCCTTCCCTTCCCTTCCCTTCCCTTCCCTTCCCTTCCCTCTTTTTCTCTTGTCCCAGCTCTATTTGTGTGTTGCCATTTTTGTAGAAAGCCTGATGGGATGAAGTGTATCTGCCAAGTTTCTGGAATGTGTTAGATGCCAGGGCTGGGCCATGTTGGGGTGAAATGGAGGGTGGAAGGAGGACAGGAGCTTCTTTACTTGGGACTGGGAGGAAACATCTGCTCCTGGCACATGGGTTGTTCTTACTTGAGTCTCAAGGTCACCAGATCCAAGCTGGATATTGGATCATCAAATTGGGATCATCTTAGGTGCATCTCACATTCTGAGCAGAGGGGAAAACCAGCTTGACTGGCTTTTCCCATGCTGCTGGGCGGCATTTTTCCCTTCCTTGTGCCCCTGCTAATTGTTGACTGAATGCCAGGGTGGGACATACTGCTCCCTGAGGTTAGCTGGAATGTCCTGGTGTGCGGCAGGTCGGGACAGTTATCACAGTCCTCAGCAAGGTCACTCCACAGACAACATTAGCCACTGCCAGATAAATTTACAGGTCTGTTAAAGACCAGAGTCTATTCTGGTGGACACTAAAGGAGATTTCAAAGCTGGATTTGTGGGGAAGAATTGTTGGGGAAAGACTGCCCATCCAGCCCTGTGTCAGGGACTGAGATCCAGCCATGCCCAGCAGAGCTGAGAGCAATTGGCTGCAGTCCCTTGCTCATGTGAGGCTCATCCTGACATCAGCACAGCATCAGCTCTGGCTCAGGATGCTCCTGGCAGCATGCACAGGATGCCCACCTGCCTGTCTCTTCTTCCACTGTCCCCCAGCTCCATCAGTGGGAGTGTCTTGTTGATGGACCAAACTACATGGTCCAGGTCCATCTTCTCTCAGTGGTGTCACACAACCAACACCTTGGCCATGGAGAAGGGAGGACTTCCTGCTCTCTGTGCTTGGCCATAAATTGACCAGGAGCAGGGTGTGCAGACCCTTCTCTGACTAGAGAGGTCCAAGGTTCTAAGTGGCTGCTTATGCACTGGAGTTTGTCAGAGTTTGTAGGCTTTAGCAACACTCCTCAGGTGTGCTCTTTGTGTGCTAGTGACAGTTTAGGGACAGTCAAGAGGATTAATGTCATGGTCCACAGACAGAGCGTCCCTTCTGCTGCCTCATGCATCTGCTCCAACTGGCTTCCCGTGTGAGCTGTTTGAGTTGGGAGAGGCTGTGAGGTGAAGCCAGGGCTGGTGGAGGTGGTGGTCTTGGAGTCAGCCCCAGTGGGTTTAGCAGTAAAGAGCACGGACCTCCCAGGGCCACATACACATGGCTGTCACTGTCTCCTTCTCCCGTAGGGGCAGCTGGGCTGGTCTGTGCAGAGACCTTGCGCCAGGAGGGTTTCTCTGACCGGATTGTGATGTGCACCATGGACAGACACTTGCCCTATGACAGACCAAAGCTCAGTAAGGTTTGTATCACTCTGGATATGCCACAGTTCCCTAGTTTTAAAATTTGCTCCCCAGTTTTAAAATTTGCTCTAGGGCCTTTCCTCACTATTATTCATTGCAGCAGCAAGGTTGTGTTTCATTAGTCTTCCTGTCTCTGTTTCCCTTGAATTTTCTTCCCTCTTTGTGACTGAAATATGAAACACAAAAAAGGAGTTGTTCAAATTAAATTAAAATTACTCCAGCAGAAAAACAAAGGTATTCTTCCTTGTGTGGGTGGTGAGGCCCTGGCACAGGGTGCCCAGAGCAGCCGTGGCTGCCTCTGGATCCCTGGAAGTGTCCAAGGCCATGCTGGACATTAGGGCTTGGAGCCCCCTGGTCTAGTGGAAGGTATCCCTGCAAATTGAAATAAGATGAGCCTTTAGTCCCTTGCAACCAAACCATTCCATGACTCATATGATGATTCTTCCACAGATGTAATGGTAGCTGTCTTAGCCAGCTTGTACTTGGATGGGTCTTCTTAAAGTGTTTCTGGATCAAAAATATTTAAGGCAGTGAAATGGAGCATGTGGAAAAATGGTGTTGTCTACCAGAGTTTTTATTAGTGTCTGTTTATTGCTGCCCAGGGATGCTCTGTGCTGTAATTATGGTGATTCTCAGCTGTAATCACAGCTTGATAACTTGATGGAAGTGCAAAGGTTGCTTTTTCTGGCACACATCCCATTTTGCATTCCAGTTTATAGGATGATCTTTAATCAGATTTTTTTGCTGCTGATTCCTGAGCCTTCTTTGATGTCAGACAGCAGCTCAAGTTGGACAGCAGCATTTGACCTTGGAGCCTGAAGATAACATAAGGTGAACCGTGTGTTCATCCTCATGTCAGGAATGCTTACCCATGGGGAGTACTACAATCATAGCACGTAACTCTTCTTCAAGCATCCAAAAAATGGATTTTCAAAGACAGGCAAACATACACATGGCTTTTTGGGAGCATTCAGGCCATTCCTGTGCTTCTGTGAGTCCTGCCTGGGGTGAAGAGCAGCTGCTTGGTACCTGCATCCAAGCATCACAGGGGTTGTGCTGAGGAGCTCAGGGAATCTGAGCCTCTCCCAGCCAGACAACTCTTCCAAACACTTATCCTCACGTATGAGTCTTAGACTGGCTCTTCTTCTCGCTGTTAAATAGTAAGAACATTTCACATGCCAGAGATGTTGTACATGGTTTGTTAAATCCTCCACTGAACACCTCTGGCTGTAGTTGCTTTTGGAAGGTGCACAAAGCCCATGGAAAAGAAGGCAGAATTTTTGGGAAGAGGGTAGGAAAAATGGAATTTTTCTTAGTCCTATTGTGTGTGGGACTACACCTGTACAAGGCACTTGGAGAAGGAGTGCCACTGCTAACTCTAAGCAGCAGAGCTCTTGCTCCCTGAAATGGCAGCAGTGCCCTTCCTCTGCCCTGCTGATTGCCTGTTATCAGCCTGTCCTCAGGTCCTGCCAGGCTGTTTTCCTTTGTCTCCTTTGGACCATGACCTGTGTGTGGCCACATCTCTGTTACTGTGCCCAGGGCACCAAGCAGCAGCAAAAGCCATTGTGGTTGTGCACTGTTGTGCTTTGCCCTTCCTGCACACTGTCACAGGAGGGTCAGGCGTTTCTCTCTACATGTGCAGTATTCAAAGAATTTGCAGTAAAACCTGTATGACCCTGCCCCTGCCTGGAGTCCTGTGACACCAGTCTCTCCTGAGCAGAGCATTGTCTGAAGTCAGAGTAATGGCTTGTTCTTGTTGGGCTTGTTCCAGCCCCTGACCAGGCCCCCTCCAGGGAGAAGGATCTTGCATATCCATCTCCATGGGCAAATAGGAAAGCCCTTGATTCCTGCATCCCCTGTCACTCCTGGGTCAAGCCCATACACCATCCCTGTGTGGCATGAGTAGATGCTGCTGCTGTGCACTGTGTGATCTGTAGCAGAGCTTGACCGTGGCATCTGTGCCTGCTCCTGCTACGCTGCAGGCAGGGAGGGTACATCAGCAGGGAGCACACCCAGCAGGGCACTTGATGCTCAGCTTGTTCTCAGCCTGAGTCTGAGCTTGTGTCCACGGAGTCAGGAGGACAGCTGAGCTGGGGCTCAACCCTGTGTGTAAAGAAAATGTACATCTCACCCAGTGACCGGGGAAGGCTGGGAAAAGCATGAACCTTTATCTTACAGCTGAAGATGTGCAGCTATGGGCCCCACTCCCTTGCTTCAGCGATGGATGGAACTTGTGCAGCATAACTTGGGTGCTTTTGAAAGTGTATCCTTGTGTGTTAATGCTGCTTGTTCTTACTGTTCTTCTAGCTTCCATTTGCCCTGGTAACTGGCTGTTTTCCAAATAATCATAGAATGGTTTGAGTTGGAAGGGACTTCTAAAGGTCATCCTTTGCCACCCACCCACTGTGGTTTTTTGTCCTTTTACTCGACCAGGTTTTGCTCTAGTCCAGCACTTTCAGGGATGTGGCAGCCACAGCTTCCCTGGGCAACCTCCTCCAGGGCCTCGCCACCTGTGTTGTAAAATGAGGCTTTTCTCTTGCTCCTGTGAACCTGTGTGTGCTGGGAGGGGCTGCAGTTATGTCTGCTTTGCTGACACTCTGAAGCACTTGCTGTGATCTTGCCTGAGCTGCTCAGCACCAGCCCCGCACCAAACTGGCAGAGAAGGCGTCAGAGCCCAGACCAGCCTCTTGTGACAACTCCTACTTGAACAGGCTTTCATTCCAGCCCTGTAGAACCATTCCCTTAACCCATGCAGCAAGTGGTGACTTGTGCTGGTAGCAGCCGTTTCTCTACTCACCTGTTCAATCCACAGCAGCTGACAGAAAAATGGCTTTTTTTGCAGTCAATGGATTCCCACCCTGAGCAGATCACCCTGCGCCCCAAGGAGTTCTTCTGCACCTATGACATCGAAGTCCTGACTGAAATGCAGGTAAGGAGAGTCCTGTGTGTGCCTGAAGGAAAGTGCTGGTATGCAAAAGCTCTGTTTAGGGAATGTGGCCGCTCTCTCTGTTCTTGGCTTACTGGATGCCCCTGTATGAATGCTGGGTCTCCTCCAGTCCCCCTCTTTTTGCCCCAGAGTGCAGGTTGCCTGTGCTGGTTCAAAACACAGCTCCTGTGTTCAAACACAATGCTCCTGTGGTAGGAAGGGCATGCTGAGTGTGACCATGGTGTGGCTGTCTGTGGTGACTGTCATGTGTTACCTGCCATTCCTCATGTGGATCTGGGGAGCCAGGTGCCATCTGACAAAGATAATCAGCCTTCAAACAGTGCAGACAATGATGGCTTAAATATTTCTCCCCATTATTTTATTTATATTGGGAGACCTTCAAGGATTTGTGAAAAGGCAACTAGGAATATTTAAGGTGTGTGTTGGCCAAGCTGTGGACATGGGGGACTAAAACTAACAGACTAACTAAAAGCAACCAACTAGCTAACTAAAACTGACGTGGAGGACTAAAACCAGACAAGTTGATTGGGCTGGGACCTCGGTAAAAATCTGGGATTTCTTCCCTTAACGTTATTTAGGAATGATTTTAGGTGGCGGCTGTGGATGTCAAGAGCAAGATAGCTGTGTTCAAGGATGGGTTTAAGATGGAATACAACAAGCTGCTGATAGCAACGGGAAACACGTAAGCTTCGGACAAACATCTTAAAGATCAAGAGAAACTGTTTTATCTGAGAATGTGAGGAGCTAATGCCTGGGGATAAGGGATGAAATGTGGCAGGTGAATTTAAACACTGAATTTGTTTGAGTATGGAAAAGTCAAGGAACACAAAAGATATTGGAAATGTCTATGTATCTACATCTATACATCATCATCAATCTATTTCATATGTATCTACATCATGTATTATAGAATCACAGAATCACAGGATGGTTTGTGTTGGAAGGGATTTTAAAATTCATCCAGACCCACCCCTGCTGTGGACAGGGAACACATTCCACTAGACCAAGCCCCATCTAACCTGGCCTTGGACACT
This sequence comes from Pyrgilauda ruficollis, assembly GCF_017590135.1. Classification (NCBI taxonomy): domain Eukaryota; kingdom Metazoa; phylum Chordata; class Aves; order Passeriformes; family Passeridae; genus Pyrgilauda; species Pyrgilauda ruficollis. The sequence continues at coordinate 221,754 of NW_024531043.1, forward strand.
TCCAGGGGTGGTACCAGCACCTTGAACATATTTTCTTTAACAAAACCTCCAAAGTGGAAGTATCCTAATTCTTTTAGAGGGCATTTTTGCCATACTTCTCTTCTTTTCACTCCTTGATAACAATCAACCCTGACAACCAGACAGTTCATCCCTCTAAATGTCCATGTTTTCTGCCAACCTTTAAGATCTTTTTCAGCAATTAAGGCTTAACACTTTGCTGTTGCAGCCTTAATTAGGTGTTGCTGTTGCCCCATTCTAACAGACCCTTTAGGAGCTTTGGCCCCAGAATAGGAATTTTCAGGGCTGAATGTGGTCCAGCCATAGGGAAAGCACATTGATGTGCTGGGATGCCGAGCATCACTCTGGATTGCTGTTGTCACTTGTGCCCTGGAAGCAGTGGATCAGTTTGTTTTCAGTTGGAGGTTTGTCAAAATCAGCAGTTTAAGCTGAAAATGAGGCATCCTGGCTCTCCTTCCTTGTGTTCCTTACATCAAGCCATAAAATGAAGCAGGAGAAATGCAGCCCCTGCATAATTTATCATCTGGGGAAGGAATGCTGTAGATCAGCCAAAACATGGACTCATGCTGGAAACCAAGGTGCCACCAGTCACAGCCAGTGCCACAAGGTGTGAATGGCTGGTGCTAGGGTGTACAGCATCACAGCCAAAATGCCATATGCACCAGCCACCCAATTACATTCAAAAGAGGATTAAACCTTTGGTAATAATTTCAAAATCCTCATGCACAAGCTCCAGGTACACTGGGTTTTTTAGGGTACCTAAATTATTTAGGCGCTTCTGTTCTGTTTCCAGATGTGAGTCAGGTTTGCAGGGGCCAGATATTTAAACATATATGGGCTACAGTAAGTGCCTGGGGAGGGCACAGTTAAGCTGCTACAGCATCAGCAGTGTGCCCTTGGCAATGGAGAGTGTAGCCTACATCTGCAGAGCCTTATCAAACTTTCAGTCTGGCTCCAAAGTACTGATGGAGGTCAAAATAAGTTTCCTGTGTCCCATTAAGCTTCTAAAAAATTTGTGACATGCCAATAATTGAGCATAGGCTTGTAAAGCAATGCCTGTCCTGTGCTGCACTGCCCCAGCAAGGAGCTCCCCTGGGTACACCAGTCCACTGGGGTGGCTGGGGTCTGGGGTGGCTGCTCAGTGTCCCCTGCTCCACTACTGGCCACCAGCATCTGGGTTTTTCCATGTTATGTCTCCAGCCCAGAGAAAGGTAAAAAAAGGAAAGTTGGGAATGTTCTTGGAGCCCTGGAAGGAGTGTCTGCAGTCCTGACTGGGCACTGAACCACACAGAGTTGAGAAAAGCAGCTGTATCACCCTCAGTGTTTTTCAGGCCCAAAACTCTCAGCTGCAAAGGCAAGGAGATGGAAAACGTTTTCAACATCCGGACACCTGAAGATGCCAATCGTGTGGTGAAGCTGGCCACAAGCAAGAACGTGGTGATCGTGGGAGCATCCTTCCTGGGTGAGTGCTTGCCTGGCCCATGTCCCTGTCCCAGCTCTCCACCTCTGCCTGCAGATGGGTAAAGTCCTTTGCCCAGTTAGAGGTAACACCCTCAGGAAATCGGACCTGGGGTAGTCCAACCTCCAGCCCCAGGTGTGTGTAAGGACATTTCCATGCCAGAGGAATTGATTTTTCAAAAGGCTGGGCTGGCATGAGCATCGATATTACTGTCCCAGTCTGAAAAGCACATGGCAAGACAAGTACTGGTGCTCATGTGGGTCCAAATCTGGCGTGTCTAGAGTTGGCTTCAGTCAGGAGAGCCTTGTTGGTGGGTGGGAGCCTGTGGGCTTTTTCTCTTTTACATTTTAGTAGTGTGGTGAATTTTTAAAATGCACAGGAAAAATCTTGTTTCTTTGATGACTCTTCTTTTTGCTTGATATGGTTCCAACAAAATTATTGTGGGTCCTAACAAAATAAGAGTGGGTCCTGCAAGCCTTAAATATAAATGGTTATTAGTCAGGGAATTTATTGTAAGATATTAATGATTTGTTTTTCTTCTTTTATAAAAGATAAATCTGTTTTAATGACTGAATCAATATGATCTACAGAAGAGCATGTGGTGTGGGGGGGGCCAATTGCAAACTACAGGTCATCAAAAAGATTCATTTCCAAAAAAACCCAACAGACAGAAGATGTCTTGGTGGAGGTTCCCATGCAATTCCCAGCACCAAAATTCTACCATTCTGACGGAAGAAAACAGCTACTCCCAAGAGCAGTTTTCAGACCACAGCTGAGGTTGTTCCAGCTGTAGGAGGAAGGTTACCCTTGGCTGAGGTCCCTTGTTCCATGTTTGTCCCAGGGCACTTTGGGATTTCCTGGCTAGTTCCTCCTTTTGGTCTTTAAAACCTACATTTAAGAAAACCTGAATCAGTGTGATCCCTGGTGTGATCAGGTCTAGTGGCTCCCCAATTCTCCCAGGAGTGCAGCTCCAGCCTCCCTGGCTGGAGTGGGTGAGGCTGCTTCTCATCTGCAGCCAGGGACACAGGGCAGTGCTGGGTGGGTTAACGTGGCTGTTTCGACCTGCTTCTCTTCCCCAGGGATGGAGGTGGCCGCCTACCTCGCGGAGAGGGCCCACTCGGTGTCCCTGGTGGAGCTGGAGCATGTCCCCTTCAAGAAGTTCTTTGGGGAGAGGGTTGGCCGTGCTGTCATGAAGGTGACCTTACTTTCCCATCTAGTGGGGGTTGGTAACAGAGCAGGTTTTGCTTGTTTCACTTATTGCACTAATTAATTTACTTCACATTTATTGACAAAGCTGTGATGGCAACAGTCAGTGAGAATGGGCTGTATTTTCCCTGTCATGGTCCATGTGCTGTGGAGCACCTTCTAGAGCTGTGTAGGGGATGTGGGGATGCTGACCCCCTTGGCAGTGCAGGTGGAGACAAGCCTGCAGGGTGGGCAAGGCAGTGTAGGGGGCAGCAGGACATCAGGACCAGGGTGGTTCAGGGTCCTGATGTCCCCTGCTCTGTCCCTTGTCCCCCGTCCAGATGTTTGAGAACAACAGGGTGAAGTTCTACATGCAGACAGAGGTGTCAGAGCTGCGGGAGCAGGAGGGAAAGGTGAGTGGTGGGCAGGGGCTCCCTGGGGGAGCTGCTGCGGCATCCCCCAGAGCTGCTATTCCCTTCCCCAGTGGGGTTTTGCTCTCCCCTCTTTCCTATCCCCTGAAATTCATATTCCTGGATTTGGCCCCCAGGAGCAAATGTATGCCAGTGTGGTATGTGGGGTGACTTCACTGCTCCCACTCACCTCCCGCTGCTTTTCTAAGGAATTATGGTCAATTTGCATTTCACAAACGAGCTCAGCTGCCAGCTTGGCTTCCTGCTGCTACAGAGGGGTTTTGTCCCTAAAATAACTCTGATGTGTCCCCCCCTTGTGTCTCCTGCAGCTGAAGGAGGTTGTGCTGAAGAGTGGGAAGGTCCTGCGTGCTGACGTCTGTGTCGTGGGTGTGGGTAAGGGTTGGGGTGTGGGGGCAGAGCCAGGGAGGGCACAGAAGAAGTTGGAGGGGATGTGACAGCAGGAGGTCACTGGGGCTGGGTGGCCAGGGGTACTGCCAGCCCTGCTGGACGACCACACATGAGTCTGCATATCTAAAAAAGGCATTTCTAGAGCTCCCACCACAAAATGAAACTGAAAATATATTTCAGAAGTAATAATTTTTTTTTCCAGAAAAAAGCCATTTAAAGCAGTTTCATCCTCTCTAGCTGTTTTTTATTAAATCTTCCCCAAACTGAATTTTTTAATGTGTTTTTTTTTTCTTTTTAATTGCTGCTGACAGCAATCAAAAATGTATCCCATACTATAAAATAAAAGAAAATATCCCATAGAATATGATATATTTCTCCTTTACACTTGTGGGGGCAGGGGGGAATTCCCTTTCCTCTTCAAAATGCTGTGGACTGAAGGAATCACAGAATTAATTTAATTCTGGTTTTGTTGTTTTTATTGACTACTCTGACTTGTGAAAAGGCTAAAAAAATATTTAAAAAGGAGAAGGAAGGTGAAGGAATTGCACAGACTGGTGGGAGGCTGAAGAGCTCTGACTGGAAGCTCGAAGGTTCCCTTTTAAATATAATTTTTTCAAAATATCTATAAAAAAGAATTAAATTGAAAATTTTCTCTAAGCACTAGAAAAAGGCAGTGGGCAGGTTACAGTGGTGGCTTGGGCAGGACAGAGATCCTGAGGGGCCAGAGGCTGATGCAGTGGGGGCTCTGTAGGGCACCTGGCCCTGCTCCACACTCCCAGAGCAGCTGCTGCCTGTCCCTGGGGGCAGCCCCCGTGTCCCAGCAGGAGGAAAGGCCTCAGGATGAGCCCCCAGGGCTGTGGAACACTGGACACTGCAGCAGCAGCCTCTGGCTTCCCCCCAGGTGCAGTCCCAGCCACAGGCTTCCTCAAGCAGAGTGGCATCAACATTGACTCCAAGGGCTTCATCGTGGTCAACAAGGTGAGCCTAGGGGCAGCCCCTGTGGGAGGGAGTGCAAGAGGAGCTGGGACAGCTCTTCTGATCTGTGAGCTTCCCTGGGGCTCCAAACTGCTGCCACAGGGGCTTTTCATGGCATTTTATCTGCCAAGATTGGCAGAATTTGAATTTTTTAATTCTTTGGGTTGGCCTGTGCAGGGCCAGGAATTGAACTCGATGACCCTTGTGGTTGCCTTTCATCTCTGGATATTCTGTGAGATGGTGAAATTCTGGAAGCATCACCAGGAGTGCCTGGGAACCCCCTCTGCAAGTCGGGGTGTGCAAACACCAGACCTGGATGCTCTGGCTTGGGTCTGGCTCTGAGGTGCTCTGGAGTGGTATGGATATTTAGAGGGGAAAAAATTGAGATAGATCCATCTTTTCAAGGATCCTAAAGGATCTTATCCTTTCTCTCCACCACCAGTGACTGTGATGAGGGGAGTGGTGTTGGAGCTGGTGGTGTTGGTGCCTTGGGCAAAGGAGCATGTCAGGAGGCTGGGGCTCAGTGCCATGCAGTGCTCATCCCTGCAATAAGCTGGGCTCTATCAGCCAACACCAACAATCCCCAGACTTTTGAGAGAGGCTCCAGGACAACCAGTTCATGTGTCTTTTTACTGGATAACCCGTTGGCTGAGGGATGCTGTAGGTCCCTGCATGTGTGTTCTAATTTGAAAGTGAAGAAGGCTGAGTGAAATCTCCCCTGGGGGTCCCACAGCCAAGCAGAGGTTTTCCCTGTGTTCTGAGGGACTGTGGCAGCTCTGGACCATCCCAGCTGTGGAGTTTCTGTTCATGTAGGGTGCAAACCCCACTAATGCCCGCCTCTGTTCCCCCCTGCAGATGATGCAGACCAACATTCCAGGGGTCTTTGCTGCTGGAGATGCTGTCACATTTCCATTGGCCTTGAGGAATAACAAGAAGGTGAATGTCCCCCACTGGCAGATGGCCCACATGCATGGTAGGTACTTTGCAGAAAAGAGCCTTTTCCAGATTCTCAGGAAATTTCCAAACCCTCCAGGGCAAGAATGAGACAATGGCCAACAGAGAGACTGGGTGGTTGTATTGAATGTTTTGAAGCATGTGTATCTTATGCTGCCTGTTGCACCTTTATCTGTCAGCATTCTTGCCAAGCTTTGCCTAACAATGCCTCATCACCAGCACAGAGGGGCCCAGGGACAGGCTTTCCCATGTTCCCTTTGCTCCCTGGCACTGCTGCAGGAGCCTGCGCTACTCCTTGCCCCAGGACACTTAGGAGCTCACATCCTAATGCCAGCCCGGGCTCAGGTCCCAGATGGGCTTCCCACACTGCCAGGCTGGCCTGGGAGTGTTCAGCAGAGCTCCAACCCTTCTCACCTCTCATCAGCCTGGAACCCCGGGTGTGGTGGGCTGCCCTCATGGCCACAGTCACACAGGGAGGTTTCCTGTGTGCTTGGTGAGAGGTTTTGGAACCACAGCTCCAAATTCAGCCTTTGGACACTTCTCCCATGCCCAGATATGCTTCTGCAGCAGGGACCGTACCCCAACAGTCTCCATGCCCTCCAAGGGTTTGTCCATCCCATCCCCATCTGGGTAGGAGCTCAGCACACTCTCAACCCTGTCACTATTGCACAGCTTGGGGGGAAAGAGTCTCATGGGTACAGGGCTCATGGCAGTGGAGGTGACAAGTAGGAGATGCACCATAGGAAGGAGTCTGAGCCCATCCTTTTGTGCTTCCTGCTTTGTCTTGGTTGCTGTGTGGGTTTTCTCAGCAGCAGTTCTTGGTATCCCCATCCTCTGTGACTGCTGGTGTTGATGCTGTGACCTGAGTGCAGAGCATGGAGCTTGCCCTGGAGTGGCAGTTCCCCCATCCCTGTGCTCTCTTGCAGGCCGCATCGCCGCTCTGAACATGCTGGCCCACGGCACGGAGATCAGCACTGTCCCATACCTGTGGACAGCTATGTTCGGGAAGAGCATCCGATATGCGGGTAAGGGGCTCCCTGGGCTGCTGAGAGTTTGTGCTGGTGGAGGTGTCTTGGGATAGAGAAGTCAGAGTCACCTCCTTCACTGTGAACTCTCCCCACCGACCTCTGCCACAGGGCTGCTTCCCTGCCTGCTTTCCGAGGGGGTTCAGTGCCATGAAGTGCATGTCCCTAAACAGGATGGAGGATTCACTTAAATTAGATATTGGGAAGTAATTCTTCCCTGTGAGGGTCATGAGTCCCTGGCACAGGTTGCCCAGAGAAGCTGTGGCTGCCCCATCTGTGCAAGTGTTTAAGGTCAGCTTGTACAGAGCTTGGAGCAACCTGGGATAGTGGAAGGTGTTCCTGCCCATGGTAGAGGGTGGGAACAAGGTGTTTTTCAAGGCCTCTTGCAACCCAAAACTCTCCTGTGATTCTGTGGTTTTTGGTACTTGCATCTCCTGGTGCTGGTCTCTTGGTTACTGCAGGACATTCTCCTTGTAGTGCTGGAATGAAACACCCTAACTTAGAGCTGGATCTGGAGGAACTGCTGCTGATTTCACTTCTTCTTTGCCTTCCAGGCCATGGGGAAGGATTTGATGATGTTGTCATTCAGGGAGATTTAGATGAACTGAAGTTTGTGGCATTCTATACCAAGTAAGTGTTTCTCTTGTCCATATTCCTACACAGGCATTCATCTGAGATTACTCTGCTAGTCTGGAAAATAATTCTGCCAGAGCTTCTGTCAGTCAGTTTTGTTCATCTCTGCACAATGAGTTTGTCCAACACTTATACAAGGCCCTGGAGAAATGATGTTCTGATTGTACAAGCTAAACTGGTCTTTGGACCTGGTGTCTCTGCCCTTTGCCCTCATAACTGCTGTGAGCAGATGATGGCTTCTACTGGCAATTCCTATCAAATATTTCCTTCCCATCTAATCACCATGTTAATGAGTTGTGACCAGTGCTGGACAGAGTGCTCAAGCATCACTGTTTCTGCTTCTGGTTTGACAAATTGAGCTCAAAAAACTCTTCTGTCTATCACAAGCTGTGAAGGTTTGAAGGAACACAGGAGCTTTTTTACATCTATAGTGAAACCCTGCTCTCCCCCCGGTTGGGACCCTACCTGGGAATGCATTCTTGAGGTGTGTTGGCAGCTGGGATGTGTTGCCTCAGCTGTTCTGGAGCCATGCTGGCTGTTTAGACTTGAAAGTCAGTGCACCATGAATTTATCCCAAAAATATTTGCTGCTGTTTATTCTTCTGTTTCCTTTGTCCATCCCAGTCTGAAACCAGTGGCCAGAGAACATCCTCATGCTGGAACCAGAGGGATTTCTCCACGTGCTTTCTGATATTAAGGATAGGGAGAGGGAAACCAGGGAAGCAAAGGGCTGCTGTCAAACCACTTGGCCACAGCATCCAGGCAGGGATCAGGAGGGAGCTCAGCACAGGAGCCAGCTCTGGCTCTGTAGACATCATCTCACTGTCCCTCTGTCCCATCTCCAATGTACCCAAGCCTTCTCCCTCCCTGAGGGTGGCCCCCTTGCCCATGTTGCTCAGAATGGAGCCTGGTGGTTGGATGTGTGCATTGGGCTTGCGGAGGTATGGGGCTCACTGCATCACCCTGGGGATCCCCAGTGCTCACCCTCCTTTCCCTGGTACCTGCACACCTTGGGTAAACACCTGCTGCAGGGATGCAGCTCCAACTGGCACCCAGGGACCTGTGCACACTGGGTATAGCTCAGAGTGTGCTGTAATCTTGGTCAAAATTGCCTAAAGGGGTGGGTTTGTGCCAAGGCACCACCTGTGCTGGGGAGAGCTGCTGTGGGGACATTCCCCTCCTGCAGTCTTTTGACATGAGAGCCTTTTATCTCTTTATCCCAACCCTAATTTGAAAGGAAACATCAGGTTACTTTAATTAAACATCTGAGGAGGCTGTTCAAAGGAACACCCTGAGCAAGGTGCATAATCCCTGCTCCACGCCAGGGCCCCATGCTCCGTGTGCCATGGTGCCTGCAAGGGACAGGGGCTGCCAGGGGACCTGGGCTTGGTGGGCAGGCCTGGAGGTCCCTGCTGAGCGCTGTGTTGTTCTGCCACCCAGGAGGGTCTCCCGGAGCTGGCGTGTGGGTACCAGGACGGCATTCCATGCTGAGAGCCGGAGGTACTGGGAAGCACTGGCTGGTGGGGGTCAGCCAGTGTGTCCCCCACTGCTTGGCTCCCCCATCTGTGAGAGGCCACTGGAGCATTTCTTTCTTTTTTGGTGGTGGCTCTTCTATTTGGTGCTAATGCTTTTGGACTGAGGACAGTCCCAAGCTGACCATTTCCTCCTGCTTTCTTCTGCTGTGCCCACCCTGTGTTTGGACTCTTCCTTCTGATCCTCCTTAGTTGTTGCAGGAACCACTGGTGGTTCCCGCTCCTACAGCCTGTCCTCAGCTGGCTTTCACAATAAGGCTTCTTCTGCCCCAGAGTTTGAAGAGGGAAGGAGTCTTGTCAGAGCTATGTAGAGGCCAATAAAAGGCCCTGTGCTGGGAGGTGTAGGGGACAGCACTCTGCAGATGTCCCTGCCTTGACAACAGACTGATGTCATCCTGCCCCTAAGATCTTGGAGACCAGGGAATTGCTGTGGTTGTCTTCTTCACAGTTCCCCACCTCTGTTACGTTGCATGCTGCAGAGGAAGGGAAGACCATGTAGACACAGCCACTGTGCTTCCCTGTTCACTTGGTCTTCACAAAGACTTTTGATTGCTCCAAATCCCAGGTTCAGGATGGGAATTCTTGTTACCGTTGAAGACCTTTTGAAAAAGAGGGATTCCTCCTGGCTTCCCCCATCTGTCTGACAGTGTTCAAAAGCCACTGCTGATGCAGGGTGCTCCAGCTCACCAGCACCCCATGAACTCTTTTGTAAAAGGAGCAGCTACCCTGTGTCCTGCTGGCAGAAATGTTTGGGCTGCATCTGTCTTCCTGGCTGGCCCCTTTGTGCACTGTCTGGGTTTGAGGCTGAGCCAGAGGGCAGCTGGGGTAGTACATCTGGTTCCCTTGCACACCTTGGTTATTCATTGCTTGGAACAGCACTTCTCCCCCTGGTTTTGATGGGTAGGTCTCTCCAACCACTTTTTGTTTCCCAGTTTGGAGCTGGCTCTGCTCAGGAAACTACTCTCCTTTATTTGCCATGGGCTTATTTAGGAATGGGAGTTTTTTTAAACAATCTGTGATGGAGCTGCCCCATGGCTTTGTAGACAGATGTGAGAGATATCTTTAACTCCCATGGCTGCACAGGGCTGAAGTATCCTCTGAAACATGGCTTTTGCTCTCCCTGTCCTGGGAATTAGGCATATATCCCTCCCCACCCCACCTCAGCTGCTCTTTGCTCTGTTGATCCCAGAGCTCTTTGGCAGTCGATTTAAGAGCAGATCTTGGTTTAGTGGGTGCTTCTACTTTTCAGTTTATTCAACAATATCACCAGAATTTAAAATCTTACCCACACATCTTCCCTGATCTCACATTGTGCATTCAGTTATCTCTTCATGGGTCAGGCTTTGAAGGTTTACACTGGGATTGACCTCGGCAAACCCCAAACGAGAACCCACCTTCTCGTTTGCTTGTGACCTTTAGCCAAAGCTCCTCCAGCAGTTTTATGTCCTCCTCCTTCTCCTTCATTTGTTTTCCTCTCAACCTTCGAGGCTGCATGGGGATCCTGCTAGGGGAACAGTCAGCCAATCTGGACATCCTATATACATGAGGACTTCCTTGCTGGGGCTGGGGACCCAGGGTTGGACACTCCAGCTGTCCCAGTGCCCGTGGAGCAGCTCAGAGCGGGGCACTCTGCTTGTTCGGAGGTGGGGATCAGGAAGGGGATGTGGAGCATCCCAACTGACTGTTCCACAGGGAAATCCTGACCACCTGCCTCTCCACTGCCTCAGCACAGGGCAGCAGCGCAGGGATCACAGCTGGGCATCCTTCGTGTTGTCCAGGTTTTTACCCGCCATCAGATTACCACTGGTGGTGTTTTCCCACAGATGCCTGGGTGCCAGAGCTGTCTCCATCACCCAGGCACCATAGTGATGCTCATGACATCATCGCCAACACTGGTAGGACCAGTGGGGCCTGCTGTGCCACTCTGTACCCTCTCCTGATCCTTTTTCCAGCCATCTTGTTCCAGTTCCTGTGGTGCTCATACCTTGGGATCAGGCCTGGCTCTGGAGTGGGGGTTCCTCTTTGCCTCCCTCTTCTCTCTATCATGGTGGGTTTTGGGTGGTGGAGCTGTGGCCATCCAGGCTGCCCTAACTGCTCTGCTCTGCCCGGCCCTAGGAGTGACGAGGTGGTGGCTGTGGCCAGCATGAACTACGACCCAATTGTTTCCAAGGTGGCCGAGGTCCTGGCTGCTGGCAGGACCATCCGGAAGCGTGATGTAGAGTAAGTAGACAGGCAGTGGGAAGTGGCAGTGCCAGGGCAGGGGCTAAGCACAGCTATGGGGTGCTGGGCAGAGCTGAGCCTTTCACACTGATCCATCTCCATACCACTCTTGCATCTCCCTTCCTGTTCCTGCTTCCTCCATGCCCCCTGTGCTACCTCCCAGCTGCCTCCAGGTCTGGCATCCCCCACACACGGTGTTTGTCTTAAACACCAGGACCCAAATCCTTGCACAGACAGGATGGGATGGGGATACTCTCTGCCTTCGGGCACTGACACGTCACCAAGGAAGCAATGCCTGATGCTGGGGCACCCTGGGCACCCAGTCAGTCAAGGAGACCTGCAGAGAGGGACTGGGTGTGTAGCCTGTGCATAACCCCTATGCACAACCCAGCCCAAACAGCTGGCGGTGCCAGGATGCTGGCCTGTGGTGTCTCAGCCTCTGATTCCTTGGAGTGGAGCTCATAGGCAAAGGGCATTTTTCTCCCTTCACTTTGTTTTTAAGACCATGCAGAGGAAAGAGCATAACTTTGTGCTGAGGGTAGGTGCTGGAAGGCAAATGCCAGGGAGGTGATAACAGCTGGGAAGAGGCCTTTAGAGTGGGAATCAGAGCTGCTGAGGAAATGTGGGTCCCTGTTCCAGGGGTATTTATCTGGAATAAAAGCAGATCTTTTCAAAAGCTCAGCGAGAGGAGCACTCCCAACCCCCAGGAAGTTTTGTCTCTCGGACTCCCTGGGAATCCCTGGGATGGGGAGCATGTCACCTGATGGGGGCCCCCTCACCTGAAACAGGGTTCATAAAATGACAGAATAGTTTGGATTGGAAGGGACCTTAAAGTCCATCCAATTCCACCCCCTTCTCCCTTCCCTCCCACTATCCCAGATTGCTCCAAGCCCCATCCAACCTGGCCTTGGACACTTCCAGGGATGGGGCAGCCAGAGATCCTCTGGGCAGCCTGTGCCAGGGTCTCACCACTCTCAAAGGGAAGAATTTTTTTGTGCCATCACCCCAGTACATAGGGAAATGGTTGCTGGTGTCCCACTTCGTGGCTGGGAGGGAGGGGTATCTTGTGGGCATCCCAGGGGCAGGGAGGAGCTGCTGGCCCTGTGGTGGGACTCAGGTGGTGGAGGAAGCCAGATTAAACCTGAATGTCTTTTCTCTCTTTGTCTCCTGCTGCTTTCACAACTGAAGGCTGTTTGTCCGTCATGGCAAGTACGTTCGGTTTGGGGTCCTGAGTGTGCTGGATGTGAGGGGCTGGCAGGAGGGACAGCTGCCCCCCTGACTGAGCTATATCCCTAATTCCCATGTGGGGACACTGGTTACAGCGGGGGGGTGTCCTTATCTTGCATCCCCCTCACATGGTGGGGCAATACTGGTTGACAGGGCTGGGGCTGCCAGGAGCCACATCAGGCACAGATCCTGTTGGTCGGGACCTTGCTTGGCTGGGGTTTAGTGGCTTTCCATGGATTTTCAGCTGAAGGGCAGCTTTTAAGTATAAATAAATAAAATGTTTGAACTCAGTTTTACACAGAATTGAGGACCTGCAGGTGACTTTTTGGACAGTTTAGTGACAGGTGAGTGAGGGCAAAGGAGGCAGCTGATTGCTGGGGTGGACACCAACTACTGGACTAGCACCAAGCACACCAAGAGCGTTTGCCTGTGCACATTGAGAAACCCCTCACAGCACTGTGGTTTTTCTCTCTTTTAGAACTGGAGACATGTCCTGGCTAACAGGGAAAGGCACCTAAAGCCACGGATGGCTGAGCTCTCCTGATCCTGCACTCGCCGTGGGGAGATGGGACAGCAGCTCCATGGCCTGGTGGCAACCCCATGGCTCAGCCATTTCCCTTTGAGACCTCGATGAACCTGGCATTGTGACCTTCCAGGAGGATCTCACACAGCTCCTCTGCCCCTGTGCTTGCTGGGCTGGGACTGGGGCTATACTGTTGCAATTGCTCTGGCATGCTGGAAAAGCAGTCCACAGAGAGTGTGAGGTTTGGCACTGGCAGCGGGCATGGGTGCCACGTGGCTCAGGATGCTGCCATAGGGCTGAGGGTCCCCAGGCGGGTCTGCCCACGCATGTCCCTCACTCCCATAAGCAGCACGAGTGCCTTTGGTTGTCCTGTGCTTTCATGCATGATGCTCCTTTTCAAATTCTCTTCACTCCCAGCAGAGCTCCAACATCCATCCCTGCAGACCCTGACATCTGCTCCTTTTCTTCATGGCTGCAGCGTTTGCCACAGCTCTCCCTGTGCCCACCCACCCCAGGGTGCACCTGGGCAGGCCAGGAGATTGCACTGGGTGATCTCTGTGCAGCTGGTGCAGTGTTGTCCAGGCTGGTCCTGTGCAGCCCCACCAGTAGAGGTGGGTCCCTGTCCATGCTGAGGACTCTGGAGCTCATCAGTCCCCATCCCAACATCTCCTGTCCTGGAGCAGCCAAGGGGCTGGGATTTATTCCCTGTCTCCTGGGGCTTGGTTTGGGCCGGGGCTCTGGCAGCTCTTGGGCCCATTCCTGGGGTGCATTGCAGGGATACCTGAGAGCTGTGATGGCTCAGCTGCAGCCCTGGGCTGGGTGGCCACCCTTCCAGCCAGCCTTGGGATATCTCTCCTTAATGCTATCATGGGGTCAGTGCTGTTGCTGAGGTGTTATTCGAGGAGAAGTATCTGGGGGAGCATTTCTGGCTGTCCATTCTCTGGCACTTGTCCGGTGTAGTGACAAAGCTGCATTTCCCAGCCCACCATGCTAGTGCTCTGCTGTCCTGTTTCCGGCCCCATGCTGAAGAAGAGCCATGTCTCCAGCTCAGGAGTGGACCTGGCCAGCCACAGCCCAGTGTCCATCAGCCCAGCAGAGCGGGGGTTGAGGGTCCCCATTGGAGAGACTCCAGTGCTTTGTTCTGGGGGCGACTCCTTCCCCAGCAGTCAATGTTTTACCCTGAGTCCCAAACAAGAGGATTTATATTTTTAATTTGATTCAGCCCCTCTGAATTAAAGCAATACTATTCTTGGGGTCTGGGTCATTTCTGATTTCTTCCAAGACCTTGGGTCACCTCTGCATGGCCAGGTTGTTCAAGAACCTCTTTTCTGGAGACTTCCCACCTGTGTCCAGCTCACTTGTATTTCCAGTATTTCAGATCTTGGTTGGGTAGAAATGCACCAGTGTCTATCACATCTCTGTCTGGTCTCTCCTGGTTTCACTGCAGAGTTTTTCCCACATGGAATGACCAGGAGGGATGGTAGCAGGATGTGGGTCCCCAGCACACAGGGAACTTGCATGTCTCATCTCAGGTTCAAAAAGACAAATGTCAATGTTCGTGTCCACAGGTCCTCCTCTGAGGGCAGGGTGGCTGGGGCTGCTCAGCTCCTGGTGCCCCAGGCAGGGCTCTTCCAGAGTGGCCCAGGGCTGTGGGCACAGCCCAGGTGGAGGCAGCTGCCCAGGTGCTGCCTCAGCTCTGCCCACTACCCACAAAGATCTGGGTTTGTGTCCTGTGTCCTGCTGGTAGGATAGTTGGACGCAGCTTTGGCAGCTCCCCAGGGGACCCAGCTGGAGTGCCAGGGGACTCTGGGGCACCACAGGGTGGCATTCCCTACAGCTGTGTGTTTTCCCCAAGCTCTCTGTCATATTCTCCATGCTGGGTGAGACTGGCATATCCCCCAGCACAACTTTGCTACACTGGGGACACAGCGGCAGAGTGCTTTGTTTTTCAGGAAGATGCTTTTTGACCTCCTTTGCCTCTGATGGGGCCTCATCCACTGTTGTGCATGAGCTGCATAAAATGGGCATCACCCCCATGTTCAGAGGGCCGAAAACCATTCAGGGGCTGAGGAAGGACCTTCTGTCCCAGTCTACAGCTGCAGTGGGGGTAACAAGTCCCATTCCCTGCTTTTTACAGAGGAGTTGTTTCAACCAGGGCTGGTAATATCACCCATGACATGAGAAATCCCAGTCACAACTGTAGCTTTCCCTGGGACATGTGTCAGGTCATGGGCAGGGCTGGCTCAGATGGGTATTTCTCCTCTGCGCAGGTGTGGGGTGGTGTTGAACCTGAGACCCCTTATCCAGTGCCTTGGCAAATGCTTCCCAGTGGTGAGTCTGTCCTGGAACTGGGCAAGGCTGGGTTGTGTTCTCTGCCACTTTTCCAGGCCCATCTTGCAACCTCTCATGCCAGGACAGAAAGTTTCCATCTCTTCTTAAGAAACTGCCTATTCCCATGAGGAATGAAAGCCCATCTGGGGCACATGCAGTTACCCCCAGCTGCACTGTCCCATGTCAGTTACCTCCACCAGAGTGCCCATGCAGACTTGATGCCCCCAGATCCTGAGCTCTCCACCAGCTCCTGCTCCTCAGATTCTCGGCTGTGCCTGTCACCCTGCCCATGTCTCACCTGTGTGCTGGCAGGATGTGGGGGACAGCTGGGGCTTTGCCTCTGCCCCATGCAGGTGAGACCCCATCTGGAGAACTGCATTCAGCTCTAGGGTCCCAGCACAGGAAGGACCTGGAGCTGCTGGAATGAGTCCAGAGGAGGCCAAAGGGATCCTCTGAAGGCTGGAGCCCCTTTGTTCTGGAGCCAGGCCAGGAGAGCTGAGGGTGTTCACTTGGAGAAGAGAAGGCTCCAGGGAGACCTCAAAGTCCCTTCCAGGGCCTAAAGGGGCTCCAGGAGAGCTGGAGAGGGACTGCGGACAAGGGATGGAGGGACAGGACAAAGGCAGGTTGGGATATTGGGAAGAAGATGGTATATAGTGAAGAAATTCTTCCCTGGGAGGGTGGTGAAGCCCAGGCACAGGGTGTCCAGAGCAGCTGTGGCTGCCCCTGGATCCCTGGACATGTCCAAGGCCAGGCAGGATGGGGCTTGGAGCACCCTGGGACAGTGGAAAGTGTCCCTGCCCATGGCAGGGGGTGGGATGAGATGAGCTTTAAGGTCTCTTCCAACCCAAACCATTCTGCAATCCTACAACTTCAGCCAGTCAGGTTTAACCATGCCTTCAGCCCCAGATGGTTTGGTTTTGGCAACATATGGCAGTGAGCTCTGCAATTTCTTTTTAGCTTTATCCAGGAAAAGAATCATCTCTTTCTTTGATTTCTTGTGTTCCTTGACCCTAAGTTCCTGGCCCTTAAGGACCTCATTTATAGCACTTGCTCCCACTATTTGAGGCAGCTTCTCTGATGCACCTTATGGGGTGAGTTGGAGGCCGAAGATCATGAGGTGAGACCAGATCTGTTGGGTAGAACTGACTGACACTTATAGAGTGTGCCCAGAGAAGGCAACAGTGCTGGGGAAAGGGCTGGAGCCCCAGGAGAGGTTGAGGGAGCTGGTAGAGGGGCTCAGCCTGGAGAAAAGGAGCCTCAGGGGGGACCTTGTGGCTCTGCACACTCTGACAGGAGGAGACAGCCGGGGGGATCGGGCTGTGCTCCAGGGAACAGGGACAGGAGGAGAGGGAACGGCCTCAGGATGGGCCAGGAGACGGGTGGGATGGATATTAGGGAATATTTCTTCATGGAAAGGTTTGTCCAGCTCTTATACAGCCTTCCCAGGGCAGTGGTGGAGTCCCCATCCCTGGAAACGTTCAAAAAATGTGTAGATGTAGCACTTGGGGACATGGTTTAGTGGTGACCCTGGCAGTACTGGGCTAATGATTTGACCTGATGATCTTAGAGGGGTTTTCCCACCTTAATAATTCTGTGATTTTAAACTTGAAGTTCCTGAAGAACCTTTCCCTCCCATTCACCTCTGGCTCAGCCACCCCCTAATACATCATCCCCCACTGCCCTCCCCAGCACCCCTGAGGCTGGATGGGGCTTGAGGAACTCACAGTGATGGCTAAATACTCCATCAGCCTGGAGGCCTTGAAGAAGCATTTCAGGTGAAGAGTAGCATCCTCTCATGAGGCATCCTCATTTGCCAGGGGTCTTTGAGCAATATTTGTGTTGCTAGAGCCCGGCTGGGAGAGGGTGCAGTTGCTGCAAGTCACAGTGACAGGTACAAGCTGCTGTCACCCCCTAAAGATGCCATTGAGGGGAGATGCTCTGTGACTTGTGATTTCCTTGTAATTCCTGCATGGGCTTGGTGTTCCAAGGTGGGAATTCTCCTTCCCCAGATCCCCCTTCCAGGTCAGCAGCCCTGTCCCCAAGGAGCCAATGGCCGTGTGGCCCTGCGCATTAGCCTGGCCTGTCATCTCACTGATTCCCTCCTGGCTAATCCGGGCTGAGCTGGGCTGCCTGAACAGGGCTCAGCTGCTGTCCATGGCTGTGCCCACCCCGCTGCCCCCCAGCCTGCGCCGGGGCTTGGTGGCCTTCAGTGGGTCCCTCTTCATCAACAACAAGACGTGGGATAGCGGCACTGCCCACACCTACCAGCCAGGTATGGGCTCTGCAGAGGGGGCTTGGGAACAGGGGCTGTCCGTCCCCATGACCCTGCTCAGCACATCACCAAAGCAGCTGGGTGCCTCTGAGGCAGCAGCACCCAAAGGGTGCTGAACCCACCCACCAGGGAGGGAGCAAAAATAAGAACATTTGCTGCAATCAGCTGCTTGTGGGACCCAGGGTCTGTTGCTCCCCTCCACAAGTCGTGAGGGGGGTCCCTCTGGGCAGGGGGACCCCGGGACTGGTGAGCAGCCTGCCCATCCCTGCCTAGCTCACAAGGTGCTGTCCAGCCTGCCCCTCCAGGTGATGCTCTACTTCAACGTCTACTACTTCCCAGTCTGGTGCCTGGCTGAGGGGATTATGCTGCACCTGAAGGTACCATTCCATGGGGCACGTAGGGATGGGGGGAGCTGCTCCTGCCAAGCCTCCCTGGGCCTGGGTGGGGGACAAAGTGGGCAGGGGACAGAGGAGCCCCTTCAGAATTAATGGATCCCCAAAATGCCCTGACCCCCATGAGAAAAGATTGCTCATCTCTCTCTGCTAGAGATGGAAATCATGAACTTTCCAGGCAGGAATGGTTAAAATGGGCGGGGGGGGGGAAGAGTAGGCAGAGCTGGGCACCAGCATGGTGAGAGCTGGCAGAGCATGGAGAGCTGGGTATGGGGAGGAGGGCACAGGGAGCTGGGCATGGAGAGCAGGGAATGGTGCACAGGGAAAGCGGAACTGGGCATGGACAGCTGGACTTGGACAAGGCTGTGCCCCCATAACAGTACCACCTGCTGCCTTGGCACTATCAGTTCCTGCTGGTCACAGCCTTCCTCATCCTCTCGCTGGCTGAGGGCTCCCGCCTCTACCTGGGCTACCTGGGGAACCTGCAGGAGAAGGTAAGCACTGCCTGCCCTGGTCTCTGTGCTCAGAGAGGATCAGCCCAGCTGGGGGAGCTGGATGTCCCCTCCCTTAGGACCCATGTGCCCATCACTGTCCTTTCTCTGGAGGTCTACCTGGAGCTGTCCTGGAAGAGAACTGGGGTGAAGGCATGACCTGGAGAGAGGGAATGAAGGGGACCCATGTGCCCTCCTGCTCTGTCTCTCCACTGGGGGGGTTTGACAGCATCTGACCACAGCTCAATGGAGCAGGGACACCCCTGGTCCCCGGGTTCCAAGGCCAGCAGAGGCTCATGCAGAAAGCTCCAGGGGCACAGAGGGTCCCCCCAGCCCACCACTGCCTCCTTGCCCTGTCTCAGCAGGTTCTGATCCTGCAGGTGCCTGAGCTGGCTGGATTCCTGCTCCTCTCCTTCCTGATCCAGCTGCCCCTCCTGCTCTTCCTGCTGACGGACAGGCAGGTCATCCACCTACCGCTGGAGGTGCCCATGCACAGCTTGTTCCTGGCCTTCCTCCTCTTCGAGATTGTGGCTGCCTTCCTGGTGCTGAGGACCATGACCAAGCAGCTGGCGGCACAGTTTTACCTGCGGCAGTTCCAGGAGGGTGGGAGGGGCCGGCTGGAGCCCGGGGGCACAGGGGAACAGGCAGCCAAGATGGGGTGATGCTGCATGACCCCTCCACCCCACACAGCTGGTCCTGGCAAGGAGCATTAAAACAGTGCTTGAACCCACAGACAATGTTTCTGAGCTTTGTGGAGACCCCAGAACAGCACCCAGGCACATCCCAGCTGATCCCTCCTTGCACAAGCTAGCACAGCCTAGGAAAGGTGGGAGTGAGGGGTCAGCACCTCTGAAACGTTCTGGCTCACCCCAGGGCTGTGCCTGTCCTTGCTGAGCATCAGCCCTGGCAGGAGGCAGGAATTAGGGTGCAGGAGCCACTGCATACCCCTAGGAAGTACCAGCCCAGGGCTGGCACTTTAAACTTGGCTCCTAAACCCTCTCTGAGCTTCCCAGGGAGCTTCTGAGAATCCAGGTGGCCCACATGAAGCCATCCCAGCTGGAAGCATGCATGGGTGCTATGAGATGCAAGCAGAACCTTACAGTTCCTCCAGGGCCAGAGACAGAGTAAAACCTCCTCCCACTTCCAGAAGAGCTTTATTCCATTGCATCCCTGTTTTTCAAGGGAAATCAATATCCATGATCATTGGAATGTGGAGAAATGCAAAATGCTTTAAGCCTCTTGTGCCAAGCAGGACCAGTGGGACCCAGCACACTCTGGGGTAGCTCCATGGGCAGCTCTGCTCCAGCACCGGTTGTCAGCGCTGGGAGCTGCCCTTGGGATGGCTTTGTGCTCCAGGAGCCAAGAACTGCTGCTGCTGCCAGTGCTTCTCCAGGAAAGGCAGACCCTCACCCTGGCAGTGCCCACCTGGGCCAGGACTGGCCCACCTCTACCAGGGCTGCAGCCATGTCCCCATCATATCTACCTGCAGGTGGCTCTGGGGGGAAGGGTGTTTGTGGTGGAGCATTCCCGGTGCCCCTAAGCTGTGGCCTCAGGCTTACCTTTAGGGGGTCTTGCCTGCAAAATGAACAGGGACATCAGTATACAACAGGCATGGAGGCAGCCCAGGTGGCCCTCAGCTACTCTGCTTGGTTCCATGCAACCAGATTCCCAGGACCCCCACCCCACTCTGGATTTGAGATCAGGCATTAGGAAAGTTTACCCCCCAAAAGGATGGTGCAGCTTTGGGACAGTTCACCAGGAGATGGAGGATCTCAGTCCTCAGAGGCTCCAAAGACTTGGCCAGACAAAGCTGGAAATGACCTGAGGCAGGACTGCCAGCTCTCCTGGTCTGTAGGGGACTCCTGATTCACCAGGGCAGTGAATTCCCACAATGGAATAATGTTTGGCACATAAACTTGTCAATGACCCACAGAACAGGATGTGCCCTGAAGAGCTGGCCCCTCTCTGCATGGAGTCCCAACAGATTCCCTTTGAAAGAGGGTGAAAAACATAGAGCTGGGTCAGTTTTCCAGATAAAGGTCTCCATGGCGATCCACTGATGGATGTTTTGACAGTAGTTGAGGTCATGATGCAACTTTCCCTGATTCCTGGCACCAGCTGGATCCCTCTCCCAGATCAGACTGGCAATCAAGCCCAAAAGTTGAAAACTAAGAGCTGCTCCACTAGGTTTTTCCCTGATCTTTGGAACTGAGTTTTAACCAAAGGGCAGAAAATCATTAAATCCAAAATGATTCACTTCAAAACCTCCTCTCTCCCATGTAGCCCTATCCTTACCTCCTCAAACTTCTCCTTCCAATAAAGGTCAGCCTTTGCATCCAGGTAGAGCAGAACCAGGTCACAGACCATTGTAGCCTGGAGACAGACAAACATTGAAGACGAGAAACTTCCCACAGGAATACCTGGCCTTTCATCCTGGCTCCCACTGAGCCCTGCAGCCAGCTGTGGGCATTTGCTGTGGCTCCCAGCCAGTCCTGCCTCCAGCCAGCTCCACTGGCTCCTCTCTGACCCAACCTGGTCCAGGAGCTGCACAGGAGGTCAGACAGGATCCCCAGACTGCAATGGATGGACAGGGAGGGCTGTTCCAGCACCTTCACAGTCACATACAGACTGGGATGAGCACGTCAGGGAGGAAAGGGGGGCAGGTGGGGAACCTCCCTGTTACTCTGCTGGAAGGGAAGAGCCACAGAAGGGCTCTACAAAGGGCTGCCCCACCATAGTGACAGGACACTGCAACCCTTCAGTCAGAGAAGTAGAGAAGCTGCTCTCCTGTCAGCAGCATCCCAGTGATGCTCTGTCCCAGGTTCCACACAAAAACCTGACCACCATGAGACATGACTCTGACAGCACTCAGGATCCCAATCTAGTGGTGTCATTACAAATGGTCACAGGGAGACCTGAGCTGACACCCTGCCAGACCATCTCCCCTCTGTGCTGGCTGCCACTAAGGAAGCCTTGTGCCTAGGCAGGCAGGGAAACAATTGAGAAGTGGCAAATCCCAAGCCATGGATCGAAGGAGAAGAGTGTATCTGGAGTACTCACAGCACCAAAGAAGGCGATGCTGGTGCCAAAGCTCACAGCAGTAGGAACAATGCTGAACTTCCCAGCCTGGTGAGAAACAGTGGAGGGGCAAGAGAGAGGGTGAAGCGTGGTCAGAGGGGTGAGAAGGTTGTGGGCTGAGCCCTGCGGGGCAGCATGCTCAAAGTCAGGAGGTGCTGGAAGGATCCAGGGATATTTCCCCATGCAGATTTGTAGGAACTGCTGTTGTGCTGACTCCAACCCCCTTTGGTTGTCAAAGAAGGGACTGAGGTGCCTGATGAACTGGAAGCAGCAGAGGTTACCGTGACCCACCTGCTCCTGCAGGCACAGCAGGAATCTCCCTCTTGCTGCAGCTGCCACCCATGGAACCACATCCCAGCAAACACAACCCTGATGTGATGTGTCCCTCCCTTCACAAATGAGTCTGGTGGTTTCTCTTCTGGTTGTTCTCTCCTGTTCCACAGCTCCTGGACCTGCTCTCTCAGCCTAGAAGTGGTACACCCTGTCCTGCACTGTGTGCTTCACCTTCTTCAGGTACAAAGGGCACTGCTGAGCATCAAAGACCAGCTATGGACACCTCTCAGTGTGGGAAGTGCTCTCAGCACAGGCTCCCTCTTTGGAAAGCTAAGCACTGAGTCTGTGAGTGGTGCTGCATAGAGCAGCATCAACAATCATGGAAACATGGAATAGTTTGAGTTGGAAGAGACCTTAAAGCTCATCTCATTCCATCTTCTGCCATGGGCAGGGACACCTTCCACTGTCCCAGTGTGCTCCAAGCCCCATCCTGCCTGGCCTTGGACATGTCCGGGGATCCAGGGGCAGCCACAGCTGCTCTGGGCACCCTGTGCCTGGGCATCATCACCCTCACAGGGAAGGATTTCTTCACTATATCCCATCTTACCCTGAGAAGCCATTCCCCTGTGCCCTGTCCCTCCATCCCTTGTCCGCAGTCCCTCTCCAGCTCTCCTGGAGCCCCTTCAGGCCCTGCAAGGGGCTCTGAGCTCTCCCTGGAGCCTTCTCCTCTCCAGGTGAGCACCCCCAGCTCTGCCAGCCTGTCTCCAGAGCAGAGGAGCTCCAGCCCTTGGAGCATCTCTGTGGCCTCCTCTGGGCTCTCTCCAGCAGCTCCAAATCCTTCTGTTGTTGGGGACACCAGAGCATGTGCAGCACTGCACCAGAGCAGGGCAGAGAAGCAGAGTCCCCCTTTACCTCCTGCCCACAGTGGTGAGGGTGAATCTAGGACACAGGGCGTTTCCGGGCTCTCAGGCACATGGCTGGGGCATGTCCAGCCTTAATCATGCCACACCTTTTCCCCCTGAGGGTACTTTTAATCAAGAAGGGATTAATTGTCCAGGTTCAGTAGAGTTCAGGTTGATCTTTGTCAGGGTGCTCTCACCATAACACCCTCAGAGAGAGACACCCACAAGCCCAGACCAGGTGACCTTGCCTACTGAACACTTCATGGCCCCCATGTCAGACCCTCAGAGAGGGAAATCTCCCTCCTCAGGGCATTACCAAAAGCTTTTTCTTCAAATAGGAGAGACTGTTTTCTCCTGCTCTGCTTAGAAAACTCTGGGAAGAGGCAAAGAGCTCACCCAGGAGGGGAGAAGTGATGGGAGCAGAAAGCACAGGGGCAGAGTGGGAGCAGTGGTGTGAGGAGTCAGCCTTGGGGCTGAGGAGCTCACGGTACCTGGCCATGCACAGAGAGGTCAAAGCGGATCCCATAGAGCTTCAGCAGGTTCCGGTAGAGCTGCTGCTGTGAGCCCCAGTAGTAGGAGGCAGTTCTGTGGGAGACATTGGGCATGGCTCAGAAAGGCAGCTCCATGCAGGCAGGGAGGAAAGGGGAGCCAGTGCCAAGGATTGCTGGGCCTCTGGGTTCCTGGGTGTCCTCCAGGCTGGGAACTGGCCATACACGTGCAGTGATGACTCACTGGCACCAACAGTGGGGCGTCAGCATCCCCTCAGCACCCAGTCTGGGTCACTGGGGGCACGCAGCTCTCCGTGTGCCCAACTCAGGTGGGGACAGTCAGAGGTCCCTGCCCTCAGGTAATGCCCTGCTCAGCTCCAAACACAAAAGAGCTACCAAGTCTGAGAACTGCCACAGCATCCCTGTACTGACAGGCCCTGCCTTGAGTTACCATTTCCCAATGCCTTAAAGGTCTCTAAGACTTTTAAGTTCAAATAATTAACCAAGCACTAACCCATGTCCCCAGGTGCCACATCTACACAGCTTTTAAATCCCTCCAGGCACAGGGACTCCACCATTGCCCTGGGCAGTTTCACCAGCGCTGGATAAACCTTGCAGTGAAAAGATTTTTTCTAACATGCAATCTAAACACTCTGTTAGTGCAACTTCAGGCTGTTCCCTCCAATAAGACTCCTTGTTCCCTGGAGCACAGCCCGACCCCCCCGGCTGTCCCCTCCTGTCAGGAGCTGTGCAGAGCTACAGGGTCCCCCCGAGCCTCCTTTTCTCCAGGCTGAGCCCCTTTCCAGCTCCCTCAGCCTCTCCTGGGGCTCCAGCCCCTTCCCAGCTCCGTTCCCTGCCCTGGACATGCTCCAGCCCCTCCAGGTCTCTCCTGTCAGGAGGGGCCCAGATCTGCCAGGACTGGAGATGCCCCAGCAGTGCCAGCACAGATCAGGTGCCCTTGGACTTCCTGCCCACCTGGGTGCACCTGGGCTCATGTTCACCTTCAGGTCCTTTTCTGCCTGCAGCTTTCCAGCCACTCTGCCCCAGCCTGGAACATTCCATGGCATTGTTCTGGCCCCAAGAGAGAACCTGGCACTTGACCTTGTTGAACCTCACACCACTGGCCTCAGTCCATAGATCCAGCCTGTCTAGTTCCCTCTGCAGGGCTTCCTGCCTTACAGCTGATCCACACTCCCACCCAGCTCAGTGTCATTTGTGGACTGACTGAGGCACACTTGCTGTCCCTGCTGCTCCTTTCAGAGCATCCATCAGAACTGAAATCTCAAACAACTGTCATGTGCTGATCCCACAGGCCTGTGTGGCCACTGTCCCAGCATCCTCACCTGAAATTGTACCTCATGTCCTGCAGGCTGAAGGAATACTGTGGTTGGCACTGGGTAGCAGCGTGGTCCAGGTCGCAGTTCCACTCGATAAGGACTCTGATACTTCCCCCCTGAAAAACACATTTTATTCCAGGAGAAGCATGGAATCAGATTAGCTGAGTCATTGACTGTTCAGACATTCCCAGATCACATATTCCCTAAGCATTTCAGGTCAGTCCTCTGCTTCTTGCTCACATCCTTGCAGAATTTTGAGTTGCCTTCCATAGTTATATAAAAAACAAGTACCAGTAGTGCGAGGTCTCCAAAGTTCTCTCCAGCTGCCTCCACCATGTCACGGACACGGAACACAGGGCAGGAGGGGTTGAAGATTGGATCATATGTGCAGCTCTTGAAATAGCTGGGGTCACTGGTTTGTAAGGTGTTGCACCTGAGACAGGAGAGAGGGGGGGCAGGGGTGTGGGAGGTCATGGAGCCCAGCTGTGGGACTGCAAAGGGGACCCTCTCACTGGATTGGGCCCACCAGTGCTCCTGCATCAGCGGGGGGACAGTCAATGCCTTGCCTAAAGCCTCAGATGGAAGAGAGTGGAGAAAAACCAGCCCAGAGGAATCTCACATGGAGTTATCCTCTATAGCACATGCCACGGCCTTCCCTTCCACCTCTTTGTGCTCCTTTGTTTCTTCCCAGCACCCAGCTCTGGTCACTGCTATGGGTAACAGCAGGGACAGTTCGTGCCATGTCTCCTGCCATGGTAAGGCAGCACAGTCAGTGTGCCTGGGACTGTGGGGTCAGTGCAGCCCTTTACTTGCCCTCTATGAAACCACTTTGCAAGGACTAAAAGACAAAAATATTAGTTTCACTTCCAAATGAGAGCTTGGGAATGGCTGGCTTTGTCCGGCTCTCCGCAGTGCTCTGCATGGGCAGGTGGACATCAATCCCTCTCTCTGAGGTGTCCCCATCCCACTGCTCTTAGAACTGCACACCCAGCACAGCTGAAGTGACCTGTATTCACCTCAACACCTGTCCTGCCCTAAACTGCCTCAGCACCACCTGCCCTGAGTGTCACTGGCTCCACGAGTGCTTCAGCTCCTCAGCCCCATGACAGGCTCAGTGCCAAGGCTGGACAAGGCTGCATGCTCAGCCCAGCTGGGAGTACTGTACTTACTTGGAGAAGTTAAATTTGGTGAAGTGGACAGTATTTTTTATAAAAAGAGTGAAATTCTCTGCCTCAGCCAGAAGAGGTTTCCTAGAAAACAACCACCAACGAAGTCAAGTCATGCACAGTGGCCAAGGCCCCATTTCCCAAGCTCTGCAGTCCCTCCTGCAATCCCAAGATTTTGGCTACAATGGACAGGTACAAGAAATGCTCTTGGGTGACACCCTTTGAGTTTAACTGACCAGAAAGTCAATGTCAGAGGTCTCCCAGAGCCTGGTTGTCCCTTGGGCATGTGTGGTCAGACTCCTGTTAACACAGAGGGAGAGAGCCAAAGCTCCCAATATCTGCTGTCTCCTCATGTGTCATTACCTGGGCAGGGTGCTATTCTCCACAGGACACCAGCCATAGATCTCACAGGTGGAATGGGTGGCATTGAACATCAAACATTTCCCAGTTTTTATCCCTAGAAACAAGACAATATAAGACAGGCTGAGAGAGCTGGGGTTGGTCATCTGGAGAAGACTTTGGAGAGACATTAGAGCCCCTTCTGGTGCCTAAAGGGGCTCCAAGAGAGCTGGAGAGGGACTTGGGACAAGGGCCTGGAGAGACAGGACAAGAGGGAATGGCATCCCAGTGGCAGAGGCAGGTTTAGATGGGATATTGGGAAGGAATTGTTCCCTGGCAGGGTGGGCAGGCCCTGGCACAGGGTGCCCAGAGCAGCTGTGGCTGCCCCTGGATCCCTGGCAGTGCCCAAGGCCAGGTTGGTTGGGGCTTGGAGCAGCCTGGGACAGTGGAAGGTGTCCCTGCCCATGGCAGGGGGTGGAACAGGATGAGCTTTAAGTTCCTTTTTAACCCAAACCATTCTAGGATTTTGTTTCTTTAGCAAAACACCCAGTACCATTGCCATGAACCACAGGGTTTCCCACAGGACAATCTGCATCTTCTGTGCACATCCCGTCGAGGACAGAGGGGCTCTGGGAGGGACAGAGAGAAGTGTTGTCACTGTGCTGTGAGGCTGAGGCCATGCTGTCACTTCCCCCCACTGCTGCACTGCTGCTCCTGCTTCTCCAAGTGCCTCCCAAACAGTTAGAGACGAACATTCACCAGCCTCCAGCCCGTCACAAGAGAGGCATGTCCAAAGGGCAACCCTTCCTCTCCAGAACACTTGTGTCCTGCTGCTCAGTGGCAGAGGAAGCCTTAGGAGCTACCTCAGACCTTTCAGATGGAACTGGGAACCAGCACAGAGGGATTCAGGAGGGCCCTAATGACTGAGCCCATTAAGCACCTTGTAAAGTACCACAATGAATTCCCTGGGGGAGAGCTTAGTAGACCCTAAATCCAGCATAACACAAGTTTTACAAAAGACAGGGAAAGCTTCACCCTTACTCTGGACCTACCTGATTGTCAGGAGCAGTAAAAATCTCTTATTCAAACACAGAGAGATGACCATAGTTGGGGAAACACCACTAACACCTCCCCAGCTACCCCAGGCCATGACAGGAGTCACCAGCTCATCAGAAACCCACTCCCCAAGCTCTGAGGGTACAAAGGCCCAAACGCAGGAGGGGAATTCTCAGTTATGGAGTCAGAAGTGGGGGTCTGTTCAGGCCTTCCCTGGGCTGCCCCAGGACAGCCTCAGCCATTCATTCAGGTGTAAAACCCACCAACATGATCTGAGAGGAGCAGTATCTTTGGGCTGGCTAGGGTCTGCCTAGGGGCTGCAGTCATTATGGGAATGCAGGAGAACATCTGGGGATTGCACCAGGTGTTTAGGGAATGGGTTATTTAGGGGAGGAAGGCAAGGCATGGGAAGGAGGGAACTTGGTAGTCTGAAAAGGAACATAAAGGGATAAAAGGATGCAAAGACTTAAGTGCATGTACAGCTGCTGAAACAGTTCATGTTCTATGCTGCCTCTGGCCACAGATAAATTAATCTGCCTGAACCAAATACTCTGGTCATCAAGAATATGAAGGCAGCTCAAACTCCCTGAAAAGCCAAAAGTTGCCACTGCTAAATATTCAAAGCTTTCCAAATATGAATGCCATCTACAGCCCCAATGCCAGGAACTGAGGAACTCTTGGAGACCAGCATGGGGTGTAGGCTGGGACAGACACCCACACACGCCCCAGCTCTGGAACAGAATGAAATCCTCAGCTCTGTGTGTCCTTGGCTTGCACACTGCAAACCCAGCACCTAGAGGTGCCTGTGGCTGCCTGTGAGAACCCCAAAATGCCCTACAGCACTTGTCTTCCTCCCTGTTGGGACTTTAAGAGTTCTCAGCATTTAAAAGATGGATCACTGGTGCCATTTTCCCCAACCCAAACCCAGTGTTTCTCCTCCTCTGCAGCATTTGGCCACAGCAGGAGCTGAAGGGACCATTAGGACGATTGGTGCTTGGCTTAGGTACAAAGTGCCAGCAGCAGTCCAGCTTAAAGGACATTTGCTCCTATCTGCTGAGCTGGGCTCAGCTTGGGAGAGCTCAGCAGAGGAGCTGGCCTGACTCCAGCCTTAAAGGGAAGAGTTCTCCCAGAGAACATATACCATTAAGTGTTGGATAGCTGGAAAACCATCTAGAGACCTTGTGCTCTGTTCCTCCTAAAAATAGGACACTAGTCCTGCAGCAGGGAGTTACCAAGGAAACATGACACAGGTATCCATGGAGTGTGTGTCAAAGTATCCCCTTATTCAAGGGCAGCAGAAAGCCTGGAATGGTCATGCAGTGCCACCACCCAAAGAGTTCAGAGCTGCAGAAGCTTCATATCCCCTGTCCTCTGGTAGAGCACACGGATACACATCTTGGCTCATGAAGGTATGACAGAGCAAGTGCAGATGTGCTGGGGAGTGCTATGATCCAGTGAGAATGAGGGGAATTGGGTTTTGTGAGAATAGAAATCCATTTTCCCCTTTTATCTGGTCTTCCACTGGGTGCCACTGAGCAGCAGAACCACTGGCTCCATCTCACTCCTGTGAGGCCGGGCTGGGGCAGGTCCATTCACTCACCTCGGGGCAGGTGCCTTGGGCTTGCTGGATTGTGGCGATGAAATGGGTCACCAGGAAAAGCACATTTTCTCCCTGGGAAGCAAGAAGGCGCTGTCAAAGGGAGGCTGACACCAGGATGGTCCAAGGGGACGCCCTGTGACACCATGGGCGGAACAGGCACTAATGGGCTTGCCAGGGCTTGGGGAGGCCAGTGGTACCCGCGGCATCCCCTTGTCAAGATGACTGGCCGTAAGTGTGACCTCCCTGTCCCCGCCCGGGGCCCGCCCGTACCTGCGGGGGCCAGGTGAGATCCGCAGCGTCCCAGAGCCGCCGGCCCGCGGCCTCGGCGACCGCCGCCCCCTTCACCTTGGTGACCACGGCGACACGCGGGGCTGTGTCGCGCTCCTGGTAGCCCTTCCGCAGCAGCAGCACCCACCTGCGGAGATGCGGGGCACTCTGAGGGACCCCCGGCCGGGCCCGAGGGCTGGGGGCATGGCCCTACCGCAGCGGGGACCGGCCAGCCCGAGGGCAGGCTCCCTACCCCAGCAGGTAGCCAAGCGCGCTCAGCTGCAGCAGCCGGTGCAGCAGCCCCACCCGCCGGTTCCGCGTCAGCGAGAACTTGGCAGTCTTGTAGTCGAGCAGGGACCCGCAGGGTGGGCCCGGCATGGTGGCACCGGGGGGAAAGGCGGGCACGGGGGGGGTTAGCGGCACTAAGGACAAAGGGGGGCACGGTGAGGATAGCGGCACCAGGAGGGGAAGGAGGCCAGGGAAGGGAAAGGCAGCCCGGGGGCCGGCAGCCACGGGCCGGGCCGGGCCCGCAGCCCCGACGCCGGGACGGGGGCGGGCACAGCGGCCGTGACGGGGTCACAGCGGCCGTGACGGGGTCACAGCGGCTGCCGGGCCTGCCGCACCGCCGGGCGAGCCTCCGCTGCCTCCAGCCGCCGGCTCTCCCCACAACGAGAATCCCAGAATGGTTTGGGTTGGAAGGGATTTAAAGCCCTTCCACTGCCGTGGCAGGGACACCTTCCACCATCCCGGGCTGCTGCCAGCCCTGTCCAACCTGGTCCTGGGCACTGCCAGGGATCCAGGGGCAGCCACAGCTGCTCTGGGCACCCTGTGCCAGGACCTGGGACAATTCCTAATTCCCAATATCCCATCCATCCCTGTCCTCTGGCAGTGGGAAGCCATTCCCTGTGTCCTGTCCCTCCATCCCTTGTCCCCAGTCCCTCTCCAGCTCTCCTGGAGCCCCTTCAGGCCCTGCAAGGGGCTCTGAGCTCTCCCTGGAGCCTTCTCCTCTCCAGGTGAGCACCCCCAGCTCTCCAGCCTGTGCTAAACCAGTACGGACCATTCCCGGTCAAGGGATGGGCAATTTTTCTTTCTGCCTAATGAAAATTATGTCGTTCCTCTGGATGATGGAGCAACCCAAGTTTTACATCAAGGATACATCAGGGACCCATTCCAACCTGCCCTGCTGGAGGTTCGGGGACCTACCAGAGCCCAGGGTTCACCACATGAGATGTGATGTTGGCCAGCAGAGCGGATTTGCCAGCAGAATGCTTTGAAGTGCTCAGGAACCAGAATCATCTCCTTCCCTGGATGCAGGTGGGAGGATGGGATGTGTAAATGGGTCAGTACACCACAGAAAGAATTTTTCTTTATGTCATCTCCCCTGAAGTACTCCACTAAATATTAAATTAATATTTTTAGGAAGAAATTATAAACCTTCTGTTTTAAATTAATATTTTAAAATTAATATTTTTAGGAAGAAATTATAAACCTTCTGTACATTCATGTCAGGTGGTTCCACCTGAAGCTGCTTTCAGCGGGTACAGAATCTTAGAAATGTGTAGTTTGGACCATAAAAAAGTACAGTCTTTTCTACTCATTTTTGATGATAAAACTTTTTCTTAAGTTTATTTTGTCTGGAATAGTTCTCTGAGGTCCCTTCCAGTTAATTTTCCTGTCTCCAATATCCGTGGATGGACAAAATAATTTGATTTTGTAGTATCTTTTGTATAATCACAAGGTCATGGCTATGCTTCTGTTTAGCTTCTGTAAATATTTCTGAAATGCTGTGTGCCAGATCCATGTTTTCCCTGGGTGGTGTCTTTCATGCCAAAGTCGAAGTCCAGCTCCATCCACTGCTTTACAATCCTCAGTCCTCACACATCTCACTTGCTACAGCCTCCTTCTTGAACATCCTTCATGTCTTCAGTGGCCTTCTTTGGCTGACAGGAGAGAAAACAATCTTAATCCTCACCACTTTTGGCCACCAGGAGAACCCCAGCCATCCACCTCATTCGTTCCCAGTTCCATGCTGCTTGCTTTCCTTGGGTTTACCTTTGAAGGCTCCAGTGGCTGCTTGTCACCACCCCTGTCCTCCTCACCTCCCGTTCCTTTTACAGTCCAACACTTCTCCTCAGCTGTCTCAGCTTCAGGTATGGACATGTTTTCCTTTTCATTTATCCTAGTTGACACCCTCATGTTTTTCCTGCTCCCTTGGAAATTCACAGAACACTTGCTGAGCAAACCTATTTGGATTTCCAGCGTCTCTGGGAGGGGTTCCAGGAGGCTGTGGGAGCTCCCTGGCTGCTCAGTATCAGCTTTCAGGCTCCATCAGCTGGAGAACGAGCAGGGCAGTCACAGCTGCACTGTGAGCACCAGCCCCTGGCTTTGTCACAGTGACTGGACTTTCAGTCCCTCTTTTCTGTCTTGGCAACATGAGGTCAAAGAACGTAGACGCTTCACTGTCTGGCAGCTTCTGCTTTGGGCTTGTGGTAAATGAGGTAGAAAAAGATGTAGTTTTAATCACCTAGTGGTAATACAGACAGTTGCAGAGAAGTACATGAACCAACCCAAGCTTCCTTTTAACTCTTAAACTGGTTTCATGTATTTTTTCTTAGGGGAGATTTTTGAAATGGCTATAGCAGCAAACATTTGATTAAACTTAGAATTAGCTGGAGCCATTTCCATAGCCAAGAGCAGCTGCCTTGGCCAAAGGCTTGGAGCAGGGAATTGTTTTCACTCCTGTTCTTAAACTGTGAAAGCTCACATGAAGCTGATGTGCTGTTGGCCTTGTGCCTGTCCCTGTCCAAGAGTCATCTATGACGTGGGATCACATGGACCTTGGAATTAAGAGGGAAAAATCATCCAGTATCTATGGACATATCACAGATGTTTTCATTTCTCTGTTTCAAGTTTTTTCCTTTCTAGAGTCAAAATTACTGTAATGAATGTTTTGAATGGTTTAATTTCTGATTCATAAATCAACACAGATATTGTTCTGTAGTCTATATATTGTTTTTATTCTACTAAAATTTTACTCACCAAAATAAAAACCAGTTCTTCCAGCCTCTGAGGCTGAAAGAGACCACATGTTGGTGGTTAGTGGTGAGTTGGCAGTGCTGGGTTAATGGTCTTGGAGGTTTTTTCCAACTTGAATGATTCTGTGATTCTATAAAGTTTATCTTCTTTATTTGAAGAGAATTCTGTTATGTACCTAGTGGGGTCTGTCCTATAAATGTGCAAATCATTTTATAGTTACGTGTCTAATAAATCAAGACAGTGCTTTTGTCTCAGGACTGTCTGTCCAAACCATTTGCAAATACCACTTGTACATACAGGCTGCAGTCTCTAAATTTGGGCTGTCTCTAAAAACATCAGAACCATCCTGACACTCTCTGAGTCTCCAGATGAAAACTTTATGTATTGAACACAGAAGTTTTATAGGGCTTGGTTTAAATCAGTGTAAGTACTTATATTTTAAAATATTTTTACCATTTATTGCTTCTGTGATGTCCTTTGCCCCTAGCCCCTCCTGTGTTCTCTCAAAGGAGAGATGCAGATTAAAATCAGTACACTCCAAGTCTGTCCTTATTCACCAGCTGGAGAAGATCCACTTGCCTGTGTTTTGACACATTAATTTGTTTGTCACTAGAGTCAGAGCCGTGTGGTTTTAGGCTCAACAAACCTATCAACAAACCATTTGGGAACCTAAACACACCAGGTGAGCCAGTGGTGTTACACCGGGCAGTGTCACTGGGATAGGGACCTTGAGCATCCCGCTGTCCTGTGGTCTGATGAGGTGGCTGAGGGACACCGAGCACAGGCCTGCCTTGTGCCCAGGTGGGATTTGCATTCCCGGAGGGCTGCTGGGAGAAGAGGGAGCAGGCAGCTGGAGCTGGCCTGGAGGATTGTGTGGGGAGTTGGAGGGATTTGCTGTGCTTTGGCAGCTGCTGCCAAAGGTTGTGAGGAATTAACATGTAGGGATTTACTCTGAGAACTGTAGTTCTGTTAGACTGAAATACCAGTTACTCCAAATTTACCTGCTGATCTCCCCTGCTGGAATCACTGTTCCTCCTTCCTCAAAGTCAATTGTGTTCTCTCTGTGTTGGAAACCAATCTTGGAATAATTCACCAGAAGACTTGTTGAATCCCTGTTCACAAGGGATTCAATGATTCTAGTACTGAGCCTTTTTTTTTTTTTTTTTTTTTTTTTTTTGGTGTGTGTGTGTGTGTCTAAGTGTCAATTCCATATTGTTCATTTTTGTTTTCTTTGCAAGAGTGCCAGGTAGCAGTTGGATGCCTCATGAAGGTGTTACAGCACACCAGCACTGCTGCCTCTTTCCAGGTCCTCTCCCAGTCAGAGCACAGAGGTTACACAAATCCACATTGATTGCCACTAATGGTAGTTTTCCAGAATTCTTGAGTAGCTCTCACTTTGCTCAGTGGTGTTTTGTAGCCTTGACTCCTCATCCCCTGTCACCTTTTGGAAGGATCTGTCAGCTGGTTTTGCTGCAGTGCTCTGGGACTGCTCCAGCTGCCTGTTTCTGGAAAATGAGCATTACTGCTCCAGGGAAGCTCACTGCCTGATTCCATGTGGAACTTCTCTGGTGTAAGTTACAGAGGTGATCCCAAAGTTCTAACTGTAGCAGCTAACTTTGGAGGCAGGGCTGGGCAGTGGAACCTCCAGTGTGTCTCCAGCTGCTCCCCCCCACACAGAAAAGGGGTTTTTGTGTTTTCCAAGTATTTTTCTTGAGCACTTTCATCTCCTTTAGGATATCAAGTGTGCTGCCATGCCCAAAGGTGCATTGGCTCTTGTCCCAGCAAGGATTGGCTGCCCTAGAGTGCTTCCAGCCTAGCAAGAGAGGTGTGGGGTAATGAGAAATCAGCCATCCTGGCTCCAGAGGAGCCACTCGCCACAGCTCCTTCCTGCCAGCATCTGACAGATGTTTCACAACCTCAGGCCAAGCTGTCATTGCCTCAGGAAACGTTTCTGGTCTCCTGCCTAAATCTTCCTCATGGCAGTTTCAGTCCACTGCTTCATTCCATGCCTCCTGTGCATGTGGGGAAGATTTATTTTCCTTTTATAGAATCTGTAAGGTTGGAAAAAACTGCTAAGATCATCGAGGCCAGTAGCTGCAGTTTTGTGTCTGTGTGGCGTGTTACATGTGGGGAAATGGCCATTTCCTCCCTTGCCCCCAAAGCAGATGCAGCGGATGCATCTGGTGTTGGAATGAAACCTCTGCCACAGGGATGGGGCCACGCCATTTGTGCCCTGGCTCCTTGGAAAGTGCTGAGACCGGGAAGAGCTGCGGCTTTGGAGACTGCTGAGACACAGCACAAACACTCCTGGAATGATCTGGGGACCTGTCTGCCTGACCACCAGCACATCGTGCAGGGACAAAGGGACAACAGGACCACCTTGCTCTGTGCCATCTTTTAATGCTCTGCCATTCCCTGGCTGGTGGTAGGAGCAGATACACCAGTGCTGGCATCCTGGAATGCTGCGTGATGCTTACCTCATCCTCGGGCTGTGTCTGCAGGAGGAGGAGGGGAGCAGGGCAGGATAATGAGCGGATTACTTACAGCCGGCCTCCCTGAGCCCCGCAGCTCATCTGTGCTGCTTTCAGAGCCAGGGGCGGGGGGGGGGGGGGGTTGGGGGGGGGGGGTTTTGGAACATACCCCGTCCTTTTTGGGTGCTTGTTGGGGGGGGGGGGGGGGGGGGGGGGGAGGATTGGGGAGGGATGATTTAGGAACATGAGGCTGGGAAGTGATTTAATTAGGACATGGAGCTGCTCTCTCCTGGGTGCAACACACCACCCCCTTCCAGTGCTTGGGGCTCCCCTCTTCCTCCCTCCAGCATGGACAAGGCTCAACTTTGCAAGCAGCTGCTTATTCCAGTTATTAAACTGTGCACCTGCGACTCCTGCTCTCCTGTAAGAGCCCAGCAATCCCTGTGGGTTCCACAACCCAGTGATCTCTGTTAAGAGCTCCCACAGCCCAGAGATCTCTGCAGCTCCCACTGGTCCTGTCCCCAGGGACATGGGCTGCAGCAGCGATCCTGTGCCCTGAAGCCTCCAAAATCATCACTGGCTCAGTCCTTGTGTCCATCCCTGGAGCATCTCTGAGCTGCACCTGGGGCTAAGGTCCACAGGCATGGTTACTCACTGCCATTTAAAAGGGGTAGGTGGCAGCCCCAACACTGATTTTCTCTCTAGTACAAATCCCATGTTATTCCCCTCTGAATTTGCATTTCTCCGTGTCCTGCTGCACCTGCTTTTTGGGAACTGTCCTCCCAGGGCACAACAAAGCAGCACTGCCCTGCCAGCTACTCTCCCAATCCAGCAGCATCACTGGAGAGGCTCAGCCAGCCCTGGCTGCTGCCTGTCCACTCCCATGCTGTCTGCAGGGATTACCATCCAGGACTCACACTGACCCTCTTAATCCAGTCCAGAGCACGTGTGCCAGAGCTGCTCCTGCCCCATGGCCCATAAAGCCCTTCCCAGTTCCCAGAGCCCCAGCACTGGTCACTCCAGCACTGACCCACATACCTCCCTGCAGCTCTGGAAATAGACTGATTTCCTGCAGCCTGACTACATCATTGCCATGGCTCCCAGAAAATAGAGGACTTTATTTATAAGTTAATTTGGAGAAGGATACTGCCCGGCAAATCAGGTGTATGGTCAGTCACAGGGAAGCAGCAAGTAGCTGCTCCTGGAGCTCCATGAAACAGGGTTCTGGGAGCTGCACAAGAGAATGGTTTCATCTTACATCTGTTTGGAATTGAGGTTATGGATGGGATAGCCAGTGTTTTCTCTTACAATTACAGGCTGCCATCTTAAAGCCCGCTGATTATTTGTTTGGATTTTTTTTTTTTCTCTGCTGATACAATTTTCAGGAACAAATTCCTGTAGAAGGGCTGTCTGGGTGCCAGTGGCTGCTGCCATCCCCCTTTTTTAATGTGTAGATTAATGAGTAGTCAATTAAAAATCAATTAATACATGTTCTGTGCAGAGCATGTTACCGCTGTAGGACAGTGTATGACACATGAACCAACAAATTTTGTAATCCTATTTTTAAAAAAACCCACAAGTGTGCTTGGGAGGCTCCACTGGCCTTCCAGGTGCCAGAGAATTATATTCCAATCCTTTAATACCCTGCTGGCTGCATCCCCGGCACCTCCTGCTATGCTGGGGAGGACCCCGTGCTTTGTGTGCCACATCCTAACAGGGATTTGTGTGCATTTTTAGAAATGAATGTTTTAAAATAGAAGAAATATCAATGGTTACAAGGCTCATTCAATAACTCTTTGGTCTTTTGCAGCTTAAAATGCTGACTGAGACCCCTGCTAGGAGAACTGAGAGATGTCACTGCCATTGACTTTCCTCCACAGGGGAACATAAAAATCACCCTCAGCCCATCCCTCTCTGTGAGGACTTTCCTGCCCTTCCCCAGCTCTGTGCGGGGCTCCCTCCTCCTGTGTCCCTGTGGATCTTTTTACTCGCCTTTATCCTGCTGACAATGGCTTTATTACCAAGATTAAAGCTGAGCCACTAAGGAGGGCTCAGCCTGTGCCTCCCTGGGTGCCTGTTGAACACTTGCTTTTTAATGAAGAAAGAGTGTTATCTGAGGAAGGACATTTCCCTAGAGAACAACAGTGTGGGGATGGGGGTGACTGTGGGTTATAAATAATTCCTATTAATTGCACAAGTTCTCACATCCTTTGGCTCCTAAACTTGGGCAGCTTTAGTAACCCTGCCCTGGTGCTGACTCAGCACTGTCCTCACTGCTCACAGTGGGGTTCAGTCCTATCTGGGTCAATATCAGGGTATTTGTGTGCTATAAGGCTCAAGTCCCAGCCTATCCAGCCCTGTGGGGTCCCGGTTTCTCTGGATCTGGCTGGAGCTTGTCCTGTGACTGGAACCCCGGTGGCAGCAGGGTGGCAGTGGGCACCCTCCCTTTCCCCGCTTTCTGGGGGGGCTTTCCTGAGCGTCGACTGGGGAGTGTTTCCCACCTTGAGTCCTGGGGACACAGAGATCACAACCAGTCAGAGCCATGGCAGAAACAGTGTTTATGAGGATGACCAAATCAGCCCGTTGCTCACAAGCCACGACACAGAGGTGCCAAGCAGGGCCACAGCGCCGGTGGTGGCAGCGCGGGGACGAGGTGGGACATGGAGCAGTGCTGGCAGACAGAGGGGTTCACTGGAGCCAGACTATCCTACTGAGGGTCCCCACAGCCTCTCTAGGGTCCCCCAGTGACTGGCCAGCAAGAAGTAATGGAACAGCTTGCCCACAGTCCCCAGCTCCTCGCAGCATGCAGAGGATGAGGATGGAGCAGGGTGTCCATGCTGAAAGGCCTGTCAAATTGGCAGCCTCACATTTGACTGACCACAGGCTCATGGGCAAAACAGCCAGGGGTGGCTGCAGCAGTGCTGCTGGAGACCCTCCCATGACACCCTTGCAGCTGGGGTGACCCCAAAGCATGGGGATGATTGCTGGGGAGGGAGCCATATTGAAAAAGCCCCCCTGAGCCTGTCCCATGCCCCAGAGAGCCTGCAAGGGGCATCATGGGGGGTTGAGTCCCCATGGTGGGGCAGGTGGTGCTGCTGGGGTGCAGGAGAAGTAGGGAGCTGACTCCAGGCAGACCAGCCCAGGGATGCCACTGGGGACCTCCAGGGGCAAGCCAATGTACCTGGAGTCCTTAGGACCCATACCCTGCTCAGGACTGGGGCAACAGCCTGGCCATGGCATTATCTTCCTGTGGGCATGGCCCCCAGTCCACCCTTCAGACAGCCAATTCCAGCGGCTGGGAAGATGCAGCTGGGCTTTTGCTGTGCCAGCCTCCACAGGCTTTCCTGGGGTGCCTTCCCAGCCACCCACTCTGGCCATACCCCTTCTCCATGTCATGTCTCCAGCTGCCCCTCAGCTCCCTCAAGCCCCAGCCTTTGAGGAGAGCAGCCCTGGGCATAGGGATGGCAGGGGTGCCTGTGGGGATGCATGACTGGCCCCTGCCTCCTTCCAAAGGGGACTCTGCAGGAGGCAGGGGGGCTGCAGTCAGGATGAGAGTCAGGACAGGCAGCACTGGGCTGCCTGTCCTGGTCCCTAGGGAACCTCTGCATGCCCAGCTGCATGGATGTGCTGGCAGACAGATGTACTGCACAGTGCCAGAGTGTGCTCGGGGAGAGGTGAACAAGGACACGGCTCCTCATGAGCAGGGCAGGCACTGGGCTGAGACCCAGCTCTCGACTGCAGGGGATGGGGAGGGAGGCAGCCGGCCCCTCCACACTGTCAGAAGCGTGTGGGGAAGGGTGAGCATCCTCATCCTCTCCAGGTGGAGCCCCACACCCAGGGCAGCCCCACTGGCTCTGCTGTCAGAGGGACCAGGAGGAGGGGGGTGGGTCTCTCGCCTCACTGCGGGAGGAGATTCCGACGCTCCCATCTCCAGGCGCCCCCGCTGCCGGAGGCGTCATCTCTTGCAGTCATCGGTGTCGGTGTCTGGCGTCCCGGCGGCAGGCTGGGAGCTGGGCTGGACTGCTTGCACCCTCTCCTCCAGACTGCCACCCGGGAACACCACGTAGCGGGCGCTGACACGCTGGGGTCGTGGCTCCCGCAGGTTCTCCTTGCTGTGCCAGATGCCATAGCCGAAGTAGACGAGCAAGCCTGCAGCAGGGACAGAGACAGCAGGGGCTCCAGCACAGCCTGGCTGTTGGCACCGTCATGGCTGGCACCACAGTGGAACGTGGCACGGATGTGGTCAGTAACCCAGTAGAGCAAAAAGCTA
The DNA here is from genome assembly GCF_017590135.1 of Pyrgilauda ruficollis. Taxonomy (NCBI): domain Eukaryota; kingdom Metazoa; phylum Chordata; class Aves; order Passeriformes; family Passeridae; genus Pyrgilauda; species Pyrgilauda ruficollis. The sequence goes on from NW_024531043.1 coordinate 260,091, forward strand.
AAGCACCACGGGGGTTTAACTGAGCTGCACACAGGAGGAAAAGTGTCCTGCCCAAGGTTATAAGCATGTTAAGAGCAAGGGGAGCACCCTCAGTCCCTGGGAAAGGGAAGGACTTCCTGAACCCCAGGGAGCTGCCTCAGGAGCAGGGAGGTGGTTCTGGCCCAGGGCTTTAAGGAGGATCTGAACTTCTAACAGGAACAAGCTGTAACACTCTGGGAGAGGCTCAGGAGATGTTGGGAGACCTCACCTTGCGTCTCCAAAGGGGAACCGGAGGCAGAAAGGGGCAGGATGCACTTTACAGACCCATAAATGGGGGAGAGGAACTGCCAAAGCAGCTGGAGAGTGCCAAGACAAACCCTGCTCCCCCTCCCCAGAGCAGCCATGGAAGCACTCACCCAAGAGGAGCCAGACGGCGAAGCGGAGCCACGTCATGTAACTGAGCTTCAGCATCAGGTAGATGTTGAGGATGATGCTCAGCGCTGGGGAGAGGGGTACCAGGGGGATCTGCAGGAGAAAAGGAGTTGGCAGGGGTGAGACCTGCAGGACCACATTCTCAATCTTTAAAATCATAGGGACAAAAAACAGCACTGGCAAATGTGTGGGACAAAGGGACTGTCACCTTGGGATTTCTAGAAGTGGCACTTTTTTTAAGGAAAAGGAACAATGGAGCCAGGAGCTGGGAGCCAGGCTGGCAGGGTGGGCACAGGCATTATCATGAGGACCAAACAAGCTCCTAGCCAATGATCCTGAGCCAATGTGGTCCTTGCTAGAGGAGCCAGGGCAGGGGCATGGCAGGGAAGTGGTATCACCACTGGTGTTATGAAGCTGCACTGACTACATCAGGGCTCAGGTGGGCTGAAAACAGGAGAGGGGGAGCACAAGAGGTATAGAAGTGGTTTGGAGGCTGAAAATGGGCTCCATCACATAGATGAAGGGCAGCCAAAGTAAGGAGCTGAGGCAGGAGAGGAGCAGAGGAATTGTGGGGATGCAGAGAAGGGAGCCCAAGGTGGACAGAAGCAATCCCTGGGATCCGCCCCATGGGATGGACACAGAACTGCTGGGGATGTCCCCTCCTGGGAACCAGTGGCCACACAGAGTAACAGCAGAGGCACCAACACTCCACACACACAGTGTCCACAAACACCCTCTTCCTCATCTCCTCCGTCCTCCTCCTTCAGCAGCTGTGGTGCTTTCAACAAAGTGCTGTGCCTGGAAGCCCTGCGGGTCCATCAGAACTGCTCCCACCTCCCCTTCCCCTGCAGAGGGACTTCCTGCCTGGGCCCTGGGCATACCTGGAAGGTCTGGGTGCTGTGCTGTTGCTCGTGTGCCCAGATGAGGAGGAGGCTGAGCAGGAAGCCCAGACTGAAGAGGACCAGCAGCAGGGAGTAGCTCCAGGTGGGCAGGTGGAGGTGGGTGTTGCCAAACACTAAGATGGAGCAGAGGCAGATGGCAGACACCATCAAGGTCACCACAGCCACCGTGACCACCTCACCCGGGTAGAAGTCGCTGAGGAATTCCAGGTAGGGCTCAAAAGCTGCCTTCAGCTGCCCTGGCTCCCGCTGCTCTTTGCTCTTGTCCCTGTCCACCAGCTGCAGCTTGTCGGAGAAGGACTCATACTCCTTCAGCTCGCCCCTGGATGGGCCCTCATGGGGCTCAGGGTTGGGCTGGCCACTGGCCGCTGGTGCGGGGATATCCCCCTTCTGCTGCTGGAAGCGCAGGACAATGATGCTGGCGGCCACAAAGGTGTAGGCCAGCAGAGTGCCGATGGACAGGAACTGCACCAGGGCCTCTAGGTCAAAGACGAGGGCTAGCAGGGCCATAAGCAGCCCAAAGACCACAATGCCGACCACGGGCACCTGTGTGCGGGGGTGCACTCGGGAGAAGACCTGAAAGAAGAGCCCATCCTCGGCCATGGCGTAGACGATGCGTGGCAGGGAGAAGAGGTTGCTCAGTAGAACTGTGTTCATTGCTGAGGGACGGGTAGAAGAAGGAAGACCCCATCAGAGCTAAACCCAAACTGGAGATTGTTCCCAGCCCCCAAGGCAGGAGGGTGGGCAGCTCCCTCCCACCGCTGCCTGTACTCACCACAGATGGAGCCAGCAGCCACCAGAAACCCTGCCCAGGCATAGCCCCTCCTGTAGAACGCATCAGCCAGGGCAGAGTCAGGGTCCAGCGTGTGCCAGGGCACCATCAGCGTCAGCACAACTGACACCAGGATATAGGCACCGGTGGCCAGCCCCAAGGAGAAAGCAATGGCCCTGGGGACAGCTCTCTGCGGGTTCCTGGCCTCTTCGCTGGAGGCTGCGATGACGTCAAAGCCCACAAAGGCATAGAAGCAGGTGGCTGTGCCAGCCATGATGCCTGACAGCCCATATGGGGCAAAGCCACCCTCTTGGGTGCTCCAGTTCTTGGGCTGTGCAAGAACAAAGCCCATAATGAGGATGAAGAGGATGACGCCCATGCTGATGGCTGAGAAGACGTGGTTGAGCCAGGAGGACACTTTGGCCCCAAAGGAGATGAAGGCAGTAGCTACCAACAGGATGGCAGCTGCCAGGAAGTCTGGATAGCGGGCCAGGAACGGCACCTGCCAGGCACCCACATGGGTCTCGGTGAAGTTCTTGATCTTGTGGTTAAAGATGGAATCCAGATAGCCACTCCAGGCCCTGGCCACTGCAGCCCCTCCGATCATGTACTCCAGCAGCACGTTCCAGCCGATAAGAAAAGCCCAGATTTCACCCACGGACACGTAGGTGAACATGTAGGCAGAGCCTGTCTTGGGCACGCGGGCTCCAAACTCAGCGTAGCAGAGAGCAGCCAGGAGTGAGGCAAAGCCGGCGATGATGAAGGAGATGATGACGGCGGGGCCGGCGATCTCCTTGGCCACAGTGCCTGTGAGGACGTACAGCCCGGAGCCCACCATGCCCCCGATGCCCAGCAGCGTCAAGTCGATGGTGGAAAGGCATCTGTTAAAGGATGTCTCCATCATGTCGTCCTCCAGGGTCTTCACCCGGTTGAGCTTCTGGCAGAAGCGGATCAGGTCGGTGGAGCGGGGCAGCCATCTTGCCATCGTGGAGGCAGCGGGCCCTGCCTTCAGCAGAGTGAGGCGTCCTCGGCAGTGAGATCCTGCCTGGCGACCTGGTAGAGGGGCAGGAAGGGGTGAACATTCCCTTGGTAGTGAGGTATCAAGTGCTGGGGACAGGGTGGAAAAGCCACCAGGGCACATTCCAGGTGTCTCTGGCTTCTCAGCCAGCATAGAGCCTGAGCACAGAGTGTGTCCTCCTCCAGGGGTGGCATAGGACAGGGACATGTGCCAGTCTGCCAGGTGGCAGGCAAACCACAGCACTCGCAGGGCAGCAGCTCCCCATTAAAGCCCAAACCAGTCTGCTCTGGCCCTGATGGAGGTCTCCTTGCTGCCTCCTCTCCACTTTATTCAACACCTACTTTAACTTCACCCTGCTGTGCCAGGACCCCACCACGGGGACATGCAGCATCTCCCTGCTCCCAGGATCCTGCTGCTTCCCCAGAGGCTACGGCAGAAGTCCAGGGCAGCTCTCCTGGGAGTCCCCAGGGAGACCAAGAAACGGCCAGTGCCAGGGACCAGCCACACTGGCAGCTGCCATTATGACAGTGGGAGGACACAGTGCTAGGGACATTCAGGTGCTGCTTCCCAGCTGCTCCATGGGGTGATTGGTGACACTCTCCGCTGCCAGTTGCCCTCCTTCCTGTGCCAGAACCCCCACACCTACGTAAAAAAACACGTCCTGCTCGGAGGGCTGGTGCAGCCCCACTCCAGGGTGCACATCTCAGAGGCCAAAAGGTCGTGGAAAGCCCAGGAGATGATGGAATGACAGGGCCGATGATGGCCCGTGAGGACAACGTGCACAATCCCTGCGGGTTGAGACCCCCACCCCTGCACATCCAGGTCCCCGCGACCGAAGGCGGTGGCAGTACTGGGGTCCCCAATCCCAACAAACGCAACAGGCGCAGCTGGGAGGATGCGGAGCTCGGCGCCCACTGAACACGGCCCACTGAACACGGAGCATCCCCGGAGTTCGGGGGGTGGCCAAGGGTGGGGACCTCCAGACCGAGAAGGGTGTGTGGGGGTTCTGGATTAATCCTGGGCGGCGAGAGGCGATAGTTTCGCCCCTGCTCAGCCCCGCCACGATGCCGGTTCCGGGCGGCGCCGAGCCCCGGCCCCGATCCCGGCCGCGCTCCCCCAGGACGCTCCCCACAGTGCCGATCCCAGCCCGGCTCCCGGTCCCAGGGGTTGTCGCTCACCTGCGAGGGTGGCCGGGGGCCCCGCACCGGCCCCGGCCTCACCTGCTCCGCGCCGCCGCCGCCGCCCGGCTCCGCCTCCCGGGGCTCGGCGGAAGGGCGGCGTCCGGGCGAGGCCCCGGCCCAGCCCCAGGGGTGTCTCCCGGAGCGGGCAGCCGAGGCTGGGGATACCGGGGCTGCACCTGCAGCCTCTGGAAGGGGCAGACACAGGGGCGTCCCCACGAGCCCAGGGTGGGGAGCCCCGGGAGTGTGTGCCCGGCTGGAGCCGCACAGAAACGGGATACAGGGTGGTCATGGAGAAATTCCGAAGGCTGCAGCCTGGGTCCGTCCAGAGACACGCTGGGAGAGCTGAGGGTGTTCAGCCTGGAGGATGCTCCAGGAAGACGTTAGAACCCTTTCCCATGCCTAAAGGGGTTCCAAGAGAGCTGGAGAGGGACTTGGGACAAGGACCTGGAATGACAAGGGGGAATGGCTTCCTACTGACAAACGGTAGGATTACATGGTTATTAGGAAGGAATTCTTGGCTATGAGGACGGGCAGGCCCTGGCACAGGGTGCCCAAAGCAGCTGTGGTTGTCCCTGGACCTCTGGAAGTGCCCAAGGCCAGGTTGCATAGGGCTTGAAGCAACCTGGGATAGTGGAAGGTGTTCCTGCTCATGAGCTTCTATTCCAAGGTCTCTTCTAACACAAACTACTCTGTGACTCTGTAATGGAACAGTTATCCCAAATCCCATCCACTGGATGCAGTTCTGGCTGGAGCAAGGGGCTGAGATCTTGCTCCGCTGCCTCTACTCACTCTGTACTGGAGCAGCTACCTGAAGGGCAGGCACATCCTCTGTGCTTAGGTATTTGTCAAGAAGAAACTGAGGTGTGGAGAAAGCTGTGGGAGGGGGAGCTCCTGAACAGGCCCCTCCAGTTCACAGTCCTTCTGCCTGGCCAGGAGCACAAATCCTGAGCAAAAGCCTGTGGTGTTTTCACCTGGCTCTGCAGGGCAGTGAAGGACAATCACCTCTAAGTCAGAAGGCGTTTCTTTTCCAGAAGTGCTTCACTTCCTCGAACCACCACAAACCTTCTGCCTCTCCAGCCCCCTGGGACAGGAGTTTCCCAAGCAGTCACCCATCCCACCCAAATCTGCCTGTTACAGGTGCCCTGTAATGCTACTACTTTAGTATTTCTAGAGAGTGAAGTCCCTCTCCATGTCACCCATAGTTTTATCTCCACCCTGCCCCCTCTCGTGCCCTTTGTCAAAGATAAAGGAGCCCAGCTCAGCTGGAAGGTGTTCCAGATCCTGGTGTCCCCAGGGCCTTTGCAGAGCTTGTTCCATCCCTACCATGCCTTTGTCAGGGTGAAGGAATTTGCATTTAGGTGTTTTACAGCAGCAACGTGTTTTTCATTTTCTTCTCTGATCCCCTTCTCATGTCTCATTTAATTTTCTGATGGCTCCTGGGCACTTAAACTGACATTTTCATGGACCCACCAGCCACCACCCCAAATGTCACTCTCAAGTTGCACCCACAACTCAGAGCCCACACTGCAACTCTTGAGGGCTCCCGCCTGAACACTCGCCTTCATCCACACTGGATCAAGCTCCTTATGTGGAGGAGACCTTGCTCTTCTCCTCAACAGCACAAAATACAGGAAAATGAAGGAATAAACAGGACTTGTCCCTTCCTGCCACCCATTACTCACCTTCCACCAGCTCCTAGGTGAACATGAGGCTGGCATGGAGCCATAGCTCTCATGTTAGTCATGAGAACTGAACAGGAACTTGATCCTGGGGTTGCAACCCCTCTCCATGTCATTTTTGGCATACATGGAGCTCTGGGCAGGCACCTTTGGTCCAGGTCTGTGGATGCCTGAAGCCAAACATATGTTCCTGGAACACCAGTTGAGAGTTTGGGAGCTGCACAGCTGAACCAAGGAGATGAGACAGCCAAAACCCAGCAGAACTTCCAGCCTCCTTGGGTTGCTCTCACCAGGTCTGCCCTGTGTTACTGGCAGTACCCCAACTGCAGTGGCTGGGGCCCAGCAATGCTGTGGGATGGTGTCACCCTCTGGTGACACAATGACACTTGCTTGGAAAAATATCAGTATCCTCCACATTGTACTGTCCAGCTTCAGGGGCTGAGCAAGTGTTCCTCTGCTGAAATCCTGCTGATCTGATCACAAGCCACCCCAGGGGCTTTGGTCCCTTAGGATAACCTTTCCCACCAGCCACCCATGTCTAACCCCCTGCAGCACTCCACCCTGGCCTTTCTGAAACCCAACCTGACCACAGGCATGGAAAATTTCAGCTTGGATGCAATCAGCTGCCTGGCGGAACCATCCACAGATGACAGAAGCAGGAAGCCTGAGAGCTGCTGTTGTCATGGCAGTGTCAGAACAGCCCCTGGCACCAGCTCTCCTTGTAGACAGCAGCAGTCCTGGGTCACGGGGGCTCTGGACCAAGGTGGACTCCATCCTTCACCCCTCAGGGCAGCACAGTGGGGCTGAACCCACGGGCAGTAACCTCAATACCAGCTCCTCTAGCCACACCCTCACTCTGCTGCTGCTGCCATTCCAGAGAGCTTGTGTAAAGGGAAGCTTCTGGGAGGCAGTGTGACATCCCCAGCACCTGGGCATCCTTTCCTGCCATAGAACCCACTGTTCACCCCTGCCCTCCCTATCCTCACCTCGGGAAGCAGTTTCTTTGCCAATTGCTCTGGTCACAAACCTGACCAGATGCCAACTTCACCCAGTCTGCACCAGTGGCTACCCCGTGTCCTCCCAGGAGGATGAAGGTGTCTCCAGAGGGGAATGTTGCCTACCTTATCCCTCACCACTGCTCAGCAGTGTAGCACAGAGTTTCCACCTGAGGGTCCAGTGGCAACACAGTTCCAGGAGCTCTGTGGGGACTTTGCAGTGGTGCAGGTCTCGTACCAGCCTGCTTTCCAGATGGGGACTTTCATCCAGGAGGTGAAGACTCCACACAAGCAGTAGGTCTTATCTCCAGCTGCTCAATCACAGCAGCATCATGCCCATGGGTAGGGAACACCCACACATGATGGAAATGGGAGAGGGACTCAGCCCTGAATTTCCAAAAGCCTCCTTGGTCCTTGTAGCTCTGATCTTGTGTTTGTGTCTCCTCCAGCACGAGCTCTCCCCATCATAAGGCCACCCACAAGCTCTTCCAACACCCTGAAAGATCTCAGAAACACTCCAGGTTCCTCCCCAGCTTCCATCTAACGCACCACAAGCCCCACATTCATCAACTAAGGACAGGACAAACACAACCACTGGCATTCAGAAAGCTGCAGCCCCAAAAGGAAAGTGTTTTATTTCTCTTAATTTGGAAACTGCTTTAAAAGAACAAAGCAAAAGCTCTGCTTTCTGAGTCAGTGGGAACACTGCAAGCACCAGTCCAGTAACTCTAGGACAAGGCCTGAAATCCTCCTTTAATACAGATAATGCTGGCCAGCATACAGATAAACAAATACAGATAATGCTGGTACTGGCCTGGAGGAGACTCTGGGAAGGGTCTGCCTGTCTAAGAGGTTGTTTCTGCCTTAACACACAGAAACATCCTTGTAATTGTTTCCCCCCCCCGCCCCGTTATAGCATCTAAGCACAGGGTCACCTCACACAGCGGAGTTCTGTGTGCTCAGTGCTCAGCCCAGCCTTGGCTCAGTGATGGCCTCAGCATCACTGCAGGACAGTCCTGACAGGTGACCATGCTCCATCAGCTCCCAGCTGAGCCAGATGCAGCTGACACTGCTCTGAGGCTCCTGAGATCCTGGGGATCTGAGAGCCATCCCCAGGCTCCCAACCATCCCGTGATGGGCTCTGCCTGCCCCAGCTCTAATCTAAGTGTCTCAGCAATGTCTTCTACTCCTGTAGCCTCTTCCAGACACAATACAAAGCAAATGCATGGACAGTCTGTTATTTAGAGGGAAGTCAGAGGAAAAACTCTGGGAAGTGAACAGCAGATTTGCTCCTTCAGGAAAAAGTCTTCTCAGTCTCAGCTTCCTTCTGCTGCAGTTTCCGAATCAGCTCCAGCAAATTCATCTGTAGAGTCAGCTCCTGCAAAGGGAGAAAAATGTTTGTGCAAGTAGATGATTCCATTCCCTGCTGCAGGAAGGACTGGCCTGTACCACCTCCCCAAGAGCTTCTTGTTCTTAGGGAATTACAAAAAAAATCAACCAGGCAGCTAAAAACAAATGCTTGATTTTGTTCAGGTGTTTCTCTAAAACATGGAGCAGTGACATCTTGCCAGACCTGCTGCAAACTGTGATTGTCTTAGGAATCCCAGCACCTGAGGATTCCTTAAGGATCCAGAGAGGTTCTTTCTTCTTGACCATGATAAATGTGCTAGGGGCTATGAAGACTGGCCAGTTCTGCAGGCTGAGGAGGGGCAGCAGCCCCAGAAAAGGTTCTCCAGGCCCCTCCCCACACTGTCTGCAGCTTCCTGACCCCTTCCCAGCATAGAAGGGCAGGAAGAGGAGAGATCACTTTGGGAACCCTCTAAGTGGGATCCAAGGCAGGTGCAACACATGGCTGTGCTGGTGCATCAAATTCCCTGCAAGCATTTCATTCCCTATTTCTGGAAAACTCCCGTTTCCAGGACCACAATCTAGTGGAGACATCAACATTAGCTCACAGCTCCTTTGCCACCTGCTCATTCTTTAGTTACATCTAGCTCAGAGACAACATGGTGGAGCCAATAATTTGCAAGTGTAGGTCTGTGACTCAGCCCTGTAGACACGGAGCTATGGAAATAAAAATCTATTTTTGTAAAAATATATCCCTGCACAAGGAAGCATTTAATACAGACTGGGGGGGAAACACATCAGCTGATGGGAACCACGTGAACAGATTCCAGCAGGGATTTCTTGGTGGCACTCACAGGCACAAGCCAAGATCCAGGTTGGGCTTGGCACCTATCCTAAAGGCAAACATACACAAAGCCAGCAAAGAGGAACCCTAACAAGGTTTATTACTTACAAAAACAACATGAAGGGCAGGGCAGGAGGGAGAGAATGGGCTCTCTGCCTTATACACAACCAGGGAATAGCAATACTGGAAAAATGAGAGGCTTTTTCAAGCTCCACAACTGATAATCATGTGGGTGGGTGTTAGAAAATGCCTGTTTAGCTTCATTTAAGCTGCCTTTTCTCAGCAGTAGGTTTTTATCAAAGTGACATTTAATCAGCTGAAAAAACAGAGTTAAGAACAGCCTGTCTCTGTGTTCCCTGCAAACTTGTATGGCTTTACAACAAGACTTGGAAATTTTGAGTTTTTTTGTTCCTGCGGTGGCAGGAACAAAGGACATAAAGGAATAAATAAATAAGGACAATATGGACAAACCCAGGTGACTCCTCAGATAGTTTGAGAGCAAATGCCCTGGGGAAACTGGGAACAATTCTTTAATCAAAGCCTGAGATCATTAGCTCCAGCAAGTCACATGCAAGAATGAACAAGGTGCCTAATAAACAGTCTTGAAGTCAGTTTTAATAGCTAAGCTGAATAAAAATGCAGTAAATGAATTATTTTAGTGCTTTTCAGACCCATTTGAGAGTCACAGGACTGCAGGCTGTTGTCACAGTGTTTTGTCCCTCCACAATGGAAAAATATACTGCAGGAAATTGGGAATGCTGCCAAATGGTACCTGGGTTTCTGCTCTTTAGTTATGAACTGAGTACAAGTTCTGTCCAGCGCACACCACCCACCAGCAGGGAGGCAAAGGATGGATTGTTCTGTCTGAAACACCCATCCCAAATTTATCTACAGCAAATTTTTTAAAAAAAATTAAAGATACCAACCCATGAGCACTGTCAAACAATCATGGAATGGTTGGGGCTTGAAGGGATTTTTAAAGGTCATCCATTCCCACCCCCTACCGTGAGCAGGGACACCTTCCACTATCCCAGATTGCTCCAAGCCCCATCCAGCCTGGCTTTACACACTTCCAGGGATAGCCACAGCTGCTCTGGGTAACCTGTGTCTTACCAGCCTTCCAGAGAATAATTTCTCTCCAATATCCTACCCAAGCCTGCCCTCTGGCAGTGGGAAGCCATTCCCCCTTGTCCTGTCACTCCCGGCTCTTGTGAAAACACCTTGCCTACCATGCCCAGACACCAACCTGGGGGTTGGTGGTGATGTAGAAGCCAGACACCCCGGCCTTCTCCAGGGTGCTCTGCTGGTCGATTACTTTTTGGTCCAATTCCAAGACTATCTTCTCATCCATCATTCGCTGTTCCTCTCGGATCTGTTGCTCCATAGCCTGGAAAACATTAAAGTCAATGCAAAAGTGAAATATCTGCCTTCTTCCCATCTTTTTCTCATCTCTAAGATTTTTACTTGGAACCCAAGAGCAAGCAGGCCCTGAATCTCTCCTGATGAGTCCAAGGATAGCAGTGGGCAACCCGCACAGCCCCAGGTCTTAACACCTCCAACTGCAAAGCTGCCACTCAAGAAAATGCAGGGAAGTCATGGGAACAGCCTGCTCTCTGAGTGTTTGGAGGCCAAGAAAGACCACGAGGAACCGATCAGTGTCTGAATCCCTTTCTCTGATGAGTCACCACCTGAGCTATGGCTGAGCTCAGCCCGAGAACTGTGTGCCCCTCTCAGGTGAGGCTGAAGGAATCCTTGGAGGAATAACCTCAACAAGATGGCTCCCTGGGCACTAATATGGAACTGGAGCTGTAAACCCCATACAGATCCTATTTATTTGTGAAAGGATCTGAATGCTGGGCTCTGTTTTTGACAAACTGAGAACATTATGAAAGAAGGACTTTGCCAGAATAGCTCCAACCAGGAGGACATGGCCACTCTTGCCTCACCAACATCTGCCCAAACTTCAGCAGAGAGTTTCTGTGCTGCCTCCAGGGAAGAATGGAGCCCAGCAAACAAATGCATGCTGGAAATCAGGAGTGGAAGCAGAGAGCAGGACTGCAGGGGACAAGAAGAGAACATATCAAGTAAAGAAGCGCCATGTGTGCAGAAGTGATACAAGCTCACCAGGCTGCACTAAACAGCAGACTTCCTTCGCAAGCCACAGGGAACACCAGGAATCATCAAACCCCATCAAAAACCAAGATGACAGGCTCATTTTTGTAGGGTGGGCAGCAGAGTGAAGGGGCAGATTCTGCCGCTCAGCTCTGCTCAGGTGAGACCCCACCTACAGAGCTGCCTCCAGCTCTGGGGGCCTAGCACAGGAACGACCTGGAGCTGCTAGAATAAGTCCAGAGGAGGGCAAGGAGATACTCCAAGGGCTAAAGCCTCTGTGAGACCTTAGAGCCCCTTCCAGTGCCTGAAGGGGCTCCAAGAGAGCTGGAGAGGGACTTGGGACAAGGGATAGAGTGACACAACAAGGGGAATGGCTTCAAATGGAGACGGCAGAATTAGATTGGATGTTGAGAGGGAGCTCTTCCTTGTGAGGATGGTGACACACTGACAAAAGTTCTCCAGAGAAGCTGGGGCTGCCCCATCCCTGGAAGTGTCCAAGGCTAGGTTGGATGGGGCTTGGAGCAACCTGGGATAGTGGCAGGTGTCCCCACCCATGGCAGGATGTGGGACTGGATAAACTTGAAGGTCCCTTCCAACCCAAACCATTCCATGATTCTGTGCTTCTCCTGCAAGAAGTAGGAAATAAATAAACCATTAGAGAGTATCCAAAGGAAGGCAACAAACATGGTGAAGTGCTTTGAGGGGAAACCATATGAGGAATAGATGGGTCTATTCAGCTGAAGAAGAGGAGACCGAGGGGAGATCCACTGAAACGAAAACTTCCTTGAAAGGGGAAGAGGAGGCGCAGACACTGATCTGTTCTCTGTGGTGATCAGTGATAGGACCTGTGGGAATGACTTGAAGTTGTGTCAGGGAGGGTTAGGCTGGATACCAGGGAAAAGCTCTTTCCCCAGAGGGTGCTGGGCACTGCCCAGGCTCCCCAGGGAATGGGCACGGCCCCGAGGCTGCCAGAGCTCCAGGAGCCTTTGGACAGCGCTGCCAGGGATGGACAGGGTGGGGTTGTTGGGGGGTCTGGGCAGGGACAGGAGCTGAACTGGATGGCCCTTGTAGGTTTCTTCTAACTCAGCTTATTCTGTGATTCTGTGAAAAGCTTCAAGTTCCAACATTTCATTCATGCAATGCTGCCCCTTTGTAACAGAGAACACAGGCACATGTTCAGCTGGAAACATCCATGTGGTTAAACTATCCCAACTACACAGAAAGGCAGAAGTCACAAACCCCAGTGGCTGGTGGTTAAAATGGCCTTGGAGGGGAGCTGAACACCTCCATCCAGCCACAATTCCTGGTGAAAATTCAGAATTTGTGTGACAGAACTCTTGGCCATGAACAGTGTGGGGAAGGGCTGAGGTATGTCTGCAGATCCATGGGTCTCTGGAAAAGGTGTAACTTAACAAAGAGCAGTTATCACTCACATGGGGCAGGAGCTACCTCTTGGAACCTCTCCTCGAAATAGAGTCCACAATTAGCACGTCAAGTGAGAAACCTTCAAAGAACCACCTGCAATTAAGGAGGATGCAGGAATTGGATCCACTAGAAGGTGACTACACAAAATCTGCTCCAGAGAAAACATTCAGGGCAGGATCTCATGGCAATAAAATGGGAAGAAACTCAAGATAACTCCAGCCCCAAAGGAAGGCAAGACAGAGTGATGACTGCTTCTTCACCAAAGGATGCTGAGGAACAAACCTAAGCAAGCTCTGTCCTCACACTTTCTTCAGTCCAGGGGTTCACTCCCTTTATGGGAGACTCAACAGATTAAAATGCCTCATTCCCCAGATTTTCCTTCCTCCCACCCACCACAGTGTGCCATTGTCTCCTTCACTTACTACGCTGGAGGACTGACTTTCTTTGGGCTTGAAAAAAACACCCAGATTTAAGTGTCTCACATTACTGGCATCTAATTCTGAGTTAGAGAAAAGTGCCGTATCTTGGACAAATCTGAGGCACACAAGTTTTGCTTCAGCCCTGCTGGCCAAGGACCCTGCATGATGGGCTAAGCTTTTCTAAATGCCATGGTTCCACTGAGGAGCCGAACATCTAAAACATACACCTTGTATTACCTGTCCTGGGAGACCAATCCCAAGCTATCTCATGGGAGCTGGTCATGGGAACCTTTAACCACAGAGGGCACCTCCAATTATACCCATATCAGAGATGATCAATCTGTTCCCAAAATGCTCCACAGCAGAATTGTCAGTGGACAAAGACAGGAAGAAGTGACTCTATTAACACCTGGGAGAGGAAAACAGAAGAAAGGTAGAGGGCAGGTAGGAAGAAGTTGCACAGCATGTGAGACAAGGAGAAGTGAAACATATCTGGGCAATTTAATGAAATACTTTAAAACAGGAAACCTTTAAAACAGGCAGTAGAGATTATTGCTGGAAGTCTAATTTACTCAGAGACAGAAGTAACAAGGACAGGTACCAGAAGTCCAGCCTGGCTTTAGTTACCTTAACAGGAAATAAGGAATGTGGAAACACCAAAGAATCCAACAACAGCAAGCACTGACAGGGTGCTTGCCATAGGCCAAGGCAGGAAACTGTTCTCATTCACCTAATGTGGACCAAAGCAGTTTACCCCACATTTCAACTCCACTGATTAACATAACCAGCTACTTGCCACTTTCTTACATTACAAAACTGCCTCTATCTGTCACCAAGAGGTGACAGAAAAGTCCTCTGGGACTGAATATTTTTGAAATGTCTAGGGATGCTCTCAGAAACACTTACTGTAGTTACAAAACTTGAGATGTTTCCTCCTTATCAGTGGTACTCCTATAGGATAGGTACACCTCTCCCATACAGCCTTCAGCCCATCAGATAATGATGGATCATGAAAGTACTGTGGAGAGCATTGCCTTTGGAGCAGGCTCCTGAGCCTCCACAATTCTCAGATCACACCAGGGATGGCAAGAGCCTTGAGGGGACAAAAGGTATAGCAAGAGGAGGAGGCCTCTAGACTGGGGTGGGGAACCTAGGTCTGTGCTAGCAAGGCCAGCCAGGACAGCTGGTATCTCCTGAAGCTGCAGGATAGGAATATCCAAACCCTCTCCAGATGCTGCACAGCTCCTGCAGCAACAGGGCTGTGAGAGCCCTGGGAAGGGACACAGCTCTGCACCCCTGCCACCCCCACCGCCATCTCCAGCCCAGCCCCTCTCACCTCCATCTCCCGCTGCTGGGCTGCACGGAGCAGTGGCAAATTGTGGGGCCTGCAGCACTGCTGGGCCTCCTTGTGCCGATGGAACAGCTCCTGCTTCAGCCCTGTCAGGGGCACGGGGGGCTCAGGAGGGCACGCTGTTGCCAGGTACCCCCAGTGCCACCCCTCCCTCCCCCCGTGCCCTCCCCACAACGTGCAGTGTCATTCTCTATAGCTCCCTTATGCTCTTACAACCCACCCCCAGGGCGCCCCAAACCTGCCTTTCCAGTGCCACCCCCAAACACCCCCAACCTGTCCCTCTCAGCGTCATCCCCAGCCCCCAGTGTCCCCATCACAGTGCCCCAGTGCCCTCTAGTGCCACCCGCAGTGTCCTCCACTGTCTCACAATCTGCTCCCTCAATGTCACTCCCCGGCCCCTCACTATCACCCCCCTCCCCCCCTCAGTGCCATCCCCGAGCCCCCACAACCTGTCTCTCTG